>NC_085993.1:15251314-15596314 GCF_030014385.1 Trichomycterus rosablanca
AACCCTCAATTGCTCATCGTGTTCAGCTCATTGTGTAAGTCGCTTTGGATAAAAGCATCTGCTAAATGCTGAAAATGTAAATGTAAATGTTTGAGTTGGTCATCTTCTAGACCTTCAGCAGTGGTCACAGGACGCTGCCCACAACGAAGTAAGGCACCAGTATGAGGAACAATTGTCCAGAACTTGGGATGTCAACGATTAACCTTACCGGTTATTATAGCATTGTTTGATTAATGCTATTGGTTAAAAATGTCTTTTTAAAAAAATCTTCAACAGATGAAGCTTAAATCCAGCTGACTGTAAAACTACAGTCAGGACAGAGTAAGAACGTCAACACTCTCAACCACCTTCAGTGCTCTGCGTTTCTAATCTGAACTTATAATACATTTATATTGTTTCAGTAATGAACGACAAAACTATTAGGAATTAAATTCACAAACAGTGAAGCTGTTTCTTGTCAGTGTGAAGTCTGATAATTATTGTACATCATGTCCCAGTATTAAGGTTAAACTCTGCATATCATCTTATAATAAATAATCTAATGTTCTCAAGATGAGAGAGAATTAATGTACTGACTGCATCACACTACATTTGGATTAGTATGTTTAATTAGCATTTGTAATGAGCTGTTTGCTGCCGACTCTCTACATCTACATCCTGCATGTAGAAGGTATTGCTCACTGTGTTTACCTTACTGTCCTTTTTTACTGCCATGTTTGCTGCATTACACAGTTTGTTTTAACCAGTATGTGTGACATGTTGATACAAAACTCTGTGATAAGCTTTATATTTTGATGGAATGCTTTAGTCAGTTGTACTCTTAACATATTTTACATTTTACATTTTCGGCATTTAGCAGACGCTTTTATCCAAAGCGACTTACAGTACTGTCACAGCATACAGTCTAAGCAATTGAGGGTTAAGGGCCTTGCTCAAGGGCCCAACAGTGGCAACCTGGCAGTGGTGGGGCTTGAACCAGTGACCTTTCGAATACTAGTCCAGTACCTTAACCTCTAGGCTACAACTTCTACCAACATATTCTGTTTGAAGTTGGAATTGGAGAGTCATGATTCAGGATTGGTCTTAGAATGCATAATGTGACATGTTCTCCAGTGGCCAGTCTTAATGCCAATGACCAATGGATCGGATTTGACATTCTAATTATGTCATACCTGAAACTGAACTTAAAAATCCACACATTTCAGAATTTCTTTTATTTGTACTGGCACAACTATTAAGCAGGTAAGCACATTTGTGAAATTAATCTGGTCAGGCACAGAAGCTCAGATTACCTCGAGCTTAATTCTTTCCACACTTTCAGACGACTAAAAGCATGAGGATTTGATCTGCTCATCAGAAGCTAAGTTTAAGTTATTAAATTTGCAGCTATTGTTCACATATTGTGAATAAGGCCATACCAAATACCAAGCGAGTCTGAAATCCATGTACATATTTAAAGATTTTACTTTTTAATCAATTTGTTATGCTGATTATATGATTTGTTATTTTTAAAAACATCCTATTTAAGTAAAAATGCATATATAAGCATTTTAACTGGCACTCTGACACATTTGGCACCCACTTTATGTTTTAATTTATTTCATAGATTTTTACACCTGTTAGAAAAAAGGGATGCCCTCATACTTTCGGCCACATAGTGTACATACAGTTTGCTGAAATGACATATCTAACTACCACACAGGTAATATGCTGAAAAATATTTCCCTATTACCCAAATCTCAATATAAAGGATGGACATTCTACATCATGTATTTTACCTAAGCACAAACGCCTTTAAACTTTTTCACTGAGCTTATTTCAAAGAAAAATTTTTCCATTTATCTAAAGCAGCATCTTTTATGCAACCACATTTTCAGAATGTCCAGAATGTCCCTGCATTATGTATCTATTATTAGAAAGTCTTTGTTGGACTGTCTAAACACAATTTGCAGTCCGGCTTGGAATTTAGTCTAGATTATATTTAGATTTTGTCATGCAGTGTGATGTAGTGCAAACCTTAATTTCAGACAAGTTGAATGTGTATGTGACATGCAAGTCAGAAAGATTTTGATTTAAATGCAACATGGTTGAAGTTTTACATGAATAACGTGATATTTTCTTTTCTTACAGTCAAACAGTTGAGAGTGTAATTTTACCATTGTTGGCTAAAAGCATTTTAATCCATCTAATATATATTATCACCTACATTTGATATAAGCCTACTGTAGTACTAAATATGTTTTACGTTTTTTAGTTTTTATCTTTTTATTAGGTTTATAAGGTGATACAACAGTAAGAAAAAAAAAGGTCCAAGTTGACAGATCTAGGGACGGAAAAGAAACCATACATAGAAAAATTATATCACATACATATGTGTATATACATACCAACATCTGTGTATTCACCAAACTTTCGACCCCCTCCTGACCCCCCCCCCCCCCCCCCCCCCCCCTTTGACTTTATAATCTACCCATCCCTTTACCCCCTTCCCCTTTACACCCAATGAGAGGGGGGAAACATAGGATTATCCAAAATGGGTATATTAATAGAGGCATCATGTAACCCAAACTGCTTCCTGAACTGGGCATGCTTTACGTTTTTTAGCTTTTGACCAGTTGTAATCATTACATTAGCAATTTCTGTGCATTTTATAAAAATAGCTTATTACATGTATTATTAGATCATAATGATTATTTACAAGAATAGGTATTATTTCAATTCTCCTTGTCAAGTAAATTCTTAGGGCTTTTGATCCAGTAAGTTAGCTGTTGTGGGTTAAACATTTGTAAAATTAATAAAAAGAAAAAAGCCAGGCTTTGATTCAGATCAAAGTCTAGTGGCCACACTAGATGACCAATTTTGTTCTTGGGGTTTACCAGGGTATATTAAACATTCAATATGAATAACAATTGCAAGATTATACATTAAACTAAAAATACCAGTATGTTTCCATTGGCTGCTCAAAATTAGGTCTATCTTTTTGAAATGTTTTATTTGTCATGTTCCTTCTTACTTCTACTAGAAGTAGAAGCTTGTTGGCACTTGAAATCACATATTAGAGGTTATCAAGACAAAAGGATGTTCTACCAATACTAGGGATGTAACGATACACTCTACCCACGATGCAATGCGAATCATGATACTGGGTTCATGATACGATTTGTTCCTGATTTTTTTAACGGAAATTGAAGACAAATTATGACAAAGTTTCCTTTTATTATTTCTCTTAAAAAAGAAAATAAAATACTGTATTTGTAATTATCTTTTATTTATCTAAATAATGAATGTCCTTTTATTTCTGAGGTAGGTACCAACTATGCAAAACAATTTTGAATTAAGCCCAATTTGGTAAAAAAACTTGAATTTGGCAACCAGGCGTATAGCGCCAGTGACGTCAACCAGGCAAGGTGTATAGCGCCAGTGCCCTCTGCTGTTTAAAGTGAATATCAATTCATTTTACATGTCAAATCGATTTGATTCGTGGAATTTTTGAATCGTCTTGTGGTCCATCATTACATCCCTAACCAATACTGAGACTAGGGGTTGAATATTAGTACACATGGACATTTGTCGAGAGGACTAGATGTTTTTTTTTATTTAAACTCAAAATTATGCTGACTTAAATTCAAACGTATCAATAAATATTCTTTCTTTCTATTCGGTCTTTGCTGAGACATCTTGTGGTATTTTTTTTTTTCATTTAAGTATTACTCATTGCAACAGTACGTGTGTCTGAAATTAATATTTTTGTATATGTATATTATATGTAAACTTGTTATTTTAATTGTTTATTTTTTGACCACAGATGCTTCTGAGTCACAGCAGGTACTGTTACTGGCTGCACAATGAAGGCCCAGTTACAGATAATAGGTGAGGATGTCTACATGCTACTGACTTGTTTATGTTACAATTCAGAACAATGTACCATTATCTAGCTGTATTTAACTCCTCATCTGTTTTCAGTTCAAGGGCAATATTTTGGTTTATCCATTTATATCATGGCTTTGTTTTTGGTGAACAGTTTTGTCAGCTAAGCTAAAGGAAAACAAGAGGAACTGGTTCAGACCTAGTACGTACGTAGAGGTGGCCGTGGATGACCAGTCTAAGAAAACAGAAAAGTGCACCAGCACTGACGGTCTCCAGTGGAAGCAGTCATTCACCGTGTAGGTTTGAAAAGAACAGCAACTAAGTTTAATATGCATAGGGGTTTCTCTCAGTTGTACAAAAATTTGTTTTTTATTATGTTTGTTGTTTTATTTCTTCTACAGAATTGTTACCCCCTTTAGCAAGATAATTTTTCGTGTTTGGAGTCATCAGACCCTGAAGTCAGATATTCTGTTAGGAATGGCAACTTTAGAAGTTAGCGAGACTCTCAAATCCAATGACCTGAAGAGTAAGTTGTCTGTTTTCTGTTCTTTTTTTGCATTCAGGTTCTATAAAGAGTGAGGAGTTGATTGTGTTTAAAGTGTAAACATGACACAGAGTCTGCTTTGCCACTAACAAAGGTGTAAAACTGTTGTTTAACTGATGTTAAAACAGCAAGGTGAATATTGTGCTAATGTTAATATAATACAACTGCAGATACCTTAGATTTCAATATTTAAGCTGTATGAGCCAGAACTCACATCAAAACATTCAATGACTGAGTCTGTTGTAATGAAATATTATCTAAATAATACCAATTCAAAATATCACCAACTTCAAATAAGAAATGATAAAAATTACATTCTAATGTGATCTAATAGAACTCTATAGTCCTCAAATGGCCCACAGTCACTGTCTGTGAGAACTTCAGCATGCAAGGGTTTCATTCAGGTACTATGATTTCCTTCCACCAACACCTTGCAGTAAATGAATTACCTGCTTTTAATTTGTTTTTAAGTTCATTAATGGGTGCATTCATAGTGCTTTGTACAGGGTGTGTTGACACTCACCTATTGACACTCACCTCACATTGTGGAGACAGACCCATCACGACCATTACTAAAAATTAATGCATGACTAAATAGTGTTTTTTAGAACAGAAAATTGTCTAAGGCCCTCAGGTGTTGCAGCTGTAAATTACGCTTGCCTGCTACTGCTGATATCCAAGGTTTGAATCTCCAGTGGTACTACTGGCCAGTCGGGCGTCTTCAAACAGACATGATTGGCTATTTATAAGTAAAGGGGAGGTTGCAATTAATTTGGCGTCCTGTTAAGGGTGTGTAAATGTGTCACAAGTACAGAAGGCATTACGTGAACCTAGCCACAGTGTAGTTTCACATTATTATATAAAAGGGGGATTTATTTTAAAAGCAAACCAATTAACCACAAAGACATTTTTGTTAATCTCTTTTTAATGGTGCTCTCTGTTTTAGTTAATAAGGTGGTACAGACGCTGTCGCTGAGAGAGTCAGACAGTAGTGATGTAGTGGGAGATCTGTCTGTGTGTCTGGATGGGATGCAGATGGACCCTGAAATGTTCGCCTCTGAGGAACTGAAGCACAGTAAGTCTTCCCTTTCCAACAAAATGTTCGTAATGTTCAAATTAGTAACATGTTTTAACTGAGTATGCAAGCAGACTTCTTAGTCCTTTTTTAATCTAATTGTTCCAGTAATTTTAAAGCTCACATTAAGAGTTTTTCCTAAAGTATGTCATAATAAGTAAATCCCTTTGTTTATAATCAGTCCTTCTTTGCATTATGTTTAAATAATGAAGTGTAAACTGCCTGGGTCTGAATTGTTCTTTAATTTCAGATATTCTTTCAAATGGAGAGTTAAAGACAGATGCAGTTGACAGGTACAACAGATCTCTGAGACTTATTTTTGCCCAAATATTAGAAGTTCTGTTATTATTTTATTTTATTTTCTCAGTTCAAAGCACTGACACACACTCACATGCTTTGCATCAATGGTGCTGTGTTTTTATGTGACTCTTAGAGTACAAAGGACTTTATTCTTAACTTAAACTATTTTAATTTAGATTTTTCTTTATTGCTGTGTCTGGGTGTGTTTTATTATTGACGCTGATAATGAAGTCATCAGGTTTTGGTCTCAACCGTGTACATTGACCTTATCTGAGGGAAGGGAGGTCACAGTTCTTTAGATGTTTGTCTGGGTTCTTTTGTGACCTCCTGGATAAGTCATTAGTGCGTTTTTGGTAGGCCGTCCACTCCTGGGAAGAATCATCACTGTTCCAAGTTTGTTTGTTTTGTTTTGTTTTTTATTTGTGGATAATGGCTCTTACTGTGGTTGGCTGGAGTCCCATAGTCTATTCAATGGCTTTGTAACCCGTTCCAGATTAAGATCTTTATTTGTCATATATACATATACAAATGTACAGTACAATGAAATTCTTTCTTCACATATCTAAGCTTGTTTTGGAAGCTGGGGTCAGAGCGCAGGGTCAGCCATCGTACTGCGCCCCTGGAGCAGACAGGGTTAAGGGCCTTGCTCAACAGTGGCTGCATAGTAGACCCTGGATTTGAACCGCCAATCTTCCGGTTGATAGCCCAAAGCTCTACCCACTAGGCTACCGCTGTCCAACAGATATGTACATTTGTGACTTTGTTTCACAGTTGTATTTGAATCTTTTTAGAATGTGCCAACATGTGCTGCTTTTTGAGATCTGCTAGCCCACTTTAAATTGCCAGACAGGTTCTATTTGAGTGGTGTTTAGATTCAACAGGTCTGGCAGTAATCATGCCTGGGTGTGGCTGATTAAACTTAACCCAATTATTGATAGAATTAACTGGTTGATAAGGTGGCAGTTACTTTTTCATATAGGGTCAGGTTAGGTTAAACAGGATTTTTCTTTCAATAAATTAAACAATCATTACAAAAACTATTGAAAATATTGAAATTTCAAAGCTCTGTAGGTTAGGCTTGTGGGAGGGGTCTTGCGCACACAATATATGGACATTAAGGGTCATATCATCTGCAGTTAATCTCTCTTTAATTTAATTTATTGATTCTGCACTTTCCTTTAACTGTTTACATATTTTTAGCTACATGTTAAAACCTAGTGCAGTTTTATTAGGTATACCATACAAATCATTACTGTCCAACATATCTCTATACACACATCAGATCGAGTCGAGACTCTTCACCATCTAGTGACACTGCTGAGGATCGCTCTCTACCCAATGGTCACGCTCTGGGTAGTACAAGGTCTTGCTCTGAATCTGCAGGCGCTTTGAGACCCCCTCTGCCTGCCCCTATATCTCAGAGACAACCTGCGTTTCCTCAGAGACCAGCCTCGTCCACAGGTGAGCACTTCTATTATATTAAGTATTGCTCCTTGGATGGCCAAACAGCCTAGGAGGGAAGGTGCGCTTATCAGTGTGCTCTTGGCACCAGTCCCAAGCAGAGATAAAAGTAAAGGAGGGTTGCATTCTGTGTAAAACTGCACCAAATTAGGTATGCAGACCAGAATGATTCACTGTGGGAACCTCCAAAAATCTGGGAGCAGCAGAAAGGGAAAAAAATTGTTGATGTTGCTTTGTTTTTCACATTTTCATGCTACAGAAATAATTAATGTGGAATGAGTTTCTATTTTGGGTAATTATAGTTTTTAATGACAATGTTACTTCCGCTTGTCTGAGCTATCATTTGAATATTAAAAAAATGATCGCTAGTAAAAAGACTCTTCATACACTATATGGTCAAAAGTATGTGGGCACCCCTTATTATTAGGTTTAAATTATATCTATTTCCCTAGTTTTGCAAGCCGTTGTCTAACAAACCCATGGTCAGGTATCCACATTGAGATTGCCTATTCAAATGGGCAGTTCGGTGGGTAGCACTGTCGCCTCACAGCAAGAAGGTCCTGGTTTCGATCCCCAGGTAGAGCGGTCCGGGTCCTTTCTGTCTGGAGTTTGCATGTTCTCCCAGTGTTTGTGGGGATTTCCTCCTGGAGCTTCGGTTTCTGCTAACAGTCCAAAGACATGCAAGTGAGGTGAATTGGAGACACTAAATTGTCCATGACTGTGTTTGACAGACTTTAGACATTAGTCAACTTCTCTTAGCCTCCAGTGCACTCCGTTTGTAGTGAATAGTTACATAATAGGAAATAATCTTAAATACTCATCCAGGCAACAGACTGTAATTGATTACCACACTGTCCCATACAGCACTGTCTAATCGAAATGTGCTATTTAATTTTGTTGAAATATCTATTTTTTCCACATTTTCTTTCTCTCAGCATCTTCTGCTGGCTCTACTCCCACCCATGGCAGTGGAGGTCCGAGTCCAGAATTATCACCACGCCTAACTGTAAATGGAGATGCAGCAAGTCAGGGGTCAAACATAGGGTCAGGATCAACTCAGGCTCTGGGACCAAGCCTTGCTTCTCGCAGAGTTTCCACTGTCAACAACGGCCCTGTTCCTCCTGGGTGAGCTGCTTTTTTTTTTTTTTTATCTAATTTTTTTTACAGATATTCCAGTTGTATGATCTGTTATCATATGTTATTATAATGAAAATGATGAGTTTTCTTGTTTAGTTTTAAGCTATTTTTTCAATGGAGACAGCTATTGTATAATCACATAATTATACATGCACTGATAATGTTACCTAGTAGATACTACAATGTGTTACTTACACTTTCCAAATTTAAAAAATGCAGATGTAAAAAAGTAACTAATTGTTGTACATTTGAGCTACTTTTAGGGCTTAATTATTGTCATTGTGCCTTAAGATAGGGCTTAAATATTAACATTTTTAGGGGAGTAAATTGTGTTGGAGACCTATCAGACAATTAAGGCCCAGCGATGGATTGGCATCCTGTCCAGGGTGTGTTAGTGAATTGCACTTAGTGAATCCTGGGAAACCGGACCCAGCGTGACCCTGACCAGAATAAAGCAGTGATAAAACATGATATTTAGTGAATGTATTTATTAGCTAATTACTTGCTTGACATGTCTGTTTGTTTTTTATGTCTTGCTGTACACTTTGTGACTGGATGTGCTTTGTGTGATTTTAGCTGGGAGCAAAGAGAGGATCAGAATGGTCGTACCTACTTTGTGGATCACATTGAAAAGAAGACCACATGGGAGAGGCCTGAACCTTTGCCCCCTGGGTACTGTAAAATAGTTGCCTCTAAAGTAACATTTTAAAATGCAAATCTAGACATGTAATTAATTGATGAGATAATGTATCATTAATTAATCAGAGGAAAGTGTAATGTATCAAGTATAAAACATTAACTAAGATGAAACTAGATATATTGGGTGCTTCAAGGTTTTTCAAGCATACCGGAAATATTCAAACCCCTCTTATCTTACAAAGGGATATTGCAGTGTTGTGCATAGAATTATATATATTCTTATAAAGAATTTGGCAAAATTAGCATTTTGATTCCTTGAGTAGTAGTATTAATATTTATTTTCTGACATATATGTGTAAGAAATATACAGCTGTTATGTATAATTAAACTATTTAGAATTAATGCTGGTGGACTCTACAAGGTGGAAAACCAGCAAGGTGGATGTTGATCCATATTTTGATCCCAGGAGTAGTAGTAGTAGTATTATTATTTATTTTCTGACATATACATAACCGCTATATATTTCTTACACATATATGTCAGAAAATAAATAATACTACTACTACTCCTGGGATCAAAATATGGATCAACACATCGCTCGCATCTAACCAAAACAAAAACAGTTTTTCACCAAGTAGAGTCCACCAGGATTAATTCTAAATAGCTTAATTATACATAACCGCTATATATTTCTTACACGTATAATTAACTTATTTCAAATTAATTCTGGTGGACTCTACATGGTGGGTAACTCTTTTTGTTTTGGTTAGATGGGAGTGACATGTTAATCCATATTTTGATCCCAGGAGTAGTAATATTTATTAAAAGATATACTTAAATATCTGCAGAAATGTGAGGGGTGTACTCACTTTTGTGATACACTGTATATACAGTGTATCACAAAAGTGAGTACACCCCTCACATTTCTGCAGATATTTAAGTATATCTTTTCATGGGACAACACTGACAAAATGACACTTTGACACAATGAAAAGTAGTCTGTGTGCAGCTTATATAACAGTGTAAATTTATTCTTCCCTCAAAATAACTCAATATACAGCCATTAATGTCTAAACCACCGGCAACAAAAGTGAGTACACCCCTTAGTGAAAGTTCCTGAAGTGTCAATATTTTGTGTGGCCACCATTATTTCCCAGAACTTCCTTAACTCTCCTGGGCATGGAGTTTACCGGAGCTTCACAGGTTGCCACTGGAATGCTTTTCCACTCCTCCATGACGACATCACGGAGCTGGCGGATATTCGAGACTTTGCGCTCCTCCACCTTCCGCTTGAGGATGCCCCAAAGATGTTCTATTGGGTTTAGGTCTGGAGACATGCTTGGCCAGTCCATCACCTTTACCCTCAGCCTCTTCAATAAAGCAGTGGTCGTGTTAGAGGTGTGTTTGGGGTCATTATCATGCTGGAACACTGCCCTGCGACCCAGTTTCCAGAGGGAGGGGATCATGCTCTGCTTCAGTATTTCACAGTGCATATTGGAGTTCATGTGTCCCTCAATGAAATGTAACTCCCCAACACCTGCTGCACTCATGCAGCCCCAGACCATGGCATTCCCACCACCATGCTTGACTGTAGGCATGACACACTTATCTTTGTACTCCTCACCTGATTGCCGCCACACATGCTTGAGACCATCTGAACCAAACAAATTAATCTTGGTCTCATCAGACCATAGGACATGGTTCCAGTAATCCATGTCCTTTGTTGACATGTCTTCAGCAAACTGTTTGCGGGCTTTCTTGTGTAGAGACTTCAGAAGAGGCTTCCTTCTGGGGTGACAGCCATGCAGACCAATTTGATGTAGTGTGCGGCGTATGGTCTGAGCACTGACAGGCTGACCCCCTACCTTTTCAATCTCTGCAGCAATGCTGACAGCACTCCTGCGCCTATCTTTCAAAGACAGCAGTTGGATGTGACGCTGAGCACGTGCACTCAGCTTCTTTGGACGACCAATGCGAGGTCTGTTCTGAGTGGACCCTGCTCTTTTAAAATGCTGGATGATCTTGGCCACTGTGCTGCAGCTCAGTTTCAGGGTGTTGGCAATCTTCTTGTAGCCTTGGCCATCTTCATGTAGCGCAACAATTCGTCTTTTAAGATCCTTAGAGAGTTCTTTGCCATGAGGTGCCATGTTGGAACTTTCAGTGACCAGTATGAGAGAGTGTGAGAGCTGTACTACTAAATTGAACACACCTGCTCCCTATGCACACCTGAGACCTAGTAACACTAACAAATCACATGACATTTTGGAGGGAAAATGACAAGCAGTGCTCAATTTGGACATTTAGGGGTGTAGTCTCTTAGGGGTGTACTCACTTTTGTTGCCGGTGGTTTAGACATTAATGGCTGTATATTGAGTTATTTTGAGGGAAGAATAAATTTACACTGTTATATAAGCTGCACACAGAGTACTTTTCATTGTGTCAAAGTGTCATTTTGTCAGTGTTGTCCCATGAAAAGATATACTTAAATATCTGCAGAAATGTGAGGGGTGTACTCACTTTTGTGATACACTGTATATATATATATATATATATATATATATATATATATATATATACTGTATATATACTGTATATATATATATAGGGTGTCCCAAAATTCACGCAAGATTTGAATTTGGACCATTCTTCATTAGAAAATGCGGTTGGTCAGGCAATAACAGTTAATGGTGCTCGCTATCGCGACATGATAATCCAGCTTTTTGTGCCTAAATTGCAAGATATGGATGTGGACGACATGTGGTTTCAACAAGACGGTGCCACATGCCATACAGCCCGAGAAACAATTCAATTACTGCATGAGTCATTTCCTTGTCGTGTAATTTCCCGTTTTGGTGATCAGAATTGGCCGTCCAGATCATGCGATTTAACACTGTTGCACTTTTTTCTTTGGGTTTTTTTTAAGTCTAAGGTTTATGCCATCAAGCCCACGACCACCCACGCCTTGAATGAGGAAATTGAGCGCTGTATCAATGAAATTCAGCCACATGCAAAACGGTCATGGAAAATTTCGACAAAAGAGTGCGTATGTGCCAGCAAAGCCGTGGAGGCCATTTACCCGATATGCTATTCCATACATAACCCTATACTGTATACTTTATGAATCAATTAAAAAAACAATTTTTAATGAAAAACCTGTGTTCTCTATCAAAATTACTTCTTGCGTGAATTTTGGGACACCCTGTATATATACAGTGTATCACAAAAGTGAGTACACCCCTCACATTTCTGCAGATATTTAAGTATATCTTTTCATGGGACAACACTGACAAAATGACACTTTGACACAATGAAAAGTAGTCTGTGTGCAGCTTATATAACAGTGTAAATTTATTCTTCCCTCAAAATAACTCAATATACAGCCATTAATGTCTAAACCACCGGCAACAAAAGTGAGTACACCCCTTAGTGAAAGTTCCTGAAGTGTCAATATTTTGTGTGGCCACCATTATTTCCCAGAACTGCCTTAACTCTCCTGGGCATGGAGTTTACCAGAGCTTCACAGGTTGCCACTGGAATGCTTTTCCACTCCTCCATGACGACATCACGGAGCTGGCGGATATTGGAGACTTTGCGCTCCTCCACCTTCCGCTTGAGAATGCCCCAAAGATGTTCTATTGGGTTTAGGTCTGGAGACATGCTTGGCCAGTCCATCACCTTTACCCGCAGCCTCTTCAATAAAGCAGTGGTCGTCTTAGAGGTGTGTTTGGGGTCATTATCATGCTGGAACACTGCCCTGCGACCCAGTTTCCGGAGGGAGGGGATCATGCTCTGCTTCAGTATTTCACAGTACATATTGGAGTTCATGTGTCCCTCAATGAAATGTAACTCCCCAACACCTGCTGCACTCATGCAGCCCCAGACCATGGCATTCCCACCACCATGCTTGACTGTAGGCTTGACACACTTATCTTTGTACTCCTCACCTGATTGCCGCCACACATGCTTGAGACCATCTGAACCAAACAAATTAATCTTGGTCTCATCAGACCATAGGACATGGTTCCAGTAATCCATGTCCTTTGTTGACATGTCTTCAGCAAACTGTTTGCGGGCTTTCTTGTGTAGAGACTTCAGAAGAGGCTTCCTTCTGGGGTGACAGCCATGCAGACCAATTTGATGTAGTGTGCGGCGTTTGGTCTGAGCACTGACAGGCTGACCCCCCACCTTTTCAATCTCTGCAGCAATGCTGACAGCACTCCTGCGCCTATCTTTCAAAGACAGCAGTTGGATGTGATGCTGAGCCTGTGCACTCAGCTTCTTTGGACGACCAACGCGAGGTCTGTTCTGAGTGGACCCTGCTCTTTTAAAACGCTGGATGATCTTGGCCACTGTGCTGCAGCTCAGTTTCAGGGTGTTGGCAATCTTCTTGTAGCCTTGGCCATCTTCATGTAGTGCAACAATTCGTCTTTTAAGATACTCAGAGAGTTCTTTGCCATGAGGTGCCATGTTGGAACTTTCAGTGACCAGTATGAGAGAGTGTGAGAGCTGTACTACTAAATTGAACACACCTGCTCCCTATGCACACCTGAGACCTAGTAACACTAACAAGTCACATGACATTTTGGAGGGAAAATGACAAGCAGTGCTCAATTTGGACATTTAGGCGTGTAGTCTCTTAGGGGTGTACTCACTTTTGTTGCCGGTGGTTTAGACATTAATGGCTGTATATTGAGTTATTTTGAGGGAAGAATAAATTTACACTGTTATATAAGCTGCACACAGACTACTTTTCATTGTGTCAAAGTGTCATTTTGTCAGTGTTGTCCCATGAAAAGATATACTTAAATATCTGCAGAAATGTGAGGGGTGTACTCACTTTTGTGATACACTGTATATATATATATATATATATGTATATATATATATATATATATATATATATATATATACATATATATATATATGTATATATATATATATATATATATATACACAGGGGTTGGACAAAATAACTGAAACACCTGTCATTTTAGTGTGGGAGGTTTCATGGCTAAATTTGACCAGTCTGGTGGCCAATCTTCATTAATTGCACATTGCACCAGTAAGAGCAGAGTGTGAAGGTTCAATTAGCAGGGTAAGAGCACAGTTTTGCTCAAAATATTGCAATGCACACATTATGGGTGACATACCAGAGTTCAAAAGAGGACAAATTGTTGGTGCACGTCTTGCTGGCGCATCTGTGACCAAGACAGCAAGTCTTTGTGATGTATCAAGAGCCACGGTATCCAGGGTAATGTCAGCATACCACCAAGAAGGACAAACCACATCCAACAGGATTAACTGTGGACGCAAGAGGAAGCTGTCTGAAAGGGATGTTCGGGTGCTAACCCGGATTGTATCCAAAAAACATAAAACCACGGCTGCCCAAATCACGGCAGAATTAAATGTGCACCTCAACTCTCCTGTTTCCACCAGAACTGTCCGTCGGGAGCTCCACAGGGTCAATATACACGGCCGGGCTGCTATAGCCAAACCTTTGGTCACTCGTGCCAATGCCAAACGTCGGTTTCAATGGTGCAAGGAGCGCAAATCTTGGGCTGTGGACAATGTGAAACATGTATTGTTCTCTGATGAGTCCACCTCAGTATATATATATACTGTATATATATATATGAATAAAAAAAGCTGTTATATATAATTAAGTTATTTAGAAATAATCCTGGTGGACTCTACAGGGTGGATAACTGTTTTTGTTTTGTTTAGGTGGGAGCGACGTGTGGATCCAAATGGCAGAGTATACTACGTGGATCACATTAGTCGGAGCACCACGTGGCAAAGGCCTACGGCAGAGTCTGTAAGAAACTATGAAGAGTGGCAGAGTCAGCGCAGCCAGCTACAAGGAGCCATGCAGCAGTTCAACCAGAGATTCATTTTTGGGGTTAGGACCCTCCACACATATCCTTATTACCCTCTTTCTAGCTACTTTGTTTCACATTTGTACATGTAACTTGAATATGGCTTAATTAAATAAAAGCAGTTTTATTTTTCCTGTTCTTTTTTCAGCTTCAGGATCAGCTAGGACCGGCTCCTAATAAAGAGTTTGATCCACTCGGTCCTTTACCACTGGGGTGGGGTGAGTCCTAAACTAACACACGAACACTTTAAACTACCTTTACCCTAATCTTACATTACAAACCTACATTAATTACATGACCTGGAGTAATAAAGGTGTCATAGTGGTGCAGCTGGTAAAGTGGGCACCACGCTTAACATGGGTTTTGGGGACCTGGGTTTACACCTTGCCTCTAGCAGTGGTTCTGTCCATGTCCAGTCCACTTGTGTTTCCACCATGTACTTGAGATGATGGAAACATGTACCATGTACCTCATGCAGAATGTAGATAGGTGTGAGTGAATAGGTGTGAATAAGTGTCCTGATCAGGATGGAAGTGCTCATTAAAGCTAAAAGAATAAACTGGTATTCAGGCAGTAGTGTGAATGTTGCTTGTTCATCTCACTGTGGTTTTGTGCCGTGTGTTTACTCATTTCACCTACAGAGAAACGGACTGACGCTAACGGTAGAATGTACTTCGTTCATCATCCTACACGCTCAACACAGTGGGAAGATCCTCGCACTCAGGGGTAAGAATCAAATTTAAAAATCTGTATAGCGCTTCTCATTCTAGTTTTTAAACTTTATGAAGGACAGAGAAACCAAAATCTCTGAACTTGTCGGCTTACATGTAGGACTGCACAAGCAATTGTAATGCACTGTTCATCCTAGATAATCCTAGGGAACACAAATTGTGTTTTCCATGCCTAAAACAAATCTAATTAATCAGTTAATACCAAAAGTATTTAATCTTAAGCAATTTTTTATGTTTTACTTAAAAAAGTACATTTTTATGTTTTTTGTTTGGCTTTTCCTGCCGCTGAACTACTAATGTGGGATCACAGATTTTAAATGCAATTAAAAAGAGGCATAAATACATATTAAATACATAACTCACGCACTCTTATCGCTTGCTTAGCAGCTTCTGTACAAAATTGCTAGAGCATCCCTGTGTGTGTGTTTGTGTTCAGGTTACTTAATGAAAAGCCGCTGCCGGAAGGCTGGGAGATGAGGTTCACTGTGGACGGCTTTCCATATTACGTTGACCACAACAGGAGAACGACCACCTACATCGACCCTCGCACGGGCAAATCCTCGCTGTGAGTGTTCTCGAATTGTAGCTTGACCAGCATAAAAAATATTTGTGTACACATACACTCTTCTGATTAAATCTGATCTCAACAAAACTTGTGTTCAGTTGCTTGAGGTGGGTCATTTCTTAAATAATCTGTTCAATCAAACCATAACAGCTTTAGATAAATCCTATGTTTAATGACCTTATTTGGAATAGGTGCCTGCATTCTGTGTTATTGTTCTTAGTTTTTATAAGGGAAGAAAACTCATATTACACATTTAAAAAAAAAGTTATCAGAGAGCACCGTGCAATGTGTTAACCATTTTCTTTGTGTATGTTTGTATAGGAAACTCCACCTCACAATAGCTGAATAAATTCATCCCCATTTAAACAGCTCACTGAAGCTGCTTTCATCATGTATTTATTTGGTTGACTGAGAAACG
This sequence comes from Trichomycterus rosablanca, assembly GCF_030014385.1. NCBI lineage: Eukaryota > Metazoa > Chordata > Actinopteri > Siluriformes > Trichomycteridae > Trichomycterus > Trichomycterus rosablanca. The sequence goes on from NC_085993.1 coordinate 15,267,928, forward strand.
TAAACCTAAACCCACAGCTAATCTATTATTTAATATTTGCTATACATTATTTTATTGTACCATAACTGTTGAGTGTCTAAATAAAAAAATAAAAATGCAGGCAATAAAAATATTTAAGAGACAAAAGCCTATTCCCATCACACAAACATGATTGGCTGATTCTGAGGTTGGATTGTTGTCTTGTCTGGGCCGTGTTACTGCATTGCACCCAGTGATTCTAGGAAACAGACCCGGATGAAACTCTAGTAAAATGAAGTGAAATGAATGCTCATTCTCATTCAAACTGGTTGCTATAGTAAAAAGTAAGGAGTAATAACGCTTGTGCAGAATAGTGCTGATTGCTGTAATAAAATTGTATTAGACCAGTCAGGCTATGCTATGTTTGCCTGAGATCACTTAAATGAAGTTTATAACCTTGATTAAAAGTTGTTTGGACTGAAAATGTTGTTTATGCTAGAAAATGGTATTTGAGCTGTTTGTAAACAGATTCCTGGTATAACTTTGCATTTTTTGCTGGACCTTTTTTGGTCTGGTGATTGCATTCGGAGTTCTAACATTGTCTCTTTATTTCATTCACAGTGAGAACAGACCTCAGATTACGTATGTGCGAGACTTTAAAGCCAAAGTGCACTATTTTCGCTTCTGGTGTCAGGTGTGTTATATTGTTTTAATGATCCTTCTCATTCAAATTGACTTTAGTATTGGGTAGAATATATATTTATAGAGATTTTTAGAACCTTTATTATTGCGTAAACACTTTATTTTGTCTCATCACTATAGCAACTGACGATGCCTCAGCACATCAAGATCCACGTCAGTCGCAAAACACTATTTGAGGATTCTTTTCAGCAGGTCAGTGGAGATGAAGGTCAATGTGGACAGGTGACAATTAAATTGGGAAAAATATAAAATGGGTTTAGATGTATCCAGACAGGTGTACAGGTTGATACAATTATGTAGTTAACTTTCCTTTATGCTCTGTGACTTGTGAAAATGCTTAGTTAAAACATTTCTGATCAAATTCGACATTAGCCTTGGACTCAAAAAGTTTGGAAAAGCAACATGATCATATAGGTTATCCTATATATCACTAAATTTCAACAAATGTGCAAGTATGTTTATGGCATGCGTCAAGAGAACAGTACAGGTTTAAATGCCTAATTTCCTGTAAGGTTCCTTATATAAATGGGTCTTGTCACGTTATTCTTACTTATCACCTGGTCAATAAAGAGGAACATTTCTGTCCTGATGAATGTGGTCTCTACTGAGCTGACAATGCCCCAGTTACAGACCCTAATAAGTCACTGAATGGTTTGATCATAAGTCATATTCTATGGCTTATACAGTCACCAGTTATCAACATCTATGGTGGGACCTGCATGCTAGATAATGCTCTGCATTACAATCATCTAAGAACCAAGTGTAAAAAAAATTCCATCTCTTCATTTCAGTTCTTTAGACTTGCAGAGTCTACGTCAAGACACTGATCCTGTTGTTACTTTTTTCTTATAATTTGTCACTGGTCTGTTTTTTAAGCAATTGCATTATGCTTCCTTATTGGCAAATAGTAACACTCAGTACTGATTCAAATCATGATTTGATTTTCTTAGATCATGAGCGTTCATCCACAAGATCTGAGGCGAAGACTGTGGATTATCTTCTCAGGCGAGGAGGGGCTGGATTATGGAGGGGTGGCTAGGTACGTCAATTAATTTTTCCCCACACAAAGTCTAGAACAATGTAAAATTTTGCTCATCCAATTTGGCGACTTTAGTTATTTTTGCTTTACGAATTTGTGTTTGCTTTACGAATTTGTGTACACTTTACCATTTAATTAAACAGCATGCAAGAAAAAAGCTCCAACAACTAGGGATGGAATTTTGCCCATTGCTTTTTATGAATAACTGACCAAAATGTCCCATCAAAAAATAGAAAATTGATGTGAGTTTAATATCAAAAAGTATTTGTGCTTTATTGATAAAAAACAATGTAATTTTACCACTGCCATTACAATGTATTGTAACAATGTAATTATACCAAACCTGGCAGTATTGTAGACCAGTCAGATAAACACTGTGAGCAGCATTCAAAATGTTAATTTTACACAAAGTCGGTAGCAAGCACTTCACTACAAGCGCTAGTGGTTAACCACTAATGAGATGCAGTTGGTAAATTAAAACTCTTCCTGACAACAATTATGTAGTTACTGTAAGATAATAAGCAGAGTTTTATCTCCATACTGAAGCGTAATGGAAAATTTCCCCCAAAAATGACTCATAGATCCACATGCAGTCACACTTCATACTTACACAAACTGGCTTTTGTTTGTGCTTTAATGCCTAATAGACTAATAGTCCCAGTGTTTGTTATTTAAATAATATAAATGCATCAAAAAAAAAGTTCCTGTTCTGGTTTAAGAATGAATGTGCCTGTAAGCCGAGCTGGCGCACATGCACTGAGGATGGGTCGCCAGCTCCTCTCTCAATTGGAATTAAGCATGAGCTTTTGGAAATTAACTTAAATGATATTTTTAAAACACAGCACTTATCGAGCAATGGCTTCTTTGTTGGTTAAATGGTGACCAGTTTGTTAACAGCTTTGTGGGATGCACCTGCAAGTTAATATGATCAGAAATATATTGCATTGACCTTACTAAACATCCAGTTCTGTGTAGGGTTGGTTTCAATAACTAGTGTATCTGGCTCACGCTGGGTTAAGCAAAATTCTAATAACCATTTTCTAAAGAATTGATGAATAATTGTTTGTTTGTGTTTGTGTGTGTGTGTCTGTGGCAGGGAGTGGTTTTTCCTTTTGTCCCACGAAGTTCTGAACCCTATGTACTGTCTCTTTGAGTATGCGGGCAAAGACAACTACTGTCTGCAGATCAACCCTGCCTCCTCCATCAACCCCGATCATCTTAAATACTTCAAGTTCATTGGACGATTCATCGCCATGGTACACACCCAGCTTCATGTTGCTCTGGAAATGATAAGCAGTTATTTAGGGCCAAAAGCTCGGGTTTAGTGTTGTTGTATCAAATTGTGACAGAATCTTGTATTGTTTGCATTGGTTTTTGCCTCGGTTTAGTTAAAATCTCTGTTTTTCACTCTAGGCTTTATTTCATGGGAAGTTCATCGACACCGGCTTCTCTTTGCCCTTCTATAAGAGGATTCTGAACAAGCAGCTGGCTCTGAATGATCTGGAATCTATCGACCCTGAGTATTTCAACTCCCTAATGTGGATCAAGTCAGTACCAGTCTGTGCAATTCAATAACAATGCAATGTCACAAGTGGAAATTTGCTAATTAATAATAGACTAGACATTAAGTGATTTGTGGTATTGCTGACAATGCTTCTTTGTTTAAAATACCCTTTATATAATTTAGCATTGACTAAACCTGTCAAAATGTATTTACATTATTGGTATTTAGCAGACACTCTCATCTGTGTTCCAAATAACATAAGTGTACTAGGTAGTATGTGAATATAGTTTGGATGGTGCAGGAGGCTTATGCGCTAGCCCAACACTGCTGAGATCTCAAGCTCTCGGGTTTGTAGCCCTCACAATATTATATTAATATTGAAATTGCAACCTCTGTTATCTGCTCAAAGTACCTGCACTTGTAGGCAGGTAAAAAGATGCAGCAGGCAACTGCGCACCTGTCAAAGGGGGAGTGTGATAGTCTCAGTTCCTAATCAGCACGGGGGTGGTTCAAGCAATCCAGTAGATTGAGTGAAATATAAGAGGAATTGCAAAAAATATAGACATACATTAATATTCTAATGTAATATTGTAAAATATACATTAATATTTTCAGTATTTAGGGGTCACCACAGTGGGTCGTTTTGCTCTGCATACCTGATTTTTGTTTAGTTTTTTTTTTTTACCGGACTTGAGACCAACATTAAGAGCACACTTACAGGTGCACCTCCGTATGGCTAGGCTGTTTGGCTACACCCTCCTCCCCCAATTAAGCCAATCATGTCTGCACCGCTGAGATTAGAACCGCAGATCTCAATAATAATAATAATAATAATAATAACTGCTATTACTTAATTATTATTGTTATTATTACACTTCTTTTCTTGGTCATTTAAATGCTTATGTTTGCAATGCTTTTTTTCCACAGGAAGAATAATTTGGAAGAGTGTGGGCTAGAAATGTATTTCTCAGTGGATAAAGAGGTCCTGGGCGAGGTCACCACTCATGATCTAAAGCCAGACGGAGGAAACATTCAAGTAACTGAGGAAAATAAGGAAGAATATATCAGGTAATAGCTCGCATGTGAGAGTAAAATGGAAAGTTTACATTCACTTCTTTTGGTGGGTTGTCTGAAAAGATACTAGGTCAAAAAATAAATTAGTTATTTGATGGTGTAAATAGTTCAGAAATTTTATATGACTCAATTACATTTTTGCCTTCCCTCCATCAAATATGGCCAACTGTGTTTGTGTGGACTCCCGGCCAAGTCGGTGGCTCTGCTGAGATTCAAACTTGCAGGTTTGAAGTCTCTAGACAAACTGCTTGAGCGCCCCTTGAATGGATTCTTACAGAAATCTGATTTGTTTTGCAGTCTTTTCATGTAAGCATTTTAAATGACTTGACTTTTAAATCATTTATCTCTTCTCAGGCTGGTAGCAGAATGGAGGTTATCCAGGAGAGTTGAGGAGCAGACACAAGCTTTCCTTGAAGGGTTTAATGAAGTCTTGCCACAGCAGTATCTGCAATACTTTGACGCTAAAGAGCTGGAGGTATGGGTTAATGATTACATTGGTATAAACATTTTTTTTATATATATCGACCAAATACCTATTTCTATTAAACTTATACTGACTGAATGCCCTAAATACTTACATGATTGACAGTATGTAGCACTACCTAAGACTTTGAGACACATTTTTAACCAAGCTAAAATAAAAACAAACCTCAAATTTCTTCAGCATACTATAACAACACTTGCCAAGGGCTTTAGACAGATATACAAATTACCTACCTTCCCTGTCATGAATATAACCGTCGTGTAAGCATGACATAAAACATCTAAATGAATACATAAATAAATAAACAAATAAATAAAAAAAGTTATGCTCTTAAATACTAATTGCTTACTTATCGCTTGGGCGGCATTGTGGCTCGGTAGGTAGCACTGTAGCCTCACAGCAAGAAGGTCCTGGATACAATTTCCAGGTGGAGCAGTCCAAGTCCTTTCTGTGTGGAGTTTGCATGCTCTCCCCGTGTCTCCGGGAGCTCCGTTTTCCTCCCACAGTCCAAAAACATGCAAGTGAGGTGAACTGGAGATACTAAATTGTCCATGACTGTGTTTGAAGTTGGACTTGTACTGATGAACCTTGTGTAACATGTCATGAATGTAACCAAAATGTGTGTAAAACAGGATGTTAAAATCCAAATAATTAAATAAATACTTATTGCTGTGGTTTTTAAATTGTGTGTCATTAAAACTGTGTAACCATTGTAGGTGATGCTGTGTGGAATGCAGGAGATAGATATTGCAGACTGGCAGAAGAACACCATTTACAGACATTATGCTCGTGGCAGCAAGCAGATCATCTGGTTCTGGCAGGTGAGCCTGGGCTTTGGTTTGCATTTATTTCAGAATTTTAACATCAGATTTCTTCTAGTTGGCATGACTTTTACTTTCCTTGTGTAGTTTGTGAAAGAAATGGATAATGAGAAGAGGATGCGTTTGTTCCAGTTTGTGACCGGTACCTGCCGGTTTCCTGTTGGAGGCTTTGCTAACCTCATGGGTAAGTGGGAACTGAGGTGATTTCAGATTTTGGATATTAGTCCACCATTAACTAGAGGAGTAGATGATTTATGCAGTAACCTTGACAGCACCAATGTGTTTTTTTTTCTTTCATTAGGGAGCAATGGACCACAGAAGTTCTGCATTGAAAAAGTGGGCAAAGAGAACTGGCTTCCAAGGAGCCACACTTGGTAAGTTGCCCAAAATGCATTAACTCAGAATTGAAACTGTGGGTCTGTCTGAAAACCTAGTGAGCTGCCTTGCTGCCTACTGCCTACCTAGGCAGCTGCCTAAGAAGAGAGGATTCTAATAAGACATCAAACTTATAAGGCAGGTTATCCAGACACACTACTTAGACAGCGATTATGGCGAATACGTCATGGCAGTTTTCGCTTACTAAGCTAACATAGTTAGCCTCAGGCCATTTAAACCAAGGGGCTGAGGTGACACAACCCTCTAGCATGCCAGCTAACATATCCCTCCGTGTACCGAAAAAGGTTAAATTGTCAATGACAAACCCAAAGTTGTAAATAAATAACACTTGTATGCTCAGCACTGTCACCTCACAGCAAGAAGGTCCTGGGTTCGATCCCCAGGTGGGGCAGTCCGGGTCCTTTCTGTGTGAAGTTTGCATGTTCTCCCCGTGTCTGTGTGGGTTTCCTCGGGGAGCTCCGGTTTCCTCCCACGGTCCAAAGACTACAGTTTCTGTCATGAATGTAACCAAAGTGTGTAAAACATGACGTTAAAATCCTAATAAATAAAAAAATAAATGTAAATCTTTATACAAATTAAAAATCAATGAGAATTTATTTACATTTGAAAAGAACTCCGCATTCGTCCACCATATTTGAAATCTTTGGCAGGAAAAGTTGTGCCACACAGAATGCTGGGATTGCCTTCACCGCTAAGGAAGCATCGGATGCTCCCTCGTTATTCAGTTTATTGCTTAGAAATAAGGCACCTCACCAGAGCTTGCATTTTGAATACATCATATCGAATCTCAGCTCTGCCATCCGGCTGGGCTGGGCGGCTATATGAACAACGTTTGGCTGTTGTTCATTTGGGGTGAGGAGCCGGATAAGGACCTCATAACTAGAGATGGGACGATCGATCGGCTATGAATCGGTATCGGACGATTTTTAATCAAAATATGCTATCGGCGATCGGCGATATTTCCTAAAAGTAGCCGATCCGATCGTGTGATATATAAAGATCACGTTAAGTTAACAGCTCAGTGGATTGATCCAGACTTTGAGCTACGACGCGCCAACCATCACATCACCATTCATCAACCATCGTACAGAAACCACAGTGAAAGCTCTTCATGACCTAAAATAACATAATTAACGTTGTGCATCATACATACGATGTAATTTTGCTGATTGTAATATTTACTTTAAAAAGATAATTCAACCCGGTCACATCTGAGTCGATTCTATCAGCACGTTATATAAACTCCTGGTTTACTTTGGTAAATCGGAAGCGGTTCTTGCTTGTGATGTAGATGAGAACAGAAAACGTTACAGAGCCAATCAGAGGCAAAAGTTTATTCATTACCAAATTCGTTAGTTCAGGATCATCTGCTGAACTTTTAGCTCCTTAGACGGAACGAGTCTGACGGTCGGTTACAGATCTGTGGTAATAGCAGTTTAATTAAGCTTTTTAATGAAGCTTTTTAATGTAAGAGAGTCACACAAAATGTTCTGTAGTAGTTGGTGTTTATTTAAAACCACGACATTTAATTAATAACAGTAAACACGGAGAGATAACTGAGAAGAGAAACTTACGCTTCGCGAAAAATGACTCGTGAATCAATGAATCACTTATAGCGATACAGTGAACAAAGCGTCTCTTCTAAGGGCACACACACACACAAACACGGGCACAAACAAAAATGGGGAGAAAAGGGAGAAAATGCATTTAAAAAAATAAATAAGGCACCTTAGTAGGCAGCATTTTAAGGTATCTAGCAATTTGGACAGGCTTCTTCTCGGGAGCGTGCATAGAATGACATCTATATAGAGAGCTCACTAGGTTTTCGGACAGAGCCCGTATTTCATTTTATTAATGAGTGTAAATATTTAGTTAGCTTTATTAACTTGTCAAAGCTCTTTCAGCCCTGATCAGGATAAAGCGTTTAATAAAAATAAAATGAAATATGAGTTAAGTCATATCACCCTCTTCTGATTTGCCTGTTTCTGTTTTTAATAATAGCTTCAACCGGTTGGATCTGCCACCTTATAAAAGCTACGAGCAGCTCAAGGAAAAGTTGATGTTTGCCATCGAGGAGACTGAAGGCTTTGGCCAAGAGTGATACTTCCTTTTCGACCTCGCATGTCATCTGCACGTATCCCAGGAAGCAATGTTTAACCCTCCTCACCGGACTCATGTGAGAGAATGCTGCAGGTTCTCAATTTAGAATGAGTACATCTGTAGAAGAAAAAAGAGGAGAATACCAGAGAGCACTGTAGCTAAATTCGTTCCCCTAGACTCACTTTAGCCCTGTTCTTTCTAATGCAACATTCAACGATTCATTTTAATGTGAATGCTGCCTAGGTTGGGAATCTATGCATTAGAATTGCTGGGTTTGTTTGAATGAACTGAACCCCACTTAAGACACACAGTTAAGGCTATGCATCCTACCTCTGGTCAGCGGGATGTATTTTTAAGATGTATGTTTTTCTATTCCTGCCATTAAGGTTTTAGTTGCTCAAACAAGATTACAGTTGTTGTAGCAACACTGGGTGCAGGAGCTGGAAGGTGTAACATCAGTTCATTATATGTGTTATTCAATACACCATATTTTCTCCTTTTCATTTACATGAGCATTTTTTGGATTATCACACATCGCAGGGCGACACGTTGGGTGGCGCAGCGGTCTATTGCACTAACTCGCCACTGCTGAAGTACGAGTTCGAATCTCAGCTGTGCTGGTGTCTACACAGACGGAATTGGCTATGTCTGAAATGTGGATAGCCAGTCACGTCTGCATCGTTTAGTTGTTAAAGAGATGCCACAAGGATGCATTGAAGGATGATCCAATGTACAAACCAACATACAGAACCTGAAGGGCTTGCTGGAAAAGTCTTGCTACCAGATACCACAGGACTTCCTAAGATGTTTTGTGGAGTCCATGTCTTAGCAGGTCAGAGCTGTTTAGACAGCATATCAGGCTGGTGGTTAGGGATTTAACAGAACTGTCAGTTACAACCTTATTCCGTTCGAATCTCAGCTTTGCTACCAGGTGGCTGGGCACCTACCTGAACAATGATTGGCACAGAGACGAAGGATAATGAGAATCAGTGCTTGACTCTCCGTGCGCGAATCTGAGCCACATATGAACTCGCCTTGTGCAGGTGAAAAGATGCAGCTGGCTGCTGCACACGTGCATGAAGGAGCCGTTTGTTAGTCATGGCTCTCCTCGGTCAGGAGTGGAGGACAGCAGTAGAGAGGAAGCAAAATGCAATCGGGTAATTGGATACAACTAGATTGGGAAGACAATTGGGGGATTCCTGCATGTAGATCAGTTGGAAGCAGACCATTAACATTGGAACATAAGGGGAATAGGGGAAACACTTACATTTTGTTTAATTTCTTGTGATAATACGGTTATATGGCAGTATGTAATAAATAATAGACACATTTAAATTTACTTTTGAGTTTGATTTGACCACTGCTTGTTCTCTTTTAAACTGATCCCATATAACCAGTAACACTTTACTTGTTGTATTTTGTCTGTAATTACTGTACTGAGTAGGGGTTCAGTAGGGGTGTATTCACCCATGCAAAATACTGGGTTCTGTTCCTAAAAACTAACTTTAATAACTAACATTTTCATCCTACTCAATATTGATACCAATTTGTACACTCCGTAAAGTATAACCAAGGTGTAGAATTCCAGTAATTGCTTTCTCTCTGCGATGAGACAGTTTAAGACGTGACCTTATTGGTTCAGAGAACATGCAGTAGCTTACCTTAACATAGCATAGTTCAACATCTAAATAGCTTTAAGAGCTTAAAAAGCTTAGAATTACAGCTTCTAGATATAGATTCCACTTTTGTAGAGCAGGGTTTACAATGTTAGGAATGGAAAGATTGCTGTTACGTGCAGGTTGATTTCAGTAATCCAAATGTGTAGAAGTTGAGGTGTAGTGGTCCAAATCTTTTAAACGTTACAAATGGCATGCAAATTGACTTTAATTAAAATTGTCAATGACCGTTCGTGCAGAGCTTATTTGCTCTTAAAAGTGGTCCTAACAGTTGATGTCAGGTATTATAATAGTGTTGCGCTACCAGTATCTATATTGTCATGACTTCTGTTTAATATATAATGCCATGACAGCTGAGGATCTGACCATTCATGTACCAAAAGCTGTCATGACGGTTACCTAAACTGGTAACACAACACTGTTACAATACCTAATATCAACTGTTACAACTACTTATAACATGATAGGGCATCTGGCATGACTGGTTTATGACATAAGGTGAATTTTGGCTGATTTTGATTATAAATTGTGCTCAGGGGTCTAATTAATCATCAAAGTACAGAATTAACATTAACAATTAACAACCGAACTGCTGTAATGTCCTTTTGGGTGTGACTTCCATCACTGTCAAACCACCATAATTGTAAACTGATCACATTCAATATTTCAAATATTATTAAAGAATCGAACAGATACAAAGCATGCTAAATAGCCAGTCTGTTCGCAGGGTGTTAGTTTAATAAATTTTCACAATCAATTCTGTGTTGGTCAGCTTGTAAGAAAGGGACAGTTACAACATTCTGACAGCATTTTGATCTGCCTAAGGATGTTGGATGTAATGACGACTCAGGAAGTATGTGTTAGCCCTCACTCCATGCTATTAAATGGGAATTGGCAGTGACTAAAAATGGGATAAAATGGGTCGGAAAAAACATCCAAGTAAAAAAGTAAAGTCTTTAAACGTTAGAGCAGAACATGAAACAAACGACTTTATAAAGGCATCGTTTGATTTGTTCGGATGGAGAGCAGTAGGTTGTACGTTTTACACTTCTTCCCACAATTCTGTTGCATGAGCTGTTTATTGTTGACAGATAATTAGCTGGACTACTTACCTGCATAATCATGTTTCTTCTTAAATGTACTCACTTAATAACTTACATACTGTAACAGTCTACAAAAATTCCACATTCATTTTTTGGTATACATTTCAATTCTGAGGTTTTTGCACAGTACCGCACAACAGGGTGCATTTTAATTGAATTTAAATCCGTTTATCTCTGCATGTTCATGTTCCCTTCAATGTTTTAAAGTGAGCCAGTTTTTGTTCATTGTGTCTGAATGTGCACTTGTCACTTTCCAGCTGAGTTGATCAATCATGAGCAGTTTAATCACTTTTAAAACTGTGCTGTAAAGCTCTGTCCCTTTAAACACCCTTTTACGCTATAATGTAAAGAACAGTGCTTAAATGTGGTCAGCAGTTATGGATTACTGGCCAATTTTAGTTTTCTTGTCATAGTGGATGCTTTCTTTCATCTACTAGAAGGTTTCTTGAATTTTTTAAAGGCAGTTATTACATTATAGCTGAGATTTTCTTGTCCTTAGGAAATAGCCTTGTTTTGCAAAGGTGGATGTATATTGTGTATATAAATACTGTGTTAATATAGAATTTCAAAGAAATTGTTAGAAAGTGAAATATTCTGGCTGCATATTTTAAAGAGTTTTTTTTCTTTTTTAATATCCTTTGTTTTACTCCTAATTTAGTTATTTCCCACCCCCACATTTACCGCCCCCACTCTAAATGCAGAGGGCCACAGATTAACACCTGCCCTCTTTAACACGTGTGCAGCCACCAACTGTTTTAACACATACAGCCTTTTAACACATACAGAGGGGCATTATATACCCTGTACTCCTCTGTTGCTAGAGCCGACACCCTTGCCCAGAGAAGAGAAGTCAACGTTGCAGTGGCAATGAGGTGTTCTGGCCTTCTTTCCCTCAGACACAGCCATGTGTCTGTAAAGTGTCCAGCTTGTCCACAGTGCTAAAACTCAAACTCTGGTTGCTGTAGTGGTGGGTAGTAGTGAGCTATTGCATTAGACTGCTGCACTGCTTGAAGTGGCACAGACACAAATACTAAGCTAGTACAGCACAGATGCAGATATCTGAAAATAATTCATTTTTATTGATCTTTATGAATTTTGCCTGTGAAATCCCCATATTCCCAAATGTCAAAACCCTACTGAGATTATGTGGGAGCGCAGTGATAAAAATGTTATTACGTCGGTCAGTTATTACCGGGCCACACAGAAAGAATAAATGATTAGAGATCACTACAAGAGCAATTCAATTTCCAATAGTCTTGTAGTGTTGTCCCCAATCACCACTAGGTGGGAGCAGCGTCTCATTGCAGCAAAAAAAGCCCAGGATTCACACTGATTTTCCATTCTATAGATATTCTATTTTAACACCCCCCCCCCCCCCCCCCACCCCCCCCTCCCGGCCGGTCCGTTAAATCATATCTTATATGAAACCAGCCATGGTGCAAAAGAGGTTGGGGACCGGGGACCGCTGTTCTAGAACACTTCAGTTGTAGAAATGTGTTTATGATATCATGTGTACTTTGTTTTTAAGGTAACCAGAAAGCAGCTGTTTTAATTGTTTATTTTGCAAAGTCCAACATTTTGAAGAAATACTAGTTTTTTTTATAGCCTTGGAAATTACTGTAAAAAAAATCAAATGTCCAGAATTGTCAAATGAACGATTTACGTTTACTGCATTTAGCAGAGGCTTTTATCCAAAAAGACTTACAATTGTGACTGAATACGACTCAAGCAATTGAGGATTAAAGGCCTTGTTTAGGGACCCAACTCTGGCAACCTGGCTTGAACTATAACCCTTCTTATTACTAGTTCAATACCTTAACCGCTGAGCTACCACTGCCCTTCAAACCAATTACTATAGCCAAAAGTAAATATACATATCAGACCTGAGATGGTTTACTATTGTAGGATATTTGCTAATGCAGCTTTATGGTCCATAATGGAGTTAATTGGACCAAGGCACTTTTGTCAGTTAATCAATGTCCTAATTATTCATTTACAATCATTCTAATGATCATTAGTTATGTACAGTGTATCACAAAAGTGAGTACACCCCTCACATTTCTGCAGATATTTAAGTATATCTTTTCATGGGACAACACTGACAAAATGACACTTTGACACAATGAAAAGTAGTCTGTGTGCAGCTTATATAACAGTGTAAATTTATTCTTCCCTCAAAATAACTCAATATACAGCCATTAATGTCTAAACCACTGGCAACAAAAGTGAGTACACCCCTTAGTGAAAGTTCCTGAAGTGTCAATATTTTGTGTGGCCACCATTATTTCCCAGAACTGCCTTAACTCTCCTGGGCATGGAGTTTACCAGAGCTTCACAGGTTGCCACTGGAATGCTTTTCCACTCCTCCATGACGACATCACGGAGCTGGCGGATATTCGAGACTTTGCGCTCCTCCACCTTCCGCTTGAGGATGCCCCAAAGATGTTCTATTGGGTTTAGGTCTGGAGACATGCTTGGCCAGTCCATCACCTTTACCCTCAGCCTCTTCAATAAAGCAGTGGTCGTCTTAGAGGTGTGTTTGGGGTCATTATCATGCTGGAACACTGCCCTGCGACCCAGTTTCCGGAGGGAGGGGCTCATGCTCTGCTTCAGTATTTCACAGTACATATTGGAGTTCATGTGTCCATCAATGAAATGTAACTCCCCAACACCTGCTGCACTCATGCAGCCCCAGACCATGGCATTCCCACCACCATGCTTGACTGTAGGCATGACACACTTATCTTTGTACTCCTCACCTGATTGCCGCCACACATGCTTGAGACCATCTGAACCAAACAAATTAATCTTGGTCTCATCAGACCATAGGACATGGTTCCAGTAATCCATGTCCTTTGTTGACATGTCTTCAGCAAACTGTTTGCGGGCTTTCTTGTGTAGAGACTTCAGAAGAGGCTTCCTTCTGGGGTGACAGCCATGCAGACCAATTTGATGTAGTGTGCGGCGTATGGTCTGAGCACTGACAGGCTGACCCCCCACCTTTTCAATCTCTGCAGCAATGCTGACAGCACTCCTACGCCTATCTTTCAAAGACAGCAGTTGGATGTGACGCTGAGCACGTGCACTCAGCTTCTTTGGACGACCAACGCAAGGTCTGTTCTGAGTGGACCCTGCTCTTTTAAAACTCTGGATGATCTTGGCCACTGTGCTGCAGCTCAGTTTCAGGGTGTTGGCAATCTTCTTGTAGCCTTGGCCATCTTCATGTAGCGCAACAATTCGTCTTTTAAGATCCTCAGAGAGTTCTTTGCCGTGAGGTGCCATGTTGGAGCTTTCAGTGACCAGTATGAGAGAGTGTGAGAGCTGTACTACTAAATTGAACACACCTGCTCCCTATGCACACCTGAGACCTAGTAACACTAGCGAGTCACATGACATTTTGGAGGGAAAATGACAAGCAGTGCTCAATTTGGACATTTAGGGGTGTAGTCTCTTAGGGGTGTACTCACTTTTGTTGCCGGTGGTTTAGACATTAATGGCTGTATATTGAGTTATTTTGAGGGAAGAATAAATTTACACTGTTATATAAGCTGCACACAGACTACTTTTCATTGTGTCAAAGTGTCATTTTGTCAGTGTTGTCCCATGAAAAGATATACTTCAATATCTGCAGAAATGTGAGGGGTGTACTCACTTTTGTGATACACTGTAACTCTGAAAGTACAGATGACTTACACTTTATTTTCTTATCTTATTTACAAAAGCATTGTAAATCCTGTAACAATTTGCTTATATCTAATTATAAGTGGGTGTAATATTTTCAATTCATTTTATTTTTCTTATGTGGACGTGTACAGTTAGTTGATTCCTGTCAACATGTTTATTCTAAACTGACGAAATAAATCAGTGATGCATTACTCCTGGTGTGGTTGATGTGGTTATGTTGTATTGCATGTCGTAAGTGTCAATGATTAATAAATATTATTAATTATAAAAGTGCAATTTAAGTAGTACAAATAATTGTGTACTACAAATAAAAAATGAAAGTATTTCCAGTTTAATTAAAAGCTCAGATGGGTTTGCAAAGCAACATATGTTAATAATACATGTTCATTTCACTACATTCGTGCCTTTTAATGGAAAGAGTTCTTCTAACATCTGACACAGCCTGGACCGGCTACCTGTTCATCACAAGACTTCACACAATTCCACTAATCCACCTACATGAATACGAACGAAGAGGAAGAACGTACTAATCTCCAGAGACAAAACTGCAAAAAAGAGTTCTCATAACATTAATATACATTCACCTGCAGTTACAAAATTAATTCATTCATTTGTCCATTCATTTATTTGCATTGTGCTTGTGCATTCTCTCGTTTGTTTTAACTGATTTTAAAAAATAGAAGTGAATATTTTTATGAATATCCATGCTGTTTTTGACCCAAGCCACCTGAAATGTATTTGATCTTGGTATTAGGTTGTAATTTTGCACCAAGATGAAATGCAGCAAGAGATTTAATTGTATAGGGCAGAATTTATCTTACGAAGCAGCATGTGGGGTATTAACACCGGACCAAATACCATAACCCACTCCAATGTTGCTTAGGCCAGTAACATCTACAGTATAATAATAATAATAATAATAATAATAAAGCTGCTGATGTTACACTAACCTATTTAATAGTGGTTTTGTGTTATCTGTAATATCTTTAAATTATGCAGTTACATTTATCAAGTATTGATGGCTTTCATAGAATGCCTTTGTCATATGTACATATACATGTTTTTTCGCATATCCCAGCTTGTTTGGAAGCTGGGGTTAGAGCACAGGGTCAGCTATTGTATGGCACCCCTGAAGCAGACAGGGTTAAGGGTCTTGCTTAAGGGTCCAACAGTGGTTGCATGGCAGAGCTCAAATTCACACCCATAATCGTCCGATTCTTAGCCCAAAGCTCTGCTCACTAGGCTACTACTGTCCCATTGTTATAGATCTGCTTTTACTATAACAGTTTTTACTAACTGACAGCAAGAACATTTTACTGAAAACAAATTCCTAGGAATGTTCTAGAGATGTGTACATAAGCTGAAGCAGTTTAGAAGGAAAGGTTGTAGGAACGTTATTTGTTGGTTATGTTGGCACCAACCCTCTCCACTATATAATATGAAGTAAACCTAATGTTAATAAGCCGTGACCAGCCTTAATTTAATATATTTGGAACATGGTTGTAAATAAGTGGGTGTTCTGGTTTATAATTGCCAACCTTGATTGCGTGAGTTTACCGGACTGAAGCTGTTGGTAGGACCGATTCTCTTGCGTGTCGTGTTTCCGGGGGTGCACATTACAGCCGGGACTCTTTTCCGCTCATTCGCCAATAAAGGAACGACCAAGCGGCGCCAGTCCTGTGGCTTCGCGGGTTAATTTTTGTAAGTTGTTTGGTAGAATCCGAGTTGAATCGGAGCCATCCCAACAGCAACCATGGTAAGATTTGATTTATGCATTTAATCTGTATTTCTCTATTTATGTACTATTATATTTATTGTGAAAATGCAATTGTTACTACAGAAAATTTGATGATAGCTGGTTAGCTGCTGTGCGTTGTAGTTACGTTCAGCGACTCTTTTCGAAACCGGGTAGAATGCAGAAATGTTAAAGTTTTATTCAAGTTTAATGCAAGCTTTGCGTGGAGCTATAATTAAATCAAATAAAGAGTAGCATGGTGTGTTATTTTTTTTTTTTAATTCCTGACAATGAATGGGTACCTGGCTTGCACCGAGATGAAGCTAAATTAGCATTATTGCAATTGTAGCTACATGTTAGTGTATGAACACGTAAAACTAGCTTTACACAAGATTAATAAGCACAAATGAATAAGCTACACCGTTGCTTTTCATCTGAATGTTTTAATTCAACAGAAAATTTTACGCTACATCCCGACTATAGAGCTAAAATAGTTAGCCTAGGCGCTACATGTTGTTAGCTTGGAATACGGTTTACATCAATTAGCTTGCTCTATCGTTTTTAGCTTTTCACTTTTAAATAGTTGCACTTTAGTTGTGCGCTTTAAATACGTGTTCGTATTAAACCAGTAAAGCGAAAAAAATTTCTGTTGTACTATTACTATTTGCGATCAGTTGTGTGTAATGAACTAGCAGCACCAGCTAAGCTAAAGGTCTTGATCAAACAGACACATGCTTTATTTTTTAAGCTTTTAAACTGCTAATCGCATGTAGTGTCCCCTTAAAATTCAACGCACACAATGCCGTGAATTTCATATCAACACTTGAGCTATAACAACATGGATTAAAATGCAAAGACGCGAGAAGATTGAAAAATAGAGGTGGGGTAGCTTTGATTGAATGGTGCCTTAAATCTTATCAAAGAGCATCGAAGTCACAACACGAGATTCCAGCATTAGTAAATTGTGGGATTGCTGTCTGAAATACAAACCTAATCTGCCTATTTCTCAGCGCACTAGTTGCCATCCCATATTTTTCTTACAACTCCATGGTTCTAATTCAAAGTGGAATACAAAACTTCAGGGTTTAGTGAATCAGTTTCTCTCAGTCAAGTCTTCTTATTATGCTGTAGTAGTAAGCAAAACCTCATTTTTCTTCTTATTGGTGGCGGTTTAAAAAGACCAGCAGTGAGCTGGTCAAAGTTCAGTCACACTGAACTGTAGGCTCAGCTGCAAGCTGTACAAACAGCACGGCAAAGCGGTGAAACGCTTACACTTAATAGGAAACAATGGCACAACCAGCACAATTGGTTTTGCAGCATAACTTATGTCAGGAAAAATCTACATCCTTATTGTGGAACTAGTTTAGCTTGTATTGTAACGTTAACTTCCAGTAAGTTTTATAAGTATAATTTATTAGTGATTTTTTTTATTTCTATATTTTTAATATCCCAATGGATATGACTTTCCCTTATCACTAATGAGTTGATTATTTGATTAGCAATGGCGAAAGTTTGCATCTCCCCTAATAAACACTTAAGTACTTTTGTTTATTTCTTGTATAAACAACAAAAGTCAAGAAACCCACAACACCAAAAGCGTAGCCCAAAGTGTTGTCTTAATTCCACTCTCCAATGGTGTTGTAGCTTAATTAATTTGTAACATGTTTAGTAATGTATTCTCTATCTAAAGTATTTAGTCAAGTGATGTCCCAAACAAGGTCCCTTTTAAACCCAAAGATAACCCCTTACTGAATTCTAGAGACCTGCATATAACACACTAAACAGTGTTAACTTGAATAAGTAAAGTTTGTGGTAAAATATCCAGTCAGTGCCTATAAACAACACTATATTGCAGCTAGGCTGATAATTTAATAACCTACATTTTACAGCCTCAAATAAACTTGCCTTGCCTTCCCTTACATTGTACTCTGCATGAACTTCCACAAATAGTTGATTAGTTGAATTGTTTGACCACATTTGATTACATTGCCTCAAATAGTGTAAAGAAAATTGTCAGTGTTTGTGAGCATAGATTGTGTAAATGTGCTAAACAAGAAGAAAACTGCAAATCGTACATGTTTATCTGGCAGCCACGTTACTCATTTGACAAAAAATGAAATGTATGAATAAATGTGGTATGATTATGTATTTCAAGTAATTGATTGCCTATGCAAATATTGTGTGTTTAACAGACGGTCGGGAAGAGTAGCAAAATGCTTCAGCACATCGACTTCAGGATGCGCTGTATATTACAAGATGGTCGAATATTCATTGGCACATTTAAGGCATTCGACAAACACATGAACCTCATCCTGTGTGACTGTGACGAGTTCAGAAAGATCAAGTAAGGCATTTCATACATTCCTTGGAAATGTGCTTTATCTGGCTCTATGTAGCAATACTAACTGCTTATGTTTGCTTTCTACAGGCCCAAAAATTCAAAGCAGCCAGAGAGGGAAGAGAAGAGGGTTTTGGGTCTGGTGCTGCTCAGAGGAGAGAATCTCGTCTCTATGACTGTAGAGGGACCCCCTCCCAAAGATGTAAGGCTTGTGTAAATTCCAAAATCTGTTCTTTGCCTGTACTTGTTGTTAAATGATTGACACATGCACATCTAATACTCTGTTGCAGACTGGTATTGCCAGGGTGCCACTGGCTGGTGTTGCTGGAGGCCCTGGTGTGGGCAGAGCAGCAGGAAGAGGTGTACCAGCTGGCGCTCCGATGGCTCAGGCTCCTGCTGGTCTTGCTGGACCAGTAAGAGGAGTTGGGGGTCCATCACAACAGGTATGTGTCTTTCAGACTTTAAGAATTCTTAAAGCACTAGTACTTTAAAATAACATACTAGATATTGAAAATCAATTAATCTGCCCCCTCAGTCACACAAACACCCTAATCCCAAATTTTATTTTTTAAAAGACTGAACCCATTAGTCAGCCATTATACCCATAGTAGCTGACATGCCGTTAAGAAACTGACTTAATCTCAATTTGTTTTGATTAGCATGTTCACTTAGCTCTTTTAATGAGTTAACTGCCAACAACAGGAGAAAGTGTTTCTGTTGCTCCACTTGAGTTATTGTGCTGTTGTGTAATTTCCCTTCCACAACACATCTACTCCACTTGGGTGTTAAATATGGTGTTTGTATTATCTTAGTTTATAGATAATTGACCAATCAGCAGTCTGACTGTCTGCACTTTTTCTCGCCCAACCCATACAGCCTGCTTTAGTTCCCTCGGCCCCTGGTCAATAAGGGTGACTACATTTAGCATACCTAGAGTACCTAGAAACTGTACCTGTCACTTGGCAGTGGTAACAGACTAAATGTGTGATCACTTGGTTTCAGAAAATTCTCTACATACCATCACAAATGCCCCCTTCAAAGATACAAGACTTTAGTGTAAACTTAGTTTATATATCTGTGACTTGTGATGAGCTTTTTTTTTTTCATCCCAGTGAAATCTAAAGCTATGTTTATGAACTGTATTTAATGTTGAAATGATTGCTGTGAGTTTGACTTGACTATCCAATACTGCCAGTTATAATTAGAAAACATCTCAAGTTTGCGTGTTTTCTGTTTGCACTTTAGGTTATGACTCCTCAGGCAGGCAGAGGCACTGTTGCTGCAGCAGCGGCCGGTGCTAGCATTGCCGGTGCACCCACACAGTACCCACCAGGCAGAGGTGGTCCTCCACCTCCTCCAATGGCAAGAGGAGCACCACCTCCAGGTAAGATCAGCATGCTACTTTATCAGTTATGAAGCTGCTTTAAATCAGTTAAAAGTGGAACATTCTATCAAAAATCAATCCCCCCGTTCAGTTTGTGGAGTCAAGTGGCGACAAAGCTTCGTGATTCTCAGCCATGATGAACACTTGTGCAAACTGAGACAGATGAAGAGATCTTTTTGCTGCAGGATTACTCTGAGCTGAGAATCACTGTGCTCACCAGAGCTTTGTAATTGCATGGGAATTATGGTCAACTAATGTGTCCCTTTCTTGCATCCCGGTCAGGTATGATGGGTCCTCCTCCTGGTATGAGGCCACCCATGGGCCCGCCTATGGGTATGCCACTGGGTCGTGGTGCTCCTATGGGTATGCCTCCTCCTGGCATGAGACCGCCACCCCCAGGAATGAGGGGTAAGGACTATTTGGTATGTTCAAGTAAAATATGACTGACTTAAGTTATCAAAATGCTGACTTTACTCTTGTGTGTTCTGTCCATCAGGTCCACCCCCTCCAGGCATGCGTCCCCCCAGACCTTGATTTTTCAAGTGGATTGATTGTTGTGAACATTTTGTTTTCCTTGTACAGTACAGGAAACCTTGGATTTGGGCTCTTGTATAGTTCTACGTTCTGTATTTTTTGTTCTTTTTTTAAATAAAGTGTCTAATGACTTTTTTAAGGAAATCTGTTTTTTTTTTGTTTTTTTCTCCCCTCTTCCTTTTGGCTACTTCCAGGGATGGACTGGCCGTCGGGAGTTTTCCCGGTGGGCCGCTCTGTATGTGGGCTGCTGAGACTGAGAGCGTGAAAAATAAATTCAGTTTTAAATATTCCTGAATAATAATCCTGAAGTGTGCATTGGCCTGCCACAGTATCCTCGCTGCATGTCCATTGGCCAATCACAGAAATGTCCCTCCCCCAGGATAAACCGTAATCACAATCACCAGTACAAAAACTATGAACGAGTGCGAGATGGAGAAAGGGTCGAAAAAGCCCGTGATAAAAAACAGAAAAAGCTGCAAGCAGATGCAGAAAAGTGCAGGAAACTGGACAACCTGTTTGGCAGGGAGGAACTACAGCATAGCCAAAGAGCAGAAAAGGTGTAGTTACAGCCCAGCGCCTCTGCTTCGTTACTAGTAATGCCGTTTAAGAAGAGACTGTGGGTTCATCTCAAATGTCGCCTATGCCCTACTTAGGGTACTTCCTAACTAAAAAAACATTTCTTTTAAGTCACTGAATGATTAATAAGTAGTTATCTAAGCTACTGTTGGATATCAGGGGCTTTAAACCAGCCGTTTTAAGGACGAGTTTTGTAAAAGTTCCAACATAGTGCACTACATAGGGCGGTGGATATAATTTGAGATGGTACCGTTAGTCTCTGCTCCTCATCTTGTTCTCTATAATACAGAACGGAAAATGCAGTTGTTCAGGACATTTTTTTAGAGTGATTATGTGCAGAGCTCACATGGTTAATTTCCCTTGTCAACATATAAAGTATTTATTTATTTGCTCATCGGAGCAATGCACTAATTTGGAACAAACGTGAATTACGTGTGAATAAAAGTGCGAAAAAAGCATACTTACCAGTGTTAAAGGTTTAATGAAAGGTTTAATTTTATTTCTTGCGGTTTAATGGGACAGGATGGGGAAATCCAATAGAACCATTTAAGAAATTGTAAGTTTATGTGTGATCGATGGATAGAACTATTAATCCCAAAGGAAAGTGTTGGAAATATATATATTTGTTTGTAGTTATTTTTTTTATTATTTTAATTTTTATTATAGTGAGTTATCAACTTTAGTGGTAAGATAGATGAAAACTATTAATATCAATCATCTAACATTTGATTAGGGGGTGATATGTGTGGCGTGATGTGCTTGTAGTGGGCTGGTCAAGAAAAAAGTCCAGGGCTGAATTTTGTTCCCAGTCCAGCCCTGGCTACTTCCATATATAGGGGTTGCCATAAAAGTTTGTCAGTGTATCGGACTTGGCACAATTTTTATGCCAAATGTTCATGATGCAACTTTTTCTGTTTCTATCCAGGCCTGGAAAAAATGCACCTTCCAATAGCTAGGCTGTTTCACAAAGTAAAAATCTTGGACTTTTACCTGAAGCACTACTGTAGTCTGCAGTAAATGTTTAGAATGGCAATCAATCAATTTGATCAATCCATTTTTGCACCCCTACCATCCAGAAAATGTTATTTCTCTGATGTGAATCATATTACATGTATGGCTTTTTAGGCTTGTCTTTCAGCAAATAGTTTCTTAGTTCTATTCCCATGTGAACTTAACATGTTCTCTGACTTCCTCCCTCAGCCAAAAATTATAAGTTAGGTGAATTAGAGATACAAACTAGCCTGTTAGTGTTTGAACTTGAACTGATGAATTTTGTGTAACCTGTAACTACCTTTCATGTCATGAATGTAATCAAAAAGTGAACGGCCTTAAAAATCAGAAGAACTGGAAGTCATTGAAAATAATTGAATCCACAGTCTTGAGCCACTTGTATGCTTAATTACTATGAAATTGAGTATTTGAGTGTGGTAGTATTTAATGTAAAAATGTGCACAGAGGACATTTAATTTATCCACAGAATGAAGCTGTGTCCAAACCACTTGCCGTCCTGCTAAATGTGTACTTCACCAGTGGTGTTACTGTATGTAAATTGAGACTCCTTCCACTCAGGCAATGCAAACAAAGACTACAGGGTTTAAAACATTCCACAATAGGCTGGTGAACAGGTGAGGGTATCATCATTGGATACAAAAGGAGGATCCACCAGAGGCTCAGTCTTTGCAAGCAAAAATGGGTCATGGCTCACCACTTGGTGCCAAACTTCATGAAAATTATCAGTTTAAAAAATAAAAAAAAAAGTGGTAAATAATATAAGGGGTTCACTGTTTACCATACATAATATTGTGAAAAGATTCAGGGAAGTCAAAAAGCATGTGCTTGACTGGCTTACTTGCAGTGCAAATCTGTCGTGTATTAAAATGTATGATGCAGCATGAAGAGGAGAATCAAGCAATGATGAGCTGCTGAAGTTTTGTATCGAGCAAATATTCGAGAATCTTTAGATTTAAGGTATAATTAATAGGACAGGTTATGTAAACCTGGCAAACATGCCTCTGTCCTTTTTTTATGTTTTAATGGCATTAAATTATACATAATATAAATCTAGGAAGTCTTCTTTATGTTCTTTTTTGAGTTAAAGGTTCAAGAGAATTAAATCACTCCACTGCATTTTACAAAATGCCCAAATGTTAGTATAGTAGGGTATCTTTTTAAAGTGAATGGGGGTTTTAAACTCATTTTTACAATTAACTCCTCTGGCAATATTAAATTACTTAGGATTTGCTTAGTTACAGCAGTAACTGAACAGCAGTTACTCGTGAGGTGGTTTGCCTCGCATTAATAAAGGAGCAAGTGATCTCAGTGATACTTTTCTTTATTGAGAGTTAGAAAAAGTCAAGTGTACTTGAAGCTAATAGTCTGTATGTGGTGAGCCTAGTATTAGACTAATTTTATGAGCAGTTGATATAAACTCTGAATCTCAATGTATGATTTCTCTTTTTAACTTTAAAAAAAGAGTAAGATAGTGGTAGTAGCCTAGCGGTTAAGATACTGGACTAGTAATCGAAAGGTCACTGGTTCAAGCCCCATCACAGTACAGGAAACCTTGGATTTGGCCTCTTGTATAGTTCTGCATTCTGTAATTTTTGTTTCTTTTTTTAAATAAAGTGTCTAATGACTTTTTAAAGACATCTGTACTTTTTTCTCCCTCTCTTCTCCCTTTTGGCTGCTTCCATATATAGGGGTTGCCATAAACGTTTGTCCACATATCAGACTTGGCACAATTTTCATGCCAAATATTCTTTCTGATTCAACCCTTTCTATTTCTATCCAGGCCTGGGAAAGTGCACCTTCCAATAGATAGGGTGTTTCAAAACGTTTTTAGTAGACCTTTACCTGAAGCACTACTGTAGTCTGCAGTAAATGTTCAGAATGGCATTAAATCATTAATTTTTGCACCCCTACCATCCAGAAAACATTATATTTTACTGATGTGTTAAGAGAAGTGTTAAGATACTGGACTAGTAATCGAAAGGTCACTGGTTCAAGAGCCACCACTGCCTGGTTGCCACTGTTGGGCCCTTGAGCAAGGCCCTTAACCCTCAATTGCTTACACAGTATATACTGTCTCAGTACTGTAAGTTGCTTTGGAAAAAAGTATCTGCTAAATGCTTAAAATGAAATGAAATGAGAAGATGTTGAATTGCATTCAGTGCTCTTATTTTTACTTCGCTTTTGGGCGGCACGGTGGCTAAGTGGGTAGCACTGTCGCCTCACAGCAAGAAGGTCGTGGGTTGGATTTCCCAGGTGGGCCGGTCCGGGACCTTTCTGTGCTGAGTTTTCATGTTCTCCCCGTGTCTCCGGGTGCTCCGGTTTCCTCCCACAGTCCAAAAACATGCAGCTAGGCTAATTGGAGACTTTGAATTGTCTTATATGCACCTAGCCGCTAAAATGCACCGACCAGTGCATTGTAGTGCCGGTCCTAAGCCCGGATAAATAGGGAGGGTTGTGTCAGGAAGGGCATCCAGCATAAAAATTGTGCCAAATCAAAGGAAGAAGAAGATTTTTACTTCACTTTTCTTTAGCCAGCTATACACAAGTAGATGCTAAGGTAAAACTTGGTGTTAATAACTCTAAATAATCATCCAAGGTGTCAGTCACTGTTGCTCTGCAGTAAGGACCGTTTGGAACCATACATCAAAGATAACAAGATTTCTGAGAAAGACAATTCTAGCCTGTTTTACCCAGAAACTATTGTACCTAAGTGTGTGTGACACCTGTGTTCCTGTAGCATTACTTGTAGATAGATGGTACTTAAAGGTTTTGGTTTAATATGCGTTGGAACTTAAGCTATAAAGCTTGACGATTACTGATCTGGATATTGGCCAGCTGGGTGGCGCAGCAGTCTAGTATGCTTGGCCACCACCAGTGGCGGTTCGGGTGGGGGCAGCGGGGCCCAACCAGCTTGGCCCCTTCTACGGCCCCCCTAGGAATACAGTATATGTAACTCAATTTGAATATGAAAAAGAGAAGGACTGAATAAATGACATTTAAGCAGAGCAAATGCTTTTAATGGTGATCCTTTGTTGATCTGTTTAAATCAAACTCAAGAAAATGTAGGCTGAAAACTGCATAAATAAAATGTTGAATTCTATTGAATATCGACTGTTTCCTCTCAATGCCCACAATGCACATTTGGGCAGAAAGTAACTGGCCCCTCTAACATAGCCTCTGGCCTAGGGTGGCCAGATTCATAGTTACAAAAAAGAGGACATTACACCCCAAAAAGACGGACATCATATTAGGAACAGGGGGACATGATACTGCAACACACAGAATGAATCCAGAACCCATATAACAGAGTTTTTGACCAATTTAAGCAGGAATTCTATATCAAATTACTCACTAAATGTTGTGTCTACTTTTTATATTTAAGTCTGTTCCTCGCTGCCTCCAAAAGTTTACTTTTTGGCATTTTCACTGCGTTCCTGATCATGAGAGCTGAGTGATTGACTCAGGTAGCGGTGTTTACAGGACAGAGAGGGCGGGCGAAATTCAACCACCCAATCACAGACTAGCATTTAGAGGGCGGACCTTCTCCGATTGGCCAGTGGTAGCATTGTAAGGAGTCAAATAAGGCTGTTAAACCAATGAAATACAAAGCATTTGTTTTGACATGTACCTGAGCCAATGGTAAATAATATTGATCAAAAATGTTACCAGTTCACTCCCAAAGGAGGATTTTTAAGTGTCCGTCCTAGCGTTGCGTGAATGGAGGACTGGCAGCTGAAAAGCCGGACTGTCCGGCCTAAAACCGGACGTCTGGCCCCTGCCTGGCCCCCCCACCACACATGGTCTAGAACCGCCACTGCCCACCACTGCTAAGGTCAGGTGTTACCGGCCGGCCAGGGGTCTACACAGAGATGACTGGGTATGGATTAACGCCCTGTCCTGGGTATTCCTGCCTGCACCTTTTGTCCCTATGCGGTCCTGACTAGGATAAAACCGTTGGTGTTAATTAAGTGGAATGATCTAGAAACCATCGTTGCAATTTGTGCAATGGTTCTATACCACCTGTAGGGGCCGCTGCCGGTTATCCCAAACCACGTTGAACCAGCCAGCAGAGGAAATGACGCACTACTGCACTGCACTGCACTGCTTTAACACGTGTGCATCGGGTAGAAGATTCGTGTTGATCATTTTTATTATATTATTATAGATTAACAGTTTGAACTAATCTAGTTTATTGTAAACAGCGCACAACAGTAAGGTTGCTGTGTTATCGGTGTATTTGGGCAGGTGCTGACTGGTTTACCTGTACTGACTGTAGTTAGCCAGTGTGATCAGTAGCACCATGTTATCAGATTTTGATTTAATCGGAACTATTGAGGATGATGCGGAGGTACAAGAGGAGGAAGAATCTGGATCTGATGATGAGGTGGGTTCTAAGTTTTGGATTGTAGTTTCAGACCTGTAAGTTGATGGAAAGTTGAGTAAAAGAGTCACCAGATGAACCTCGCTTCTAACTCCACTCTTAAGCCATGACACCAAAACCACCTCCTTGTTTCTACACTCACTGTCCATTTTATCAGCTCCACTTACCATATAGAAGCACTTTGCAGTTCTACAATTACTGACTGTAGTCCATCTGTTTCTTTACATACTTTTTTAGCCTGCTTTCACCCTGTTCTTCAATGGTCAGGACCACCACAGAGCAAGTATTATTCAGGTGGTGGATCATTCTCAGCACTGCAGGAACAATGACATGGTGGTGGTGTGTTAGTGTGTGTTGTGCTGGTATGAGTTAAATACCGTGTCCATTCACTGTCCACTCTATTAGACACTCCTACCTAGTTGGTCCACCTTGTAGATGAAAAGTCAGAGACGATCGCTCATCTATTGATGCTGTTCGAGTTGGTCATCTTCTGGACCTTCATCAGTGGTCACGGGGCGCTGTTGGCTCGATATTTTTGTTTGGTGGACTATTCTCAGTCCAGCAGTGACAGTGACTAACACACCACCACCATGTCAGTGTCACTGCAGTGCTCTGAATGATCCACTACCCAAGTAATACCTACTCTGTAGTGGTCCTGGGAGAGTCCTGACCATTGAAGAACCGGGTGATGTAGTGTATTAATGCATGGTGTATCATGAAATGGAAAATTGGTGTTGGTGACCACACTGTTGACCAGCTGAATATGGATCAAGCAAAATAGTAGAAATTAATAGTGCATGTTATGTAACACTGGTAAACGCTCTACTCTTCTCTATACAGGTGTGTAAAACTAGTTCGTTTTAGACAGTTTTTTTTAATTTTAATAATTTTTCAAATAGTAGTTGATGTTAAGTTAGCATTTGAGGCAGCAGCAAGAGTGTTAGTGGTGTAGGGGCAGTGGTAGCATGTGAATCAGAAGATTGCCACTATTGTAAGTCGCTGTGAGTAAAAGCTTTTCCTAAATGTTCTAAAATACAGTTACAACTGGAAATATTAACCCCCTTTACCATGTATTATGGGCAATTGAATAAAATATACATCAAAAGTCTCCAACAGAGAAAGAATATTTATTGATGAGCATGAGCTTGGAATTATTGTTTTGCTAAAAAGTCCAATTATCACCACAGAAGGCATAACTTTTCTCCCCAGAATGCCTTATTATTTCTGTGGACCCCTAAGTGGGTAGCACTGTTGCCTCACAGCAAGAGGAACTGGGTTTGGTCCGGTCCGGTCCTTTCTGTGTGGAGTTTGCATGTTCTCCCCGTGTCTGCGTGGGTTTCCTCCGGGTGATCCAGTTTCCTCCCACAGTCCAAAGACATGCAAGTGAGGTGAATTGGAGACACTAAATTGTCCAAGACTGTGTTTGATATAACCTTCTGAACTGATGAATCTTGTGTAATGAGTAACTACCGTTCCTGTCATGAATGTAACCACAGTGTAAAACGTGACGTTAAAATCCTAATAAATAAATAAATAAATACATCTCTGGACCCATGATGCCAGTCACATGGTCAAGATTGTCAAATTCTGATCATCATCATTTGTATCTGGGCTTGGGACCAGCACTGAAAGCGCACTTGCCTACCAATAGCTAGGACATGTTGCTTATATGACTTTTGAATAAAAATAAGCAGTCTCGTTGATTAGTAAATAAAAGCGGTTTGTTTTTATTCACTCTTTTTTTTTTCTGTCCCATTTTTACTTTGGAACTTGGTGTGTAAATGAATGTTTGTTTATTTAAATCCACAGGAGCAGCCTATTGTGTTGGGTAAGGAAAAGAAAGCGCTAAAAAGAAAAGGAAATGGAGACTTCAACATGAATTTTGAGTTTGGAGAGAGGGAAGGACTGTACAGTGAGGACTGGGCGATGGCGGATGTTTTGAGCCAGCTCAAAAAGAGAGTGAGTGTTCCACATTTCTGTCTAATGTTGACGGCTTTTTGAAGAACTAATGTTATTTTACGTCTTTGTGAATTAAATTTTAGATTTGTATTTGATGTTAGTCTGATTTGGGGCTTTTTATTTTATACCGTTGCAGTTGCGTCTATGAGCGGTTACACACTATACGTAAACAAATGCAGGTTTTGTCTGCTAGTTGGCAGCATTGCACAAAACACAAAATAAAAACAGTAACCTGAAAACAAAGTCTCAATTACACCTTTTCCACCGACGCGGTTCCGGTTCCGTTCCGGTTCCCGAACTTGATTTTGAACCGGTTCCGCGTGTTTCCACCGACAAAAAAAAAGTTCCAGACAGCGAACTTGCGTTCTAATCTGGCACCACAGAATACTTGGTTTTTCAGCGCGAACCGTGACATCATCTGTGGGCGTGTCACAGTGTAGAGGTTTGAGAAACAGCAAAACCGCATTTGCGCTGCACTTTCATCTTTTAAAGTTCACCTGATTACATTTTGAGCCAGTTTGCCACTGATATTCGCTGATATTTTCAATGCTGCATGATATGAGGTGGTAAAAGCGACCTGGACAGTACGAACACCGCTTAACGTGAAAAATAAAGCGAAACGTGGCTTGTTGTACTAAAACATTTTAGTATTGGGCAGTACAGAGCACTTATAACCAGTAATAACGGAGAGAAATTGAGCGTTCCTGTGTGGTACTTTCAGCCACGTTACACTTTATTTGGGTGAAGCTTTTTGCAGATTCAGAACCCCGAGCTGCATAAACACCACACGTGAAGTAAATACAGTAAATACACCAAGGTTCGAAGAAACCTGAACAGAACCGGTTCAAGAACCAGAGTTCTTTTGGTGGAAAAGCACTAAACGTATTATAAACACACTGTAAGGGCATCAAATGTCAATAATTAGTGCATTGAGTGTTAATTTCAAACAGTGAATTCAGAATAACAGTAAATCAAACCGTCTTGATGTCCCTGGTCTAAAATCATTGAAGCTTGACTGAAATTTGTTGCTGTAAATTAAAATTTTTCTCTCACAGTGCATGTAAATTTTTTTACATTAACTGTTCTAAAAGAGTCCAAACCAGCCCCAGCTCCTCTGAAAGCCTCTGCGTACTCCAAACCAAGATGCATACAGGCTTTATGCACATGCACAAATGACCTCTTTTTCCCCGATCTGTAGAAATCACCCACCACATTAGATGAGAAGATAGAGAAAGTGCGCAAGAAACGCAAAATTGAGGTAAGCTTGACTCTGGTTGTTTTCTTTTAATAGCATGTTGTGATTGTCCAGTTATTCATCCGCTGTTATTGTGGTATTTAGGAGAAAGCTCAGAAAGAAGGCAAGAAAGGTGATGCTCCAGTGACCAAGGAAGAAGATGACGAAGATGATGATGATGACGACAATGATGATGAGGAGGAGGAGGATAAAGATAAGGAAGATGAAGATCCCAATGAGGAGTCTGATGGGGAAAACAACAAAGGAAGTGATGAGGAGGAGGAGGAGTTTTCTTCAGGCGACGAAGAAGTACTTAAAAAAGCAGGTGAGTGCTATCGGGATCTATCTTCCTTTAACCCTTAACTAGAGATTCCAATTGGGAGCAGAGCATCAACAGTTCCTCAGGATAACACACTAAATGTGGTTTAAACTGGTTTAACAACAGTTTTAACTTGCGGTAAAATGCTACTTTCCTTTAATTATGGTTTTTAAACACTTGGAGTACAAGATCATGAGGCATTTAGGATCAACCTCAACAGATCATGCAAGTGTTAGGGATCTCCTAGTCAGATTTGAAGTGTTGTTTATGTGCTAGATAGAAACGTCTGTAATTTTCTAAATAAATACTTTAAATGAGATACAGTGGTACCTTGAAACTCAACGTCAATTGGTTTTGGGAGTGGCGTTGAGTTTTAAGGTATTTTTTCCCATAACAATGTTTGGGGAACCTGTTAATGTTTCATGTTCTCGTGGAACTGCCTATATTTTAGGCTAATGTAAAATAAAGGGGTTGTTTTTGATACTTATACACTGAAAATAACACATATAATATAAAAACACTGAAATACAATTAAAAAACAGTAAAAATACAATAAAACCTGCACTTTACCTTTACTTCTTTATTGTTTTCTAATGCTTCTTAATTAGTGGAGAGAACAATAATAATTAAGAGAAGTTTAGTGTTCCTGTCACATCAAGCTTTTTTTTAACGATAAGCTTTTTAGACTCTCAGAAAAGCTGATTCTCACAATTTCTCAGCAATTAGAGCTGTAACACAAGTTTAAAAGTGAAACAGTGAGGAAAATCCAGATAAACACATACTTGTGGATGCTTTCAAACTGGATTTGATGGTCATTCCACACAAATGCAGTTTCGTGTCATATGCGCACTTTGATGATGTTTTACCACACCGCTCAAGCTGAGCTCTGAATAAAGCAGCATTCGCACACACGTTGAGTTTAAAGGGTAGTTTAAAATTTCTCGACGAAGGGTGTTGAGTTTCAAAGATTTTGAGTTCAGTTCTTGAGGGCAGTTGTAGCCTAGTGGTTAAGGTACTGGACTAGTAATCCAAAGGTCGCTGGTTCAAGCCCCACCACTGCCAGGTTTAAAATTTGCCATGTTTAGTGTTGTGTTCTGTAAAGGGTACTGACTCAAATTAAGAAAAAAAAGAATTTGACCAGAAGTTTTCTTCACTTTTTAACTATACTAGCTTTAGGATTTTCTTCATTTATATCCAGTATGTATATATAAAGACATTCCCTAACAGGTCTGTATATTTAATTATACAATATATATATATATATATAAAATACATTAGAAAGCCGTTTTTCTTTTAATTTGCTTGATTTGTGTTTAGCTTTGCAACTGTAAGATGCCTAATTATCATCTGTATCTCTTTATAGATACACTAAGAGAAAAAGGCAAGAAAAATAAAAAGAAAGCTGAAGAGGTAATTGTTGTGCATGACTTGTTCAAAACAAAGCATATATAACAGATTGTCTGAGAAGCATCAAAGTCCATCTTCATGATTTCAAATCATTTTTGTTCTAGCCTGAAGCTTTCTTTGAAGATGCCTCGCAGTATGATGAAAACCTCACATTCCAGGATATGAATCTGTCCAGACCTCTGCTGAAGGTTAGCTGCCATGTTTCATTCCTGACAGGATTGTGCAGTTGAAAACAAACAAACCAAAAATTCCAGTAAATTTAAACCTGCTTTATGCTGTAGTTTGTTAGGTAATGTTTAATATTGTAGTATTGTTATTAATATTGTAGTAGTGTTTTCAAACTCTTTTTCAGTTAGTGGTTTGTATTTCATTATTCTTTTTACATATTTATAACATTTTAAATCTAATTTTATGTCTTATTAAAATTGCATGTGCTCAATCATAAGTGGCAACTAAGTCATTTTACATGATTAAAAGAAATCTGTTTTATAGTCAGACTTGCATTTCACAATCTAAAGATTAAAGACTAGGCATTGTTTCTGAAGATGTATAATTTTTGTCTTGTACATTGCTGGGAGTTTCTTGGCTTAATCGAGTTAAAATTCCTGTCCTGTTGTTGAACAGCAGAGCTTTCTTTGCTTCCTTGAACTCTGGAAAGCCACCAACAGTAGACACTTACTTTATTCAGTACTAAATACTAAACCAGATTCTATTAAATGCAGCAACATATTTCCAAGTCTGAAGCTAAAATAGATGTAGGTGTGAAGACTTTCTACATCACACTGCTTACTATTTACAGACACAAAGCAAAAATATCTCTGTACTTATTGTATTAGATATTCTTGGGTTTTGTTTCTTGTCTTACTTTGTTGAGAAAATACAAATAACTAAAAAACACTATAACCTTTTACTATAACCAAAATAACTCTAGGGTTGATATGGCATTTGTCACGAGCCAAAATCAAAGGGAAAAAAATAGTAGAAAAAATAATAAGAAATAAACTAATATTAACAGGTACATGAAAACGAAATAAATTTGTACACAAACCCCCCTCTTGTGGAGGCTTTACATTACATCTTGTGTATTACTGTCCGACCAGATTGTTATTATTTAAGCTTTTTCCATACCGTGTTAAGAAACATAGCGGCTCCACAGAATAATTGTTTTGAGTGAAAACAGATCAGTCATGTTTGATTGCATTGACTCCACAGGCCATCACCACCATTGGCTTTAAGCAGCCCACACCAATTCAGAAAGCCTGTGTTCCTGTGGGTTTGCTCGGAAAGGATATCTGCGCCTGTGCTGCTACTGGAACTGGTAATTCTCAAGCAAATTCTTTCCTAATGCCTATATACATAAATGTGAAGGGATTACTTATTCATTTATTACTGAGTATTAGTATTTTATTTTATCGTCAGCCGATTTATATCAATCAGGGTCACGGTGGGCCCGGTTCCACCGGGGAAAAACTGGAAGCAAGTTAGGAATGAGGCAGTGCTACTAACCATTGCAGGGCTTTGTTCACATATCTCCATCAGACATAGCCAGTCATGTTTGTGTATAGACGCCTGGGTGAGATTTGAACCCAGATCTCAGCAGTGGTGGGCTAGCGAAATAGACCGCTTTGCTACCACCCCCCATCTTATAATGTGTTCATAACAATGCTTCTGTTAAACTACTTATAAAGAAACTAATGATATATTAATAGCTGAGAATCATCTAAACAAAACAAAATATTATTTGTACGACTGCTGGTTAAGGATACAAAACTAGTGGCTCTATCTATTTTTTTAAATTAATTAATTTATTTATTTATTTATTTTCAGGTAAGACTGCAGCATTCATGTTACCCGTACTGGAGCGTCTCCTTTATAAGCCAAGAGAGACACAGGTGACTAGGGTACTGGTGCTCGTGCCCACCAGAGAGTTGGGCATCCAGGTGCACACTGTGGCACGCCAGCTTGCTCAGTTCACCAGCATCAGCACCTGCCTGGCTGTGGGTATGTACTCCTTTTTAAATGGTTCCTTTTCTCTATAAATGACTCATGACTATTCTGGATGAATGATGGTGACCTGCCATGTTGGGGCTGTAGCGTGTGCCGGTATTGTTACCTGTGCTTTTATAACTCATCACTGTTGCATTTAAAAATGTTCAGTATGGTTTAATATACCTTACCTCAGAGTGCAACAAAAAATCAGACAAGCAGATACATAAGTCTATAAATATTCATACAAATACATGAATTATTATTTATATAATAATAGACAGAAGATAAGAAGATACAGCATATGATTACATGTAATTTAACCTATTAGCACCTTTTATCCTTTACCACATTTGACCTGCCTTGTTTCATTATTATGGCCTTGATCACCCAAGATTTACTGTACCATTGCAGCCTTGACCATCTAATTCTCATCCTACCTTCATGGCCTTGGCCACTAGATGCACACCTGACCAAGTGGGAGTGAAGAGCGAAATCTTCTGCAAACCTTGACTCCTTAACTATGTATCTATGTATGTATGTAACTATGTTAATCATTGGCTCTTTGTTCTATGTGTCCCGTGAGTTCATAGAATATGTAAGCAAAAGGTACTAAAGAGAATAATATACAATGCTGCAATATAATTAGATGTGTTTATGTGATAACATTAAATCAACCACCACACAGGACAGTCGAGTTATGCTCCATCAATCAGTGCTATCAATCGGTAAAGTGTCTACATACAGACATGATTAACTGTGTTTTTTCAGGGAGAGGGGTTACATTTGTATGTGTGCATGCCAGTCATGCATCTAAAATATTTAGGGATGCATAGCAGCTCAGCATTAGATCAGAATTATTTATTTATTTATCAAACATATATTTCAAATATTGGTTGCCACAGCAGAACATTGCCAAAAGCATCACACTGCCTCCACCGGCCACTGCCACGCACCTGGCCATTCATGTGATGTAAAAGAAAAAGTGATTCATCAGACCAGGCCACTTTCTTCCACTGCTCCGTGGTCCAGCTCCGATGCCCACATGCCCATTGTTGGCGCTTTCGGCAGTGGACAGGGGTCAGCATGGGTACCCTGACTGGTCTGCAGCTATGCAGCCCCATACGCAACAAACTGTGATGTACTGTGTATTCTGACACCTTTCTATCAGAACCAGCATTAACTTCTTCAGTAGGCAACTCTCAGTACAGTAGGCAAATCTCAGCAGTGCTATTGGCCGGTCGGGCATCTGCAGTTGGGGGATGGCCGACAACAGCCAGTGCGCTCTCAGTGCTGGTCCCAAACCCGGATAGAAATAGGAGGTATGTCTGGTATGCGGGCCAGATTGCTGTTGCGATTTCTATGTACTGAAGCAGCTGATATAAATACTTCAGATACTGAACTGAAAACCCTGATTTACTATTAATGTTCTGGCAGTTCCAGTCTATAGACACTCCACAAAACTTATTGAAACTGTATATCAAAATAAATAATAACTGCAGTAGAAGTACAGAAGATGGAATGCTATGTGCGTTTTGTAATGTTCACCTGTTCACAAGTGTGATGACGTGATGATATAGCATTTAAAATGATAAAACATCCAAGTAGCTGAAAAATTGCTGAACAATTTTAGTTTAGAATGTTTTGTTTTTAAAGGGTGATTAAGGAACTGGACTGTTAATCAGAGTGTCGCTGGTTCAAGCCACATCATCGATAAATTGCCACTGTAGGGCACCTGACCAAAGCCCTTAATCCTCAATTGCTTGAATTGTATTGGGTCTGCAGCAGTAGAGGAAACATACAACTTGCTAATTAGAAATGACTACATTTAAAGATGCAAAAACAGAATTTTAAAAAGAAATACCATGACAGGGTAAGGGAGAACATGCGAAAGGGGTTATATTCTTACAGATGTGGTTTTGTAAACTGCACCCTCTCATTTGTCTTGTTACAGGTGGTTTGGACCTGAAGTCTCAGGAAGTGGCACTAAGGGTGGGACCTGACATTTTGATCGCCACACCCGGTCGCTTGATCGATCATTTACACAACACTCCATCTTTTGAGCTCAGCCAGATCGAGGTTCTAATTTTAGATGAAGCTGACAGGTGACTGAATTTTTAAAAGAAAAGAAAAAATCCAACCATGCATACTTTTCATTTAGGATGTCAATTTTTTTTTAACCTTTTTTTGTATTATGACATGTATGTACTGTATGTTGTAATTACTATTTGCAGTCAATGACCAGTAAAATGTGGCAACTCTTGTGAGAACTCTATTTAGAAGGGTGCTAATTATACAGACCCAGAGAAGTCAAAGGCTAAACTCAATCATCATTACTAACAAAGAATTAGAAATGACACCAAGTTAAATTAAAAGTATTAAAAGTTCCATCTGCTGGTTGGTGCAAAAGAAGCGGCCAGCGACAGCACACACACACATTTGAGCCACAGCGATCACTGACAGATGTAATAAATCAGTTATATAAAGGAAACGATATGCTTCCAACTTTGCACCAACAGTTAAGGGAATGCCCTTTCCGGTTCCAGCATGACTGTGCCCCTGTGCATAAAGCAAGATCTATAAAGACATGAACAAAAGCTTTGTTTAAAGAAACTCCAGTGTTCTGCCCAGAGCCCTGACCTTAGCCCTACTGAACAGCTTTGGATTTAACTGAACTGGAATTGAGGCTATACTAATGCTTTTTTGATTGAATGGCCACAAATTCCCACGGACATACTTCACGCCTTTTCATAAGAGTGGCTGTTGTTACAGCTGAAAAGATCACATAGACGTTACCCTATTTTAATACCATTTGTTTTTGAAATGGCATGTCCAACAAGCTCATGGTCAGGTGTCCAAAAACTTATGGCCACATTTACTCTGATATTGATTAAACACCAAGCTAATGATATTTTTACGTCCCTAACATTGATCATCCGAAATATTGTGTACAGTTTAGCATTGGTTCTGGCCTAATGTGAATAATTATACTAGTTTAAATACTAATTTTTAAAATACTTGTTTGTTTTGATCAGGATGCTGGACGAATATTTCGAAGAACAGATGAAGGAGATTATTCGGCTGTGCTCCTATCAGAGACAGACTATGCTTTTTTCTGCCACCATGAGTGAGGAGGTACGTATTTTAACATTCTAACAAGTGCGATTTCCCGCATGTTAATAGCCAGCATGTTAGAAAGACAGAGATACAGAGGGAGAGAAAGACAGAGGGAGACTCTGGGGAATAAGAGACAGACAGACAGACAGATACATACATACTTATTGATTTTAATAGAGTTTAAGGCCTCAGTAGCTTGACACATCAACAATCATAGTACACACTATAAATATACATAAAAAAGATCAGATAATGAATTCCTTAATGATCAGATCCATGATGGTACAGGAAAATCAATCGACTATTGGCATATGGGAGTTTTCGTCTGAGGTCATGTAGATCTATTGTAAACTGCCTATAGCCTACGTTAGGAATTTGAGAGTGAACTTACTTGCTTTGCTCACCACGAAGGTACAAAGGTGAACAGATGGCAAATACAAACGATTCCAATTTAGTTGTTGATGCGGCTCACAATACCTTTAGTCATCTTTGCTGAAAACATAAGAATATATATATATATATACACAAAGTGTTTCTATATGGTAAGTGGAGCTTATAAAATGGACAGTGAGTGTAGAAACAAGGAGGTGGTTTTAATGTTATGGCTGATCGGTATATATATTTATATATATACAATTACTGACTGTAGTTCATCTGTTTCTCTGCATGCTTTGTTAGCCCCCTTTCATGCTGTTCTTCAGTGGTCAGAACTCTCCCAAGACCACTACAGAGTAGGTATTATTTGGGTGATGGGTCATTCTCAGCACTGCAGTGACACTGACATGGTGGTGGTGTGTTAGTGTGTGTTGTGCTGGTATGAGTGGATCAGACACAGCAGCGCTGCTGGAGTTTTTAAATACCGTGTCCACTCACTGTCCACTCTATTAGACACTCCTACCTAATTGGTCCACCATGTAGATGTAAAGTCAGAGATGATCGCTCATCTATTGCTGCTGTTTGAGTTGCTCATCTTCTAGACCTTCATCAGTGGTCAAAGGACGCTGCCCATGCGGCGCTGTTGGCTGGATATTTTTGGATGGTGGGCTATTCGGTCCAGCAGTGACAGTGAGGTGTTTAAAAACTCTATCGGCATTAATGTGTCTGATCCACTCATACCAGCACAACACACACTAACACACCACCACCATGTCAGTGTCACTGCAGTGCTGAGAATGATCCATCACTCAACCTGCCCTGTGGTGGTCCTGGGAGAGTCCTGACCATTGAAGAACAACATGAAAGGGGGCTAACAGACATGTAGAGAAACAGATAAACTACAGTCAGTAGTGTTTCTATATAGTTAGTGAAGCTGATAAAATGGACAGTGAGTGTAGAAACAAGGAGGTGGGGGGGGGTTAGCAGTAAATAAAATAAATAAACTTAAAAAGAGCCTCACAGTGAAGATAAACCGGAGCAGCGCGCGCGCGTGTTTGTGTGTGTGTGTGTGCGCCTTTAGAAGAGACGCTTTGTTCACTGTATCGCTATAAGTGATTCATTGATTCACGAGTCATTTTTCGCGAAGCGTAAGTTTCTCTTCTCAGTTATCTCTCCGTGTTTACTGTTATTAATTAAATGTCGTGGTTTAAAATAAACACCAACTACTACAGAACATTTTGTGTGACTCTCTTACATTAAAAAGCTTCATTAAAAAGCTTAATTAAACTGCTATTACCACAGATCTGTAACCGACCGTCAGACTCGTTCCGTCTAAGGAGCTAAAAGTTCAGCAGATGATCCTGAACTAACGAATTTGGTAATGAATAAACTTTTGCCTCTGATTGGCTCTGTAACGTTTTCTGTTCTCATCTACATCACAAGTAAGAACCGCTCACGATTTACCAAAGTGAAACAGGAGTTTATATAACGTGCTGATAGAATCGACTCAGATGTGACCGGGTTGAATTATCTTTTTAAAGTAAATATTACAATCAGCAAAATTACATCGTATGTATGATGCACAACGTTAATTATGTTATTTTAGGTCATGAAGAGCTTTCACTGTGGTTTCTGTACGATGGTTGATGAATGGTGATGTGATGGTTGGTGCTTCGTAGCTCAAAGTCTGGATCAATCCACTGAGCTGTTAACTTAACGTGATCTTTTATATATCACACGATCGGATCGGCTACTTTTAGGAAATATCGGCGATCGCCGATAGCATATTTTGATTAAAAATCGGCCGATACCGATTCATAGCCGATCGATCGTCCCATCTCTAGTTTTAATGTTATGGCTGATCGGTGTATATATGTAAGGATATTATATATTTTAATACAGGGGGGTCTAAGTGGGGAAAACACAGGTTGAGAACAGCTGGTATAGGGCACACAAGGCTGATCCTCAGAGGTGGCCCCCATATTCCAAGCCTAGCAAACCACACCTACATTACGGCATATTCCCTTACAATGCCCCACCTAGCAAACGTATAATCACTCATGTACAAACTGAGCACTGGACTGACATTTTTCAAGACTCGGTTATTACATGGTTATTTACTTGTTATGAACTCTAAATCCTTTTTTTGAGAATCAGGTGCATGTCATGGAAAAAGCCATAGGTGCTAACGTGATGTAAAATATAACAAAACACAACAGACAACACAAAGTTCTTTTCACAGAGCTACATGTCGATGGTGTGTATTTTGTCCCATGCAGGTAAAAGATCTGGCCTCAGTGTCCTTGAAGCAGCCAGTGAGAATCTTTGTAAACAGCAACACAGACGTTGCTCCATATCTCAGGCAGGAGTTCGTTAGGATTCGACCCGCCCGAGAAGGAGACAGAGAGGCTATTGTTGCTGGTGAGAGGGAGTCTCTTATCTCACTTCCTTGTTTCTGCCCCTCTTCATCATCATTCATGCACACTAATTTTTCTTCTTCTCCCCGACTGCAATGTGAGCAGCGCTCCTCACTCGTACTTTCCAGGACCATGTGATGCTGTTTACTCAGACCAAGAAACAGGCTCACCGTATGCACATTCTGCTCGGCCTCATGGGGTTGAAGGTCGGGGAGCTCCATGGCAACCTGTCTCAGACGCAGAGATTGGAAAGTCTCAGGTACACTTGTGTTTTTAAGCCCAGCATAACGTTTGTGCGGAAGTGACTGGACACACACACAAATACATTCTGTACCAGTTGTGAACCTGTTAGAAACACAGTTTTGTACTTTGTTTCTTGTAGGCGGTTTAAAGATGAGCAGATTGATATTCTGGTGGCCACAGATGTTGCAGCTCGAGGTCTGGATATTGAAGGAGTCAAAACAGTACGGTTTTAAAATACGTATATTTCATTTTCATCTACCGATTTATCCTGGTCAGGGTCGCAGCAGGTCTGGTTCCAATTGGAAACACTGATGTGAGGCAGGAGTACCCTTTACAGGGCGCCAGTCCATCCACCATTATAGAAGAAGAAATACTTTATTTGTCATATATACATATACAGGTGTACAGTACAATGAAATTCTTTCTTGTTTTGGAAGCTGGGGTCAGAGCGCAGGGTCAGCCATCGTACGGCGCCCCTGGAGTAGACAGGGTTAAGGGCCTTGCTCAGGGACCCAACAGTGGCTGCATAGCAGAGCCTGGATTTGAACCGCCAATCTTCCGGTTGATAGCCCAAAGCTCTACCCACTAGACTACCACTGTTATCTGTTTATTTTCTTACATATACAGTGGGGGAAATAAGTATTTGATCACCTGCTGATTTTGTAAGTTTACCCTCTTACAAAGACTTGAACAGTCTATAATTTTTATGGAAGGTTTATTTTAACAGAGAGAGACAGAATATCAACAAAAAATCCAGAAAAAAAACATTAAATAAAAGTTATAAATTAATTTGTATTTAATTAAGGGAAATAAGTATTTGATCCCCTACCAACCAGCAAGAATTCTGACCCCCACAGACCGGTTATGTGCCCATGAGGCACACAAATCCCTGTATAAAAGACTCCTGTCACAGAATCAGTTTCTTCCGTTCAAATCTCTCGACCACCATGGGCAAGACCAAAGAGCTATCAAAGGACGTCAGGGACAAGATTGTAGACCTGCACAAGGAGCTTGTCAGTGATCTCAAGGGAGCTGGGAGCACAGTCACCAAGAAAACCATTAGTAACACACTTCGCCGTAATGGATTGAGATCCTGCAGTGCCCACAAAGTCCCTTTGCTCAAGAAGGCTCATGTACAGGCCCGTCTGAAGTTTGCCAATGAACACCTGAATGATTCAGAGAAAGCTTGGGAGAATGTGATATGGTCAGATGAGACCAAAATTGAGCTCTTTGGCATCAACTCCACTCGCCGTGTTTGGAAGCAGAGAAATGCCCGGTGGGGATGGTGTTCTTGGGCTCATATCCAGCATTTCTCTGCTCCCAGCTCCCTTGAGATCATTGACAAGCTCCTCCCATGTAATTCTGGACTGACCTCACCTTTCTCAGAATCATTCTTACCCCACCAGGTGAGATCTTGCATGGAGCTCCAGAGTGAGGGTGATTGACTGTGATCTTGTATTTCTTCCATTTTCGAATTATCGCACCAACAGTGGTCTCTTTCTCACCAAGCGTCTTGCTGATGGTCTTGTAGCCCATTCCAGCCTTGTGCAGGTCTACAATCTTGTCCCTGACGTCCTTTGATAGCTCTTTGGTCTTGCCCATGGTGGTCGAGAGATTTGAATGGAAGAAACTGATTCTGTGACAGGAGTCTTTTATACAGGGACAGGACTAATTTGTGTGCCTCATGGGCACATAACCGGTCTGTGGGGGTCAGAATTCTTGCTGGTTGGTAGGGGATCAAATACTTATTTCCCTTAATTAAATACAAATTAATTTATAACTTTTATTTAATGTTTTTTTTCTGGATTTTTTGTTGATATTCTGTCTCTCTCTGTTAAAATAAACCTTCCATAAAAGTTATAGACTGTTCAAGTCTTTGTAAGGGGGTAAACTTACAAAATCAGCAGGGGATCAAATACTTATTTTCCTCACTGTATATACAGGGGTTGGACAAAATAACTGAAACACCTGTCATTTTAGTGTGGGAGGTTTCATGGCTAAATTGGACCAGTCTGGTGGCCAATCTTCATTAATTGCACATTGCACCAGTAAGAGCAGAGTGTGAAGGTTCAATTAGCAGGGTAAGAGCACAGTTTTGCTCAAAATATTGCAATGCACACAACATTATGGGTGACATACCAGAGTTCAAAAGAGGACAAATTGTTGGTGCACGTCTTGCTGGCGCATCTGTGACCAAGACAGCAAGTCTTTGTGATGTATCAAGAGCCACGGTATCCAGGGTGATGTCAGCATACCACCAAGAAGGACAAACCACATCCAACAGGATTAACTGTGGACGCAAGAGGAAGCTGTCTGAAAGGGATGTTCGGGTGCTAACCCGGATTGTATCCAAAAAACATAAAACCACGGCTGCCCAAATCACGGCAGAATTAAATGTGCACCTCAACTCTCCTGTTTCCACCAGAACTGTCCGTCGGGAGCTCCACAGGGTCAATATACACGGCCGGGCTGCTATAGCCAAACCTTTGGTCACTCGTGCCAATGTCAAACGTCGATTTCAATGGTGCAAGGAGC
Organism: Trichomycterus rosablanca; assembly: GCF_030014385.1. Classification (NCBI taxonomy): domain Eukaryota; kingdom Metazoa; phylum Chordata; class Actinopteri; order Siluriformes; family Trichomycteridae; genus Trichomycterus; species Trichomycterus rosablanca. The sequence continues at coordinate 15,310,020 of NC_085993.1, forward strand.
GCAAATCTTGGGCTGTGGACAATGTGAAACATGTATTGTTCTCTGATGAGTCCACCTTTACTGTTTTCCTAATAATCCGGGAGAGTTACGGTGTGGAGAAGCCCCAAAGAAGCGTACCACCCAGACTGTTGCATGCCCAGAGTGAAGCATGGGGGTGGATCAGTGATGGTTTGGGCTGCCATATCATGGCATTCCCTTGGCCCAATACTTGTGCTAGATGGGCGCGTCACTGCCAAGGACTACCGAACCATTCTGGAGGACCATGTGCATCCAATGGCGGTGCCGTGTATCAGGATGACAATGCACCAATACACACAGCAAGACTGGTGAAAGATTGGTTTGATGAACATGAAAGTGAAGTTGAACATCTCCCATGGCCTGCACAGTCACCAGATCTAAATATTATTGAGCCACTTTGGGGTGTTTTGGAGAAGCGAGTCAGGAAACGTTTTCCTCCACCAGCATCACGTAGTGACCTGGCCACTATCCTGCAAGAAGAATGGCTTAAAATCCCTCTGACCACTGTGCAGGACTTGTATATGTCATTTCCAAGACGAATTGACGCTGTATTGGCCGCAAAAGGAGGCCCTACACCATACTAATAAATTATTGTGGTCTAAAACCAGGTGTTTCAGTTATTTTGTCCAACCCCTGTATATAAAGCTTGGATGTGTCGACAAAGCAGAATGATAATAGACTTGAAATATGATGTAATAGTTTTTCTTTCATTCATCCATTTTCCATCCATGTTTTACTACTGCACCATGTTAATCCATCACGCTCCCTCGGCCATCCTTTCTCTAAGACTTAGCCAATCATGTCTGTATGTAGACACTTGACTGGACGATAGCACTGCTGGGGATTTAAACCCTGGATCCCAGCGGTAGTAAGCTAGAGTAACTTACCGCTGTAAATACTTGGTGGGATGAATTAGAAGATTCATTGTTTTTTTTTTTCAACAATGAGTACACTGGCAAGGCTTTTAAAGTGTCTGCCACTCTACTGGCTACACTGTACTAGTACCTCTGGTTACTGTCTAAGGAATTTTGCATGTCCTCCCTGTGTCTACAGAGATTTTTTTAAGGTTCTTTAGTTGTCCTTCCACCCAAAACATACATGTCTATAATTGCCCTAACATGAAGTGATTAAGCGATAAGGCGTATTGCTCTGCATTTAATGTGCACCCTGCCCAGGGTATAAAGAGGCTAAAGTGACCTGTGAAATTGCATGTGTTTATTGTCACATCAACATATTTTATGGTTTATTGTTTCCTAAACCTTTTCTTTTTCTGCTCATAACAGCACCACCACTGTGTCTTTAATGCCTGTCCATGTTTGAATAAAGAAATAAAATCACTCTCTTTCTCCCACTTCTTCTCAGGTTATAAACTTCACCATGCCCAACACGGTGAAGCACTACGTGCACAGGGTTGGCCGCACAGCACGTGCAGGGAAAGTGGGCCGCTCTGTGTCTCTGGTCGGGGAGACTGAGAGAAAGATGCTAAAAGATATTGTTAAAAAAGCCAAAGCGCCTACTAAGGCGCGTGTTGTACCTCAAGGTAAAGCTAAATTCAATGTGCACTTTTAAAAATGTATGTGTGGTCTGCTGGTAACATTCATATTCTCTAACATGATTAAAAGTCTAAAGAAACTTTTGTCTCAAAGGTGTTCAAAGTAGGGTTTTTAAGCGTCTCTGTTTCTCCTAAAAGTGGCCCTTAAAGTAATGTCAGTGATTGAAATAGGCTACATTCCAAACCACACCCTACTCTGCTAAATAGTATGTCTAAATAGTGCACTATTAAAGGTGTAATTACAGACTCTTTAGAACACAGGGTGTGAATTGGGATGCAATCAACTTGTGTTCAATCTGCGACCCATATCATTTAATTTTATTTATGTAGCACATTTTACTCAAATCAAATCAAGGTTTATTTGTCACTTACATAGTCATACACAGTACAACTGGCAGTGAAATGCTTTTGTGACTGCTCTGCCACAGTAATTACAAAATCTACAAAATAGTTAAAATATATATTATTAAAAAAAAAATAGAATGTTTTTAAATGTAAGAATGTAGAAACATTAGAAAAATTAACAATAGAATTAAAAAGAGCAATTTAAAGTGAACAAGTAGTGCAGAAACTGTGCAACATAATGCTACACAGATGTGATTAATACACAAATACCAATCTATACATATACATACATATATATATAAAAACTGTATACACGCATATACTTATATACACATGTCCACATATATACACACATATATACATATAAATTAGATTGTGCAAGTTGTGTAATTTAGTCCTAAATGCTATTTTCGTTGAGGACTCGAATAGCTTGTGGGAAAAAGCTTCTTCTCATCCTCTCCGTTTTTTTGTTTTTGTATTGTATATCACATTGAGAAGAGACCCTGTCCGAACAACACAGCCAAGTTCAAAACTCTGCGGTGGTGTGCCTACACGGTGGTGTGCTAGCCCACTGCTCCGCCTAAGCACCTTACTTACATAATCTTGTCAAAATCTAAAATAAATTAAAACAGTATTGGGTGCTTTATTGTGTTTATCCTTTACGTTTCATCTGAGAGAGTGCATGCTTAAAAATGTTTTTTTTGTTGTTGTCTATGTAACAGAGGTCATTCTGAAGTTCAGAGATCTGATTGAGAAGCTGGAGAAGGATATATACGCTGTGTTGCGTTTAGAGAAAGAAGAAAAAGAGATGGTGCACTCAGAAGCACAGGTACGACACACTTGCTTGCTCAGAAGTAAAATACACTATGCGAATAAGTACAGCTTTTTATTGTTGGATTTCATGGTCTATTTCAGATCAATGCTGCCCAGAAGAGGCTGACACAGAGTTCAGAAGAGAGGCAGCCAGAAAGGTCTTGGTTCCAAAGCAAGGATGACAGGAAGAAGGACCGAAGTGAGAGAACTTTTCATGTTGTACTAGCAACAACAGTGCACAGTACATATTACTAAAAATAAACCTTTAAATTGTTTTGTGTTTCTCAGTGAACAAAGCGCTTCAGGACTTTGACTTGGCTCTTAGGGGGAAGAAGAAGCGTGCCCAATTTTTGAAAGAGGGCACGAAAAAAGTGCTGTCGGTATGGGGACTTTTCTGTATTTCTTTTTTATTGCTTTAGTACGTTCTCATCAAAGATCCATCCAACGATTGCATTTACCACACACTAATAATCTAATCATTTATTTAGCAGTTGATTATTGATTTTGAAATTGCTAATGTAAACACAATACTTAAGTATCTGAAGTTTAGCCTAAAGCAGTGCAATACAATGACGGCCTGAATCAAAAAAACGATTCATATGAATGGAGAACATGCAGCATGTGAAAGAAGCTGCAGCTGATTTCACATTAAAAGTGCACATTGTGGTCTTGCTAAAAGACAAAAATAAATGATCAAATCAGCAAATAATGCTGCTTGCACGACCCCGATCTGATAAGAGAAAGCTGAATCACTACACGCCCCTTTAGATACATGTCAAATCTGCGATCACTTCTTATCTCCTGCCAGTGTTGGGTTCCCACACAGAGCGAGCTGTATCACATACAGAGAGCCATGTAAGCTCCCCTTCCCAATACAACCGCACAGGCAACCAGTTCCGAGATTGCATATCACAGCGGAAAGAGACTTCGTCCATCCTCCGCCTCTGCTCCACCCGAGCGTCAAGACGTTAATTGTTTGACCAAAAGTCTAAACAGAGACTAATACTTTGAGTGTCCTACTTTGGTTGTACAGACGTTTCTCAGATGAACATTACGTTAATAAAAACAAAACAAACTTTGCGTCCATAAAACAGACATGTAAGGCAGGCTTCTTTATAGGAGTATTTTAGATTATTTAACATTGGAATCCGGGAGGCACGGTGGCTCATTGGGTAGTGCTGTCGCCTCACAGCAAGAAGGTCCTGGGTTCGATCCACAGATGGGACAATGTCTGCATGGGTTTCCTGTGGGAGCTCCGGTTTCCTCCCACAGTCCAAAGACATGCAAGTGAGGTGAATTGGAGATAAAAAATTGTCCATGACTGTGTTTGACATTAAAACTTGTAAACTGATAAATCTTGTGTACTGAGATTGGTGAGACTGTTTCTATCATGAATGTAATCAAAGTGTAAAACATGACGTTAAATTCTAATAAATAAAATAAATAAGACAACATTGGAATCAAGGTTAAATAGCACTGAGAGAAACTACAGGGGTTGGACAAAATAACTGAAACACCTGGTTTTAGACCACAATAATTTATTAGTATGGTGTAGGGCCTCCTTTTGCGGCCAATACAGCGTCAATTCGTCTTGGAAATGACATATACAAGTCCTGCACAGTGGTCAGAGGGATTTTAAGCCATTCTTCTTGCAGGATAGTGGCCAGGTCACTACGTGATGCTGGTGGAGGAAAACGTTTCCTGACTCGCTTCTCCAAAACACCCCAAAGTGGCTCAATAATATTTAGATCTGGTGACTGTGCAGGCCATGGGAGATGTTCAACTTCACTTTCATGTTCATCAAACCAATCTTTCACCAGTCTTGCTGTGTGTATTGGTGCATTGTCATCCTGATACACGGCACCGCCATTGGATGCACATGGTCCTCCAGAATGGTTCGGTAGTCCTTGGCAGTGACGCGCCCATCTAGCACAAGTATTGGGCCAAGGGAATGCCATGATATGGCAGCCCAAACCATCACTGATCCACCCCCATGCTTCACTCTGGGCATGCAACAGTCTGAGTGGTACGCTTCTTTGGGGCTTCTCCACACCGTAACTCTCCCGGATGTGGGGAAAACAGTAAAGGTGGACTCATCAGAGAACAATACATGTTTCACATTGTCCACAGCCCAAGATTTGCGCTCCTTGCACCATTGAAACCGACGTTTGGCATTGGCACGAGTGACCAAAGGTTTGGCTATAGCAGCCCGGCCGTGTATATTGACCCTGTGGAGCTCCCGACGGACAGTTCTGGTGGAAACAGGAGAGTTGAGGTGCACATTTAATTCTGCCGTGATTTGGGCAGCCGTGGTTTTATGTTTTTTGGATACAATCCGGGTTAGCACCCGAACATCCCTTTCAGACAGCTTCCTCTTGCGTCCACAGTTAATCCTGTTGGATGTGGTTTGTCCTTCTTGGTGGTATGCTGACATTACCCTGGATACCGTGGCTCTTGATACATCACAAAGACTTGCTGTCTTGGTCACAGATGCGCCAGCAAGACGTGCACCAACAATTTGTCCTCTTTTGAACTCTGGTATGTCACCCATAATGTTGTGTGCATTGCAATATTTTGAGCAAAACTGTGCTCTTACCCTGCTAATTGAACCTTCACACTCTGCTCTTACTGGTGCAATGTGCAATTAATGAAGATTGGTCACCAGACTGGTCCAATTTAGCCATGAAACCTCCCACACTAAAATGACAGGTGTTTCAGTTATTTTGTCCAACCCCTGTACTTTCAACTTCACTTCTATTAGTATGGTTACAATTTTTATCCTCTCAGCACTTCCAGTTATGGCTTGATCTTGCTGCTCAGAAAATCAGTTTGACTTTTGTTTTTGCTGTTTGAATGTGCCAGGCGGATGAAAGGGCTCAGTTCGAGATCCTTAAGTCACAGATGTACGCTGAACGGGCTGCAAAACGTGACCGCAAGCCTAAAAGAGCCAGAGCTGTTCCAGAGGATGTGCCCAAAATTAAAGGTTGGTGCTTTAACAACTAAGGACTTGAAATTAGTTCATTTTATAAATCATTAATTTTCATCTATTAAAACTTGTTTCTTTCTTTTAGCCATGAAACAAAAAGCTGGAAAACCTGCGAAGAAGTCTGTGTTTGACAATGAGCTCACCAATGTTAGCAAGAAAGCCCTGAAGCAGTACAGATCAGGGTAGGTTTCCTAGAGATTTGCTGAAGGGTTTTAGTGTTTATGTATGTGATGTATAACTCACAGGTAATTAACTGATCATTGTGCTTTTGCTTTCCTGTAGGCCTTCCTTTGTGGACAGGAAAAGGTTAGGTCTTGCTAACAAAAAAGGAGGCCGCTTTAAATCCAAACCCAAGTATGTTAAACCTTATAGCAGACTTGTATTATCTACCACATCATATGTTGCGTCTAATCAACCCTTCTGTTTAAATTAAATTTTAATTATCTAACATAATCTCGTTCTTGTTTGCATTTCTTTTCAGATTTAGAAGAAAGTAAAGTGGTGGATGAGATGACAAAAGGCACACATTTCCCCACTGGTCTGATACCAAAACTGAAACCTATCATTGCAAATTTCCTCTAGGAACAAAAGAACCAGGGCAGTTTTGCCCTTTCTATGCATCTGTACCTATTTTTTTTTATATGTGAAGAGGAAGCATGAGGAGAAATGCAATGTTCTTGATATGGTTGGAACTAAAGTATTACTTCAAAATCCAGTGAAAATTGAAATGATCCCTCCTGTTTAATTTGATGTGGTAATAAAAAAAGCAATACATTCTAGTCTTTATTGACTGATCGCTGACTGATATGTTTTGGTGAATCTTCATTTTAATTTTATTCTTATCCTGATCAGAACAGGAGGCAGAAATACAACTTGGACACCAATTACTTACAGTAAATATACACTCACCTGGTATGAATATTCTTTTACTATAAGTTGCACCAGCCATACAGATGAACTTTGTAGAAGAGTGTAGCCCTTTTTTGGTGATCAGTACATTGTCACACCCCTGTACTTCATCTATTAAAAGGGACCCTCATAGGATCTCCACTGAACAGATGACGTTTGGGTGGTGGACCATGCAGTACTGCAGTGACTACCTTGGTAGTGTGTGGTGTTCTGATATTAGTGCTTCTTTTTTTAACTATTGAGCAGTTACATCTGACATTTTGCTAACAAACTATTCCACAATAAGAACATTATACCAACAGTCAGACATGGTACTGGGTTATCAGAGTACCTTGACCTTACTCCTGTCATCTATTGTACAATATTTATAGTAATTTGCAATACTCAGTCTGTTTATACTGAACTGTTTTTTTGCATCTTGGCATGAATTCAGTCTACCCCCTAGGACCATGCTTGCGTTGGTATCACGTAAGGTTGGGAACAATTATCTTATGTAATCATCGGCTAATAAATACTTAGCCTTGTCATTGACCATTTTTTAAAATGTCCTCTAAAAATTTTTTGATTGGATTGAGATTTGGGCTGTTTATTGATCTTGTAAATCTTTGTCTTTAATATTACTTTGGTCCAATAATGTTATATAACTTATCAGCCCAACATTTCACTGGAAAAATATGGGCTCACCACACTTGAAGGACTTTCACCAAACTTTTAGCAAGTAAACAAAGCACAGATATGAGACACAACTATTTGTTTAATAGCAGAACATTTTAGTTTTGTAAGACATACATCTAACAAATTAAGTAAAATTAGTTTTTTTTTCACTTTAAGATAAAAAAAATGGTGTCAGTTAATCATCGGCTAATAAATACTTAGTTGCTCCTGCTCGGGCATGTATGACTGAATTCTGTGAGTCATGGGCTTTGCTAACTGCAAAAATACTCCAATTTTGGTTTTTAACTTTGACGAATGTTGGTTGACCGATCAGCTTTGTAGGATGGAGCCTTGTCATTGACTATTTTATTTTTTTAAATGTCCTCTATACATTTTCAGTTGGATTGAGATTTGGGCTGTTTCTTGGTCTTGTGAATCTTTGTCTTTAATATTACTTTGGTCCAATAATGTTATATAACTATCAGCCCAGCATTTTACTGGAAAAATATAGCACACCAAACTTTTAGCAAGTAAACATAGACTAGAAATGACACGCAACAATTTTTTTTGTTTAATAGCTCGAACATACTAGTTTTGTAAGAAATACCACTATCAAATTAAGTAAAATTAGTTGGTTTTTTTTTTTTACTTTAAGATAAAAAAAAAAAATGGTTTCAGTTAATCATCGGCTAATAAATACTAATAGTTGTTCCTGCTCGGGCATGTATGACTGAATTTTGTGAGTCATTGGCTTTGCTCACTACAAAAACACAATTTTGGTTCTAACTTTGACGAATGGTGGTTGACCGATCAGCTTTGTAGGATGGAGCCTTGTCATTGACCATTTTTTACAATGTCCTAGTTGGATTGAGATTTGGGCTGTTTATTGTTCTTGTGAATCTGTGTCTTTAATATTACTTGCCCAACATTTTACTGGAAAAATATGGGATCACCACACTTGGAGGACTTTCACTAGACTTAGCTAGTAAACAAAGCATAGATATGACAACCTCGAACAAATTAAGTAAAATTTGTTGGGTTTTTTTCATATTAAGATAAAAAACAACAACATGGTATCACTATAAGGTTGGGAAGAATTAGCTTATGCAATCATCGGCTAATAAATACTTAGCTGCTCCTGCTCGGGCATGTATGACTGAATTCTGAGTCATGGGCTTTGCTAACTACAAAAATACTCCAATTTTGGTTCTAACTTCGACTAATAGTGGTTGTTCGAGCTTTGTCATTGACTATTTTTTAAAATGTCGTCTATAAATTGGTTGTAAATATCGGTTGGATTGAACTGTGGGCTGTTTATTGGTCCTGTCAGGAAGGCTAGCAACACTGTTGCTATTATTGTGCCGGTTGTTTCGTTTGTGACGAACGATGCTTTCTTTGGTAGAGAAAGCGAAACTTACAGCGGATATTTAAGGGCGCAGTGGAGCTACAGCTGCCATACAAGTCAAAGCGGAAAAGGACTCAACTGAGCCGGTATGTATCTCAGCTTTGGCTTATCATTGATGTTTTTATCAACGTTCTTATCATTGATTCGGTTATATATTTCGCAATTGACGTTTACTATTGTGTTATTATTCTGATGTATTTTCCGCAATTATTCAACATTCAATTGCGCCGACAGTAACACAGCACTGTGTATACTGACCTGGATTCACTATTTACTTTGAGAACAACTGACTGATTGTGTTCGAAACTATTTTCGGCCACTGCATATAGGGAGGTTTGGTATGTTCTCCCGTCCTCCGCGTTGGCCACCTACGGGTCGGGTACTTCATCCCCTATTTTCCCATCCCAGACGCTCAAAAAGCATTCAGAATGGGAACTGGCTATCCAGATCGACCGCTGGACTGAACGCGTCGAGTTGTGATACCAAGACAGACAGCCTAGACTGATACTCTGACCTAGAATTTCTGCTGCGTTTCGTTTCGTGTTTCCGACCACCACAGGATCCGCCACGACCCTGATCAGAGCGACCCGAATCGCTTATTAAAAATACGTGGAGGTTATTTAAATAATATTAGCGTAATGTCAGATACATTGCTTTTTTTCATTGAAGTCTGATGTCATTTACTAGGAAACGAAACTGTGCTGACTCATAGTGCGTTAAGGAGTTACTGTATATAGTATACCATCCCATAATTATACTGCTTATTATAATACTGTATGACGTGACATTAAACAATATTTAACAAAACCAAACGTTAAAGACATAAAGACTTGTCTGTGTATGATTTGAAGATGCGTGTTTTTGGCTGGGTGTCCATGTCTGTACGTCCCAGCATTGGGGGTGTTTCCTGGAAGTAAGATCAGTAGTATTTAACATTTTATGAGCAGGCTTTCTGCCAGTAACAATAATACCATTGATAAATAAGCTTGGATCACATATTTGTCTAATTCTAATGTAACTCTGTGTAATTAGTCTCGCTGCTTTTCTGCCACATGACTGTTTTCATTTATTTTTACGTAAATGACATGTAAACCTGTCTTTTGCTGTTTGACACTACTGTGTTTAAGAATGCAACATTGTATTGATTGTTTGTTGTATAATTTTCCCCTTAATCTTAACAGACAGTTCTGTTGAACAATGGAGAACCAACACAGACCAAGAACACATCAAAGACAAGGTTTGTTTCTATAATAATAAAAAGAATAATGATAAAACTCAGATAGTACAGCGATCTAGTAAACTAGCCCCTCACCACTGAGAACTTGAGCTCTCACATTCAAATCCTACACTGTGCTATCAAACAGGCACAGCTGGCTGTGCCTGAGGAAGGGCAGTTGATCAGCCATAACATTAAAACCACCTTGTTTCTACACGCACTGTCCATTTTATCAGCTTCACTTACCACATAGAAGCACTTTGTAGTTCTACAATTACTGACTGCAGTCCATCTGTTTCTTTACATACTTTTTAAGACTTCTTTCACCCTGTTCTTCAGGGGTCAAGACCCCCACAGGACCACCACAGAGCAGGCATTATTTAGGTGGTGGATAATTTTCAGCACTGTTAGTGTGTGTTGTGCTGGTATGAGTGGATCAGACACAGCAGCGCTGCTGGAGTTTTTGAACACCGTGTCCACTCACTGTCCACTCTATTAGACACTCCTACCTACTTGGTTCACCTTGTAGATGTAAAGTCAGAGAAGACCGCTGATCTACTGCTGCTGTTTGAGTTGGTCATCTTCTAGACCTTCATCAGTGGTCACAGGACGCTGCTCACAGGGTGCTGTTGTCTGGATGTGTTTGGTTGGTGGACTATTCTCAGTCCAGCAGTGACAGTCAGTGAGGTGTTTAAAAACTCTAAGCATTGCTGTGTCTTATCCACTTATACCAGCACAACACACACTAACACACCACCACCATGTCAGTGTCACTGCAGTGCTGAGAATGATCCACCACCTAAATAATACTTGCTCTGTGGGGGTCCTGGGAGAGTCCTGACCATTTAAGAACAGCATGAAAGGGGGCTAACAAAGCATGCAGAGAAACAGATGGACTACAGTCAGTAATTGTAGAACTACAAAGTGCTTCTATATGGTAAGTGGAGCTGATAAAATGGACAGTGAATGTAGAAACAAGGAGGTGGTTTTAATTTTATGGCTGATCGGTGTATGTTAAAACCTGACAGACACACAATCAGCTCTCTAAAAAGTAGCGTTTAATTAAAAAAAAAAAAAAAATCTACCAATTCCACACATGAGTTTTTTAACAATACAAATGTAGACACGTTCAAATCCCTAACCCTCCCTCACAGCATTGTTAACCTCTGCCTCATGCACGACACCCCTGTTTGTGAAGAAAAAACACAAAATAGTACATGTCCCCTTCACCATGCAGTGGCAGATTTCTCAGTAGAGGAACAAAGAGGAACCTCATAGGCAAAGTATTTTTCACCACTCACGCAAGTGCTTTAACCAGACAGTAACAGTTGCTGTTGCAGTAAAAATAAGGTTCTTTCTCTCAGACACAGTCAATAGTGTCTTTAGAAGCACCCAACCACACCTTTGGCACCACTAAGGCTAACTCAATTCTAGGCAGTAGAGGTCTAGTGTAGCACCTGCAATTGTCTGTTTATCTCTAAAATGCATTTTTTTGCATAGAATTAGATATGTAAACTACGCTAGCTAGCCAGTCCAGCTGAATGTAGATTCACGGCAGTGTTCTGTACACATATGTACAAACTCAATTCACTTTATACGATCACACAGCTGGACCAAAAGACTTATCGACATCCTAAACCCTTATTGGTTTAAATTGTACATATTCATATTTAAAATCTGCTGACCTAGTGGTAGCCTAGTTTGTAGAGCTCTTGGCTCCAGGGCCACCGTACGGGAAGTAGAAATCTGGTCTTAGCTTTAAAAGGCTAAGGTTAAGCAGATATCTGGTCTTACCTGTTAAATCTTTTTCAGCTTTACCAGCCTTTATTTTTTGAGCCCAGTGAGGGCCAAAGATCACTTTAAGATTAGGCACTAAAGTTAGACCAGAAGCCTCGCATTCAACATGTTATTTAATCATGGTGTTGTATAAGGTTGAGGTCAGAGCTCTGTGCAGGTTACTGAAGTTCCTCCTCACAAAACACAATTGTTTCACACTCACAACTGCATGCACATATACACAGACATATAATACATGTATTGATCAGCCATAACATTAAAACCACCTCCTTGTTTCTACACTCACTGTCTATTTTATCAGCTCCACTTACCATATAGAAGCACTTTGTAGTTCTACAATAACTGACTGTAGTCCATCTGTTTCTCTGCCTACTTTGTTAGCCCCCCTTCATGCTGTTCTTCAGTGGTTTGGACCCTCACAGGACCACTACAGAGTAGGTATTATTTGGGCGGTGGATCATTTGCAGCACTGTAGTGACTCTGACATGGTGGTGGTATATTAGTGTGTGTTGTGCTGGTATGGGTGGATCAGACACAGCAATGCTGATGGACCGTGTCCACTCACTGTCCACTCTATTAGACATGCCTACCTACTTGGTTCACCTTGTAGATGTAAAGTCAGAGAAGACCGCTGATCTACTGCTGCTGTTTGAGTTGGTCATCTTCTAGACCTTCATCAGTGGTCACAGGACGCTGCTCACAGGGTGCTGTTGTCTGGATGTGTTTGGTTGGTGGACTATTCTCAGTCCAGCAGTGACAGTCAGTGAGGTGTTTAAAAACTCTAAGCATTGCTGTGTCTTATCCACTCATACCAGCACAACACACACTAACACACCACCACCATGTCAGTGTCACTGCAGTGCTGAGAATGATCCACCACCTAAATAATACTTGCTCTGTGGGGGTCCTGGGAGAGTCCTGACCATTGAAGAACAGCATGAAAGGGGGCTAACAAAGCATGCAGAGAAACAGATGGACTACAGTCAGTAATTGTAGAACTACAAAGTGCTTCTATATGGTAAGTGGAGCTGATAAAATGGACAGTGAATGTAGAAACAAGGAGGTGGTTTTAATGTTATGGCTGATCGGTGTATGTTAAAACCTGACAGACACACAATCAGCTCTCTAAAAAGTAGCGTTTAATTAAAAAAAAAAAAAAAAATCTACCAATTCCACACATGAGTTTTTTAACAATACAAATGTAGACACGTTCAAATCCCTAACCCTCCCTCACAGCATTGTTAACCTCTGCCTCATGCACGACACCCCTGTTTGTGAAGAAAAAACACAAAATAGTACATGTCCCCTTCACCATGCAGTGGCAGATTTCTCAGTAGAGGAACAAAGAGGAACCTCATAGGCAAAGTATTTTTCACCACTCACGCAAGTGCTTTAACCAGACAGTAACAGTTGCTGTTGCAGTAAAAATAAGGTTCTTTCTCTCAGACACAGTCAATAGTGTCTTTAGAAGCACCCAACCACACCTTTGGCACCACTAAGGCTAACTCAATTCTAGGCAGTAGAGGTCTAGTGTAGCACCTGCAATTGTCTGTTTATCTCTAAAATGCATTTTTTTGCATAGAATTAGATATGTAAACTACGCTAGCTAGCCAGTCCAGCTGAATGTAGATTCACGGCAGTGTTCTGTACACATATGTACAAACTCAATTCACTTTATACGATCACACAGCTGGACCAAAAGACTTATCGACATCCTAAACCCTTATTGGTTTAAATTGTACATATTCATATTTAAAATCTGCTGACCTAGTGGTAGCCTAGTTTGTAGAGCTCTTGGCTCCAGGGCCACCGTACGGGAAGTAGAAATCTGGTCTTAGCTTTAAAAGGCTAAGGTTAAGCAGATATCTGGTCTTACCTGTTAAATCTTTTTCAGCTTTACCAGCCTTTATTTTTTGAGCCCAGTGAGGGCCAAAGATCACTTTAAGATTAGGCACTAAAGTTAGACCAGAAGCCTCGCATTCAACATGTTATTTAATCATGGTGTTGTATAAGGTTGAGGTCAGAGCTCTGTGCAGGTTACTGAAGTTCCTCCTCACAAAACACAATTGTTTCACACTCACAACTGCATGCACATATACACAGACATATAATACATGTATTGATCAGCCATAACATTAAAACCACCTCCTTGTTTCTACACTCACTGTCTATTTTATCAGCTCCACTTACCATATAGAAGCACTTTGTAGTTCTACAATAACTGACTGTAGTCCATCTGTTTCTCTGCCTACTTTGTTAGCCCCCCTTCATGCTGTTCTTCAGTGGTTTGGACCCTCACAGGACCACTACAGAGTAGGTATTATTTGGGCGGTGGATCATTTGCAGCACTGTAGTGACTCTGACATGGTGGTGGTATATTAGTGTGTGTTGTGCTGGTATGGGTGGATCAGACACAGCAATGCTGATGGACCGTGTCCACTCACTGTCCACTCTATTAGACACTCCTACCTAGTTGGTCTACCTTGAAGATGTAAAGTCATAGACGATCGCTCATCTATTGCCGCTGTTTGAGTTGGTCATCTTCTAGACCTTCATCAGTGGTCACAGGATGCTGCCCATGGGGTGCTGTTGTCTGGATATTTTTGGATGGTGGACTATTCTCAGTCCAGCATTGACAGAGAGGTGTTTAAAAACTCCATCAGCATTGCTGTGTCTTATCCACTCATACCAGCACAACACACACTAACACACCACCACCATGTCAGTGTCACTGCAGTGCTGAGAATGATCCACCACCTACATAATACCTACTCTGTGGTGGTCCTGGGAGAGTCCTGACCATTGAAGAACAGGGTGAAAGCAGGCTAAAAAGTATGTAGAGAAACAGATGGACTACAGTCAGTAATTGTAGAACTACAAAGTGCTTCTATTTGGTAAGTGGAGCTGATAAATTGGACAGTGAGTGTAGAGACAAGGAGGTGGTCATGATGTTATGCCTGATCGGTGTGATCGGTGTGTATATATATAAAATATATAAATTTTTTTATCGTTGACAGCCCTATATATATATATATTAGGGCTGTCAAACGATTAACAATTTTAATCGCGATTAATCTCAGAATTTCATATAGTTAATCGCGATTAATCGGAATTTTTTTTTTAAAAAGGAGGTGGTTTTAATGTTATGGCTGATCGGTGTACATACACTAACATACACAAAAACTCATTCACAATCAACACAGTCTTGTTCCCTGGGTTCTGACAACTCATACTAGTGACTATATTACTTGCATCTTTGCACAATATTGCATTGTTTTTGCACCTTATTCTCACCTTATTCTACCTGCTGCTATATAAACCCTACGCTGCTAACTGGATATCAGAATACGTTTTTATTAGGGCTGTCGAAGTTAACGCGATAATAAGAACGCGTTCCAGTGTTGCCAGATTGGGCGGTTATCCGCCAAATTGGGCGGATTTTGTTGGAAAACAATTTAATAGCATTTAAATAACACTTCTGTTTAAAAGAAAATATTCAGTTTTAAGAAGCACCAGCATTGTAGAAGGCTATTAAAAGTAAAGTCAATTTTCAATGCTGATTTGGCTTAATAGTGTTGGTCAGTCTGTATCATATTCTTGAAATGATAAAGTATTGCAAAGGAATATCTTTGAAATTCTTCCTCATAATGTTAAGGTTGCTATATTTTGGTTTTTCACTTGTCAGGGAAAATTAAGAGAGAAAAAAGCTTATTATTATCATGCGTGTGATATATATCATTTACGTGATCTGCGTATCACGTTACCACTGTGTGTTGTACGTCACTGAGCTGATATGTGTATCAGGTGACCAGTGGGTAACGGCGTGTTATGTTTAAGTGTGATGCTCCAAGTTGTGGATTAAGCAATAAAGACAACTCGTTCTCCACATAACTAGTGTCATTTGTATTTCGTGGTTAAGTACAAAACATTACAATGCGGGTCTTCGTGATGTAATTCTACATGGCACTCACTGCCTGTATAGGTAAATTTTTCCTGTATAGAATTTGCGTTAACGGCACTATTTTTTAAAATCGCGTTAAATTGAGATTGCGTTAATGCGTTATTATCGCGTTAACTTCGACAGCCCTAATATACTGTATATATACTGGGTAAAGTATTATGTATCACTCTTTCACAATACAAAATTGCACAAAACATTATTTACCTCATACCAGTGATATAACTTATTTAACACACCAAGTGATGGGTGTGGCTCAAACACCTGTATACATTAATGCCTACATATTTTGGCCATATAGTATGTAATAATAATGCTATTAATTGGGTGTACAGAATTTTGCATTGATAATTTCTTTATTTTTATTTATTTTCATTGATGCAGATCCTGGACACAGACATGACAGTGGGACACTTCTTCATGAAAGAGTGAGAGATGGTGGCGGTGGCAGAAGAGGAGGTGGAGGAGGATTGGGTGATGGAGACAGAAGAGGATTTGCAGGGGGAGGAGAAGACAGAAGAGAAGGTGGGGGTAGGGGAGGAGGAGGAGACAGAAGAGGAGGTGGGGGTAGGGGAGGTGGATGTCGGGGTAGGGGAGGTGGAGAAGACAGAAGAGGAGGTGGGGGTAGGGGAGGTGGAGGAGACAGAAGAGGAGGTGGGGGTAGGGGAGGTGGAGGAGACAGAAGAGGAGGTGCTGGAGCAGGAGGAGACAGAAGAGAAGGTGGGGGTTGGGGAGGAGACAGAAGAGAAGGTGGGGGTTGGGGAGGAGACAGAAGAGGCCCCTTTGGACAGAGGCCCCCTAATACAGGTGTGGGAGCAGAACGGGGAGCTTGTAGTGTTGACAGAAGAGGAGGTGCAGGAGGAGGAACTTATGGAGGGGACAGAAGGGGCAGTGCAGCAGAGGGAGCACCTAGAGTTTCCAGAGAGCAGGGTCGGAGAGGTAGAAGTGAGGTAAGAGGAGAGAACAACGAAAACCAAAGGTTTAATGGAACGGAGGTTGTTAGAAGAGATCACAGAGGAAGAGAAAGCCAGGGCAGAGGGAACACTAGCAATGGTACCCCTGAGGTACGGATACTCGGGTACAAATCACTGGAGGAACTGCTGCAGAAAGATGCATCTGTAGTTGTAATAACCCTGTCCTCCAGCAGGGGACTACAGGCTTTACTTATGGAAAGGACCATGAGGCCAGACCTCGTACATCTGGTACTTCAGGTGCTCCTCAAGGCCTTACAGGCCAGAAATGAACGCAGAATGGTGCTTCATTTGGCCCAAACAGTGAAGGATTCCATCTTCTTCCAAAATGTGCTTCCCTTCCATGTGACTGGGATGATGTCAGATCACGTCGCCGCTCGGCGGGAGCAGTACCCTCTGCAACTGCTCAACATCATCAAAATTATGTCCGACTTGCTCGGCATGTTCCCCTCCAGCTCTGTAGGTACCATCTCCATGTTGGTGGCTTTGGTGAAACCAGTGGTCAACCTGCTGCGAGCTTCTGGCATTGATTTTACCGAAACAATTGATGAGGATCTAGAGAAGGTACAAGCCACGGTGGACCATCTCCAAGAGAAAGCAAGGGAAGGATCCTTGAGATCAGACAACTATGCTATCTCTCTTGGCAATGAAGATACTCCACCAGGGGTAGAGGACTTCAGGAACATGAGCATTTACCCGACCCCTGAAGAATTCCACCAGGACGAGAAACCTTTTTTGAGGCCCAACATTATGCAGCAAAGTTACCCCAACGCCCACGTCTACCTGGATACGCATTTTAGGCTGATGCGAGAGGACTTTGTCAGGCCATTACGTGAAGGCATCAGGGACCTGCTCCAAAAACAGCAAGAGGAGGGCCTCGGTGGCATATCTATAAAAAAGAGACGCTTTGATGATATCAGGGTTTACTTCGACACCAAACTGCTTGTGCCCATCTGCACTCACACAGGCATTGTCTACAGAGTAACGTTTGACCCACAGCCACTTAAGGTTAGTGAATAATAAATGTAATCATGAATTTGGCTTCCTTTATACAGTTTTTTATAGAAACGACGTATAATACTTGTGTCCTGATTGACAGTTTGTGCGATGGGAGAATTCCAAACGACTGCTATATGGGTCCCTGGTCTGCTTGTCAAAGGACAACTTTGAATCTTTTCTCTTTGCTACGGTGGCCAATCGGGACCCCAAATTTCTGAAAGATGGCCTGGTTGAACTAAGTTTTTCTGCACACAGCCGAGCTCAACTGGCCAGGGTCAAGGCTTCTGATTCCTTCACGATGGTTGAGACCTCTGCATACTTTGAAGCCTACCGTTATGTACTGGAGGGGCTTCAGGAACAACAAGAGGATGAGCTTCCATTTCAGAGGTATGAACTTTTGATTTGAGTACCGTGTGTCCATCATGACCATCATTCGGTATTTGGATATCCCTTCCAGAACTTTGGGCATTAATATGGAGTTGGCCTCCACACGTTTATACTTTACATTTACATTCTTAACCAGAGCGACTTACAGAAGTGCTACCACAGTAAACATTTTCTTACTCTAGTTTAAGTAGATGACAGTCCAAGAATTAAAATCTGCTGAAACCCTGTTAGAACAAGGGAATAAGTAGGAGACTTTTTTTGGCAAAGAGGTGATGAAGGTCTTTAATCATCTTTTAAAGATGGTAAGAGACTCAGCTGTACGAACAGACAGGGAAAGTTCGTTCCACCACTTGGGTGCTAGTACAGATAGTAACCTTGATGCCTGTCTTCCTTGAGTTGTGGGTGGAGGATCAAGACTGTTTGGGGTGTATCGGTCAGAATTTGTGGAATAGAGCATGTTCAATGAGAATCTTTATGGGCCTCACATTGTGCAGAGGGGCACTGTCATGTTTGAATAGAAATCATGTAATTTATTTTATAGAATTGAGTGTATTCACCTTTTGAGTTGAGGACATGAGAGGTTTGAGTCTAGTTATGCCGAAATAAAAGTCTTCCCGTCCAGGAACATATGTCTGAAGAGCCAAATGCAAGTTATGCGTTGGCATGAAGTTTAGCTTTACTTGACTTTTGCATGCCACAGCTGTCATGCACTGTGTTAATAAAGTATATAATGGGAAAAATGCAAATGGAAACATAATGCAAGCAGTGAGAAATAGAACAAAATATTATAGATATATATACAGTATATTATAATATGGGTATGTCAAAAAAGCTGACATACAGGAAAGTGGCATGGATTAAAGTGGACTTAATCTGCACTGAAGGAAAAGATGGCACAAAAACATGAGTTTAAAGTAGTTAATGAGTTAATTTAATAATACATTTAAATAATAAATCATTTAAATTTATTCATTGGTTTATTGTAATTTTCTAAAAAACATGACAATCTGCTAGGTCAAAATACATGATACATCCAACTACAAGAGTCAAGTACTGTATTTTTTAAACCATGCCACTATTCTTGATTAGATAAAATGAAATAGAAAATGATAATTTACAATTTCAGCATTTAGCAGACGCTTTTATCCAAAGCGACTTACAGTACAGTAAAAGTATACAGTCTATGCAACTAAGGGATAAGGGCCTTGTTCAAGGGCCCAACAGTACCTTAACCACTAATGTTTTACCCACTTTTTCCTTAGTCAGTGTTGCGGTGGGTCCAGCTATTCGTGGAATTACTGGGCACAATGTAGTAACACACCCTAGAGAGAATCCATCGCAATATAAACATGTCTGTATTTAGATCAGTCAGGAGCACAGCTGGGGATTCGAACACTGGATCCCAGCAGTAATGAGTAATTAGACTAGCATAATTTACTCCAGCGCAACCCAAGCGCCTTTTCACATTTTTGAAAAATACTATTATATTTTATATGATTTAGGGGACCAGCACTGGTTCATTCACATGGTTTCTCCTAAATGTAGGCCTTGAAAGGAAAAAGGTGCTTCTCAAGGTGCTGTTGTGGTTTGTGACTCAGTGGAGAAACTCTGCCTTGGTGCATATGACTAAAGCCCTTCTGGGTTGGGACCAGTTTAAACAAGTCATATTGCCAGTGTGCTGTATGAAAAAGAACTTGCGTGTTGTATTTATATCTTAAATAAATGAACTTTCCATTCTTAAATGATTCATGTGTGAACAGATCATTCAACTGGAATTACTGAAAAGCTGTTAGAGGAGGTTACCTATCTTTATGGTCATTTGTTCATTCTAATTGCATTTATTTTGCATTGTTCAGCAAATATGTTACATAAATATCCATTCCACCTCCACCCACACCTAACAAATCTTTTTTACTCTGTTCTTATTCTTTTAGGTACATTGTAGAATGTAACCCAGATGTCCATCCTCCAGAATATATTATGCAGTTCAGGAGTTCTTACGATCTGTCCAGCATTGCAGCAAAAGATCGTAAGGACAAGTTGAAACCGTTTGACCCCCTTAACGCTGATGCCTGGCCTTCTGAGGAGCAGCTAGGTCTGGATGAGAGCCAACTCAAAGCCCTTAAACTGGCCCTCACCAAAGAGCTGGCTATTGTACAGGGCCCACCAGGCACAGGTAGACAATTAAAGCATCAGTCTTGTAACTAACATATGTAGAAGGGCAGTGTTTACAAAGCAGGACTGTGGATGTTTCGGTTCTGTCTCATGCAAGTGAAAAAGGGGAAAGTCTGCAAAAAACAAAAAAAAAAAAACTTCTCCATTTACAAAGGTTAAAGCAAATGTCTAAATTTGGGTGTAATTGCCTTGACCTTTCAAAACCAAGTTTGATTCAGCAATGTAAGTGCTTTCCACATCATTTACTTGTTTTGACGCAAGATGACTTTATTAATGAAGAAATTTGGTGCTGTTAAGGTGACATTCTTTAGGAGTGTTTTTTTCTGGCTTTATAGTTGATTTTCTGCAGCAGTTTTTGAGCAGCAGTAGTCAGTACAAGGTACAATTTTCAAGATAAACTACGGCCTTAGTAAATTAAAAAAAGTAAAAAAAAAAAAAATCAGCACAGATTTCAGATGCATAATGTCACACTTTGCGTTGCAGTTTCTTACCTTCAGACATTCATTCCTTTGTATAATATATGAATTAGTAAGTAATAACACCTACCAAACTGTACTGTTGGTAGAAATGAAACATTTGGTAAAGAGAATAAGAAGACTACAAGTTCATTATTTTCTTTAATTAAAAAAAAAATCCTTTTAAGTGCAGATCTTTAAACTTCCAGGGCTTATACCAATGATTTAAAACAGCTGTTTGTAGGGTTGGCTTTGTACAACTAAATGGTACAAAACCATGTTGTTTTTTGATAACTTTTTCTTTTGTTCAGATATTTTGTTAAAATATGTTCATACAATGCTTCCAAAGTATTTGTAGTGATGTTAAATGTTTTGTTTTTTGCAGGGAAGACATATGTGGGACTAAAGATTGCTAGAGCTTTGTTGGAGAACAGTGTGGTGCAGATTTATAACTCACCGATGCTGGTAGTGTGCTACACCAACCACGCTCTAGATCAGTTTTTGGAAGGTACATCACTAGCAATGTTTTACTTGATTTGTACAAGATTCATTTACTTTGTTGTTTGCACAGACACATCAGGCTAATTATGCTGTTCCTGTGGGCTGTATCTTCTCTAAACATATTCTGTCTCAACTCTGGATCAGTTCTTAAGCTCGATAATGAGGCGGTCATGCTGTGTTTCTCTTAGGTATCCATAGCTTCTTGGACAAAGGCATTGTAAGGGTCGGAGGCCGGAGTAACAGTGAAATGCTGAAGCGTTTCTCTTTGCGGGAGTTGACCAGGCAGCCAGGCTTTCGCAGAAACCTGCCACTACACATTAGGAATGCCTTCAGTGAAGTGAGTCATAGAAATATTTTATGACTGACATTTCGCATTTTCATTCAAGCCTTTTATCTTGAACTAAGGCTTTGTGATTGCATGTTGTATTAAAAAAAATAGGAGAGCCGCTCAGGTGGCGCAGCGGTAAAAAGAGACGCGCTGCAACCAGGGCTGGATTCTGAGAACGTGGTATCGAATCCAGCCTTGCTTTACCGGTTCGAAGCTGAGTGGCTATATGAGCAACGATTGGCCGGTTGCTCATATGGGGGGTGGGACAAAGAACCGGATGTGGGTCTCTCTCTGTCAGAATGCGATTGCGTTCTCTGCCGGCTGATTGGAGGCGCTTACACAGAGATGGGAGAGGGTGCCCTTAGGGTGTGTCTCTCCGCATGCAACGCTGGGTGGCGCCAAACTCGTCAATGTGTGGGTGGCAAAGATGCATCTGGCTGCTGCTCGTGTTTCGGAGGGGATATGGGTTAGCTTCAATCACCTCCGTCAGGGCAGGGTTCGGCATAGACAGAGAGGAAGCACGATGCTAATTGAACAATTGGATGCGCTAAAAGGGGAGAAAAAGGGGTAAAAAATAAAATAAAATAAAAATTGGAGGATAAAAATTTCTTATTGCACTGTATTGTGTTGTTCATTATTAGGATGAGTTTTAAAGTATTTGTGATATTTTACAGATCCAGAGAGAGCTGAAGTCTACAGAGAGACAGATACAGTTAGAATCGGCCAGGCTAGTGTGCAGTCTGCAAGGGGTCATTGATGAGCGCTTTTTGAGGAAGTACATGTCTGAGGAGCACTGGATCAGAATGACCGAGCAACTGGTCAGTCAAAGGCCTGTTTATTCAGTTTTTCTTGTTTTTATTAAACAGCAGTGGGCTAGCGAATTAACATTATTAATGCACGCATACACATACACACACACACACACTTAATTAACTAAAACAAAAAGCCTAAACTACTATTGTGTAAATAATACAAATATTTTATCAAATCATAGTTAAAATAACTGCCAATAATAAGTATTAATACTATAACGAAAGGAGATGTAAGGAGCAACACACAGAGCTGAGAGCACACTGCCTTAACTGGCAAGGTGGAGGGCTGTGTCCTAATCCACACAATATCCTGTACAAAGTGCTCGATATACACTGATCAGCCATAGCATTAAAACCACCTCCTTGTTTCTATACTTATTGTCCATTTTATCAGCTCCACTTACCATATAGGGGCACTTTGTAGTTCTACAATTACTGACTGTAGTCTATCTGTTTCTCTGCATGCTTTGTTAGCCCCCTTTCATGCTGTTCTTCAGTGGTCAGGTTACAGGTTCAAATCCCAGCTCTGCTATGTTTAGCACTTGAGCAAAGCACTTAATCCTCTTGATTCCAAGGGCTCTATTTGATGTATTATTATTACTGTTATTATTATTATTATTATTCCGTTGCATTGATCTCATTTTTCTCACTCAAGTTTGCGTCTTTAATTCCTGTTTAATGATGTGCAGCTCAGTTACTGCTGCCAAATTAAAAACCAAGGGTTTCAGTATCTTTTCCAGCTGTCTGGAAAAGATTCTGACTTGGAATTGAATTAGAACACATTGTATGGTTAAACATTGCAAAAAGACGTGGCGCTCGCACCCAGTGATCTCGGGTAAGACGATGTTTACCAACACCCTGACCTGGAAAAGCGGTTGGTGAAAATGAAATAAAATGAAAAAAAAAGACAGTTCAATTCAATGGGTTTACAAACTTTATCAAAAGAGTTCCATCCAGATATTTTGGGTGCTGGTCCATTTTCAGCACAACAGTGTTCCTGCAGTGCTGAAAATAATGTACCAGCCAAAAATATCTAGCCGGTGGTGATTCATAAGTTTTTTGTGCAGGCTTAAGCTTGCCCATAGCAACAGTTTTGTTTGAAAGTTTGAAGATATCTACTTGGTACCTAAATATTATTTTCTGTCTGTTATTATTGTTGTTTTAACATGTTATCTGTTTGATTTAGATGGGTGAATTTTCCTTTGGTGGTAAAAAGTCATCAGTTATCATGGAGTGGCTTGGCCTTGGAGACTATCAACAAGCAATTAATTTTGGTGAGACAGGTAAGGCTTTTGGAAAAATAGGTCAATCAGTGTTTTACAGCAATACAGTTTGTTGTTTATGGCATGTCACGATTAAAACAATCATACAGTATGAATCCCAAAGAGTTATACATCCCAAAGAGTTTTATAAGTGCATTGTGAGATTTTTATAAATATGACACAATCTGCATTATATATGTAAACAAATAATGAATTTGACTGTTAGAAAATGCCATTTAAAAGCTTCTGAATGGTCTTTGCATAAGTGATTAATACATTTTACGCTGCCAGACAAATCTTCTCTTAGCAGAAGGTGATTTCGAACAGTATTTTTTGTTCCAAATTTTGGCAAAGAGAGCAGTGATACATGTACTATTCCTAATTATACAGACACAGAGAAGTCAATATCTGTTATTAATTATAATAATGAAAAAGAATCAGGAAACCATTCTATGAAGTTTTATGAACTAATAAAACTTTGTATGTCACCAAATTACTAAAATATTTGTAATTAAAGTTGTTGTTTGCATATTTTTGACTAAGCTGATTTTGACATATTTCATAGTTGGCATAGACTATCCGCTTGTTAAGTGATGACGTGTCGACCTTATGATACGTCACATCCGGGTCCAAGTTGGCCGAGTCCCTCGTATTTTCAATCCGCTTGTTAAGTGGTGACGTGTCGACCTTAAGATACGTCACATCCGGGTCCAAGTTGGCCGAGTCCCTCGTATCCGCTTGTCAAGTGGTGACGTGTCGACCTTATGAAACGTCACATCCGGGTCCAAGTTGGCTGAGTCTCTCGTATTTTCAATATGCCACAGTGCTGTGTCCCGTACTGCTTCAACAGGTCCGAGTCGAAAAAAAACTACCCAACTGTCTTTTTACCGCTTTCCTTGCGATTTGATATCATGAAGTAATATTTTTGTTCATAATTCAATGTAAAAAGGTAAACTGTCATTGTATATTCATTACACGTGTTTCAAGCTTTTTAAATTTTATTTCATATAATAATGTGAGATTCTGGATTTTTACTATATAAGCTATAAGCTATACTGATTAAAAGTAAAACCAAAGAGTTAGAAATGTCAGTTTTCATGTAATTAATTAAAAATATGACCGCTTACCTCTTGATGAGGTGACGAAATGAAATAATGACATGAACTTTTCATGATATTCAGATTACCTGAAGTGCACTAGTGTACTGCACATCTTGTCTTATTTGTATCTTAATGTATGTTTCTAATATATATATATATATATATGTATATAATAAGACCTTTTCTCGTCCAGACAGCTATTGAGAAGGACTAGACATTTATGACTCGGGTAATGTTTGTAAATCCAATTTCCAACGACAGCAACACGAGTTCCTTAAGTTTTCCACAAACAGAATTTATTTTAACTTTCTTCTTACATTGACTTATCCGTTGATCCAAGTTTCTTATAAAGACTCACTATGTTCGCAATTGGCGTATAACAAACAAAACTACGATCATAAAACTGTTGCTCCACGTCCTCTTACTTTCCGTATATTTGATAAATATTGTCGGTATATAGAGTCAGTACAATTCTGCCCCCCCCGCAGGCTCCACCGAAGAGGACTAATGAATAACAGCATACACTGATTACCAGGAAAAATCATCAATAGCTGAAATACCAAGTCACCTCAAATAAGTATTCTTTAACCAAACAGAAAATATTTATGACAATAAACATAGATCATTACAATTTGTGCAATATGGATCTTACAATATATATATATAAAAAGGTTCACAGGTTTAGCCATAGTTGTTTGCGTTTGCGATTAGGTTCGTTTGGCCCCGGAAATGACGCGTGACGTCACACTTAACAAGCGAATATGGCCAAATGAATGTTGTCGTCTGACTATGAAACTAGACATTCCACTTCAAAACCATGGGCATTATTGTGAAGTTTTAAAGCTTTAAAATTCTTCAATCTTCTGAGACAGCTTTCCTCAAAATGCTGAAGTAAATATGTGGGAATTTGTGCCCATTTAGGTAAAAGAGCATTTGTGAGGTCAAATACTGGTGTTGGATGAGAATGTTTGGCTCTCATGTGTTTAGTGGAGTTAAGGTCGTGTTTTCCCATACTTAACTCATCAGCTGATTTGTTTTTGCACCATCAGTTGGCAAACTAATGATATAAACCACTGGTGCCTGCAAATTCTTAGTTAAAATTAGTTGTGTTGAGTTTGGTTTCTGGGTTGTGTGGTTGTCTTCTGCTACTTCAGTTTTCTCCCATCTTCCAGTTCATACAGTAGATGGGATTGGCTTCTCTAAATGATCCCTTGGTATAAATAAATGGGTGGGTGTGTAATGCCTTGTTATAAAGTGACGTCCTGTCTAAGGGTATACTGTATTCTAGCTTTGCACTCATGTCTCCTGGAGAAATAACACCTTGGTGCAAAATTTTGCTTGTGTAACCTGCCAAATAGGCCAGTTTCCACAACCTATACTTTTTCCCTAGATGAAAATGAGAGGGTTGAGCAAGTGGAGGAGGAGGAGGAGCTGTTGGAAATGGATGAAGAGGCTGCTTTGATTGAGGCTGATAGAATCCTGTTCGAAGACCTTTCGGATCAGAATGAATGGGATCATGAGCGCAGGAAGGAAGAAGAGGATATAATAGCGGAGATCTCTAAGAGCATGCTTGCTGTCAACCTAAACGAAGATGTGGAAGAGCCCTTAGAGTATGATGGAATTAATCAACCTAATGATGGAGTGTGGGAGGTGAGACATTTTAGAAACACCAATCATTGTTGTAATTGATTCTTTTGTGCATTTTGACTAACAATCCTCACACGTCCTTTCTTGTGTTTAGATGCAGCGTCAACAAAAAAAGAACATGAAGCAGAAAATAAAGAAGAAGTTGAAGGAAGGCCCGGCCATGAGCGAGGAAGAAGAGTCTCGGATTCGGGACATATGGAGGCTTAATAAAACAGACAAATGGAGACTTTACCGGTATGTGTATACCAATTCCAATACAGTAAGTCCTCTAGATACAGTACAATATACACTATATTGCCAAAAGTATTCACTCACCCATCCAAATCATTGAATTCAGGTGTTCCAATCACTTCCATGGCCACAGGTGTATAAAACCAAGCACCTAGGCATGCAGACTGCTTCTACAAACATGTGAAAGAATGGGTCGCTCTCAGGAGCTCAGTAAATTCCAGCATGGTACCATGATAGGATGCCACCTGTGCAACAAGTCCAGTTGTGAAATTTCCTTGCTACTAAATATTCCACAGTCAACTGTCAGTGGTATTATAACAAAGTGGAAGCGATTGAAAACGACAGCAACTCAGCCATGAAGTAATAGGCCATGTAAAATGACAGAGCGGGGTCAGCGGATGCTGAGGCGTTTAGTGCGCAGAGGTCGCCAACTTTCTGTCAATCGCTACAGACCTCCAAACTTCATGTGGCCTTCAGATTAGCTCAAGAACAGTGTGTAGAGAGATTCATGGAATGGGTTTCCATGGCCGAGCAGCTCACTCCAAGCCTTGCATCACCAAGTGCAATGCAAAGCGTCGGATGCAGTGGTGTAAAGCACGCCGCCACTGGACTCTAGAGCAGTGGAGAAGTGTTCTCTAGGTGACGAACCACGCTTCTCCGTCTGGCAATCCGATGGACAATTCTGGGTTTGGCGGTTGCCAGGAGAACGGTACTTGTCTGACTGCATTGTGCCAAGTGTAAAGTTTGGTGGAGGGGGGATTATGGTGTGGGGCTGTTTTTCAGGGGTTGAGCTCGACCCCTTAGTTCCAGTGAAAGGAACTCTTAATGCTTCAGCATACCAAGAGATTTTGGACAATTTCATGCTCCCAACTTTGTGGGAACAGTTTGGGGATGGCCCCTTCCTGTTCCAACATGACACCTGCGCACCAGTGCCTAAAGCAAGCGCCATAAAGACATGGATGAGCGAGTTTGGTGAGGAAGAACTTGACTGGCCTGCACAGAGTCCTGACCTCAACCCGATAGAACACCTTTGGGATGAATTAGAGCGGAGACTGTGAGCCAGGCCTTCTCGTCCAACATTGGAGTCTGACCTCACAAATGCGCTTCTGGAAGAATGGTCAAAAATTCTCATAAACACACTCCTAAACCTTGTGGAAAGCCTTCCCAGAAAAGTTGAAGCTGTTATAGCTGCAAAGGGTGGGCCAACATCATATTAAACCCTATGGATTAAGAGTGGGACGTCACTCAAGTTCATATGTGTGTAAAGGCAGACGAGTGAATACTTTTGGCAATATAGTGTAGATACGGATGCAGTTCTGTTCCGAGAGTGGGTTTGCATGTCCAAAAAGTCCAATAAAGTTAGCCTAAGCATTCAGCTCATGAGCCTCCAACAACTTTCTCGCTTACCGCAAGTGAGCTAGCTTATGTATTAAGTCCTACATCTATTTGTACATAATAAAATGCTATAAAAGTTTCACAAATTGTATTCCTGATTTAAGAAATTTGAATGTGAATTTCACCTTGTGAAGTAGAACAACTGGCATACAGAGACTTTGAGTGGTGAGACTGTACAACAATTGTTTAGCCTTATTCCACTCTTTCTATTATTTTCATTTTAGTTTCCATTGTTATTGTTAATCGCGTCTTAACACTGCAAGCGAAGTCATCACTGTTTTACACTTAATACCAGACATCCAGGGTTTAAAATAGTGCAATATTAACACAAAAAGGTAACACGAACACTTCTAGATAAAACCTGCCTGTGACTGAGCCCAAACAAACAATAACAGCGCTTTGCCGCCACCAAGCGCCAGAGATGCTAACCAACATAGCGTGACTTAGCGTATGGCAATTTGAAATTTCGCCACAATTTTTAATTTTGTAGTTATTTCAGTTAATTTTAATTCATTACACACGCACGTTTGCATCTTTAAAAGTTTGTAAGTTGAAGGTTTGCATCTATAGGACTTACTTTAGTCATTTTTCTGAGCAAGCTAGCATTGTGGAGCTTCTGGTATAGAGCAGCTGTAAGATTCCTAACAGTTACTTAATTAAATTGCTTAATAAGTAAACCAGCTGTTCACACCAAAAAAAAAATGTGTTTACCTCACACCTCCCTAATATCTACTCACTGAGTACTACTGAGGCGCTCATAGGGTTGCCAACTTTCAGAACAGTAAATATTAAACACCCTGGGCTGGCGGGCTGGCCGAAGACATAAGCTGCGTCCGGAATCGCATACAGTCCAATCCGGTTAATCGGACCACATCGGGACGCGATCGTTTTGGTCCTACTAGGAATGATAGTGGAATGATAGCTTTCTCGTGTAGACTTTAATCGTGATTGACAGGAGGGAATTCCTTGCACGTGTTGCCGGACACTCTTGTTTACGCTTGACTTCATTTTGCCGAAAAGCGGAGATGCAGATGGATCCAATAACCACGCTGCTGGCTACTGGGTGCTTCGTTGTGGGAAAGAAAGTGGTGTTCACCTCCCGCTGGTTTTGCTCTTGTCAACACAACTTTTCGGATTTCCTGACCTTTGATAAAAGCATAAATTCTCCCGGGGAGCCCAGGAATCCTCCCATATCTCACTGACCCGCTTTGCATCCGCTATAAGTGGCGACTTGTGGCTTCTTTTTCTTATTCGCTCTCACGTTCTTTGGTCCGATTAAACGGAATTTTGGTCCAAATAAGCAAATAACATTACACGTACATAATAGGATTTGTTTCGGTACTTTAGGATTCGGTCCGAATAAGCGGCTGGTCCGATTAACCGGTGGTCCAATTAACCGGATTCGACTGTACTTCCATACTCAATAGTATGCGAAATGAGGACGCGAGAGCGGTTAGTATGTCTGAAGTACCCGGATGACGTACTTATTGGGCAGCCATGTTTGAGTATGCAAACGATGCACACTTGCGGTCCGCTAATGTATCCCATAATGCAACTGGAGCTGCGTAGGCGATTGAAGCGGAATAAGAAACAAGAAAGATAGCGGAAAACGGAGTCCTCTGTTCACAAGTGTAAGTAAGATAAATAAAATAATTTTTTTTAAAGACAAATAAATAACAAAAAGACGATAAATATCCAAAATTTTGGCGAGTGGGGTTTGTAATGAGTCTGTAACTATGGTGATATTTCGTCATCACGTCCTCACGTCATCACTTGACGTTGGTAAAATGGCGGACGTAGTACGTAGCGGTGTTGTGTGCATACTGCACACTTCTGTACTGAAAGTATGTACTTTTTTACCGGCCGAGTAGTGCATACTTCCTCCAATCTAGTATGTACTCTTTAAGTATGCGATTCCGGACGCAGCTCTAGAGTGGGGGTGGGATGGCGGGTGTTTACCTGAGCGGGAGTGGGGGGGTAGGCGGTTAGGGTTGCACCTATAAAAACAGGTCTTACACAGTCATAGGAACATTATCAAAATGTTTTATTTAGGCTGTTTAAAGTATATAATTTTTATTCTTTATAATAATATATCGGAACCATATTTTAGGCAAAACAACGTGCATAAAGAACATCATGTAACATTTTTTCTCAATCGTGCAAACAACATTTTTACACGGTGGCTAAGTGGGGAGCACTGTCGCCTCACAGCAAGAAGGTCCTGGGTTCGATCCCCAGGTGGGGCGGTCCGGGTCCTTTCTGTGTGGAGTTTGCATGTTCTCCCCGTGTCTTTGTGGGTTTACTCTGGGTGCTCCGGTTTCCTCCCACAGTCCAAAGACATGCAAGTGAGGTAAATTGGAGACACCAAATTGTCCATGACTGTGTTCGATATAACCGTGTGAACTGATGAACCTTGTGTGAAGATAAACTACCGTTTCCTGTCATGAATGTAACCAAAAGTGTAAAAACATGACGTTAAAATCCTAATAAACAAACAAACAAACAAACATTATCCATCTTCACACTGACATGCAGCCCAGGTTCTGGACTGCGTTGCTTAGGGGGACAGTGAGAAAAACACCCAACTAGCTCCTGTCCTGCTTGTGTTACTTTAGTTTCGCCCTAAGCAGGATTCGAACCTAGGGCGGAAAAATATGCGCAATGCGCTCTGCCCACTGCGTGGAGTAGTAACTAGGTTGTTATGCTGATATGCCTGCGCACACATGGCGTTACTAAGACTAACAGTAAACACTACTTAAAATAATAACCAAACGCTTTCTAATTCCCACTGTAGCAGCAGTTTCCTTCTGTTTCATACATATCGCCCTGTCTCAGTCTAATCTGCAGCATTTCTCTCCCACTGATAAAAATACAGAACAAAGCGCGTCCCGTATCAGTTCAATACGTAATGCGACGTTTAGTTTCCAAATAAGAAACGATTCCGTATTTTACGGGACAACTGGCAACCCTACTCGCACCCTAATATCTACTCACTGAGTACTACTGAGGCGCTCATGACCTAAACATTTATTCACATTTCTTCTTTCTTTATCTGTTCTCTTCCTATCTCACCGTTTCTGTCACACCACAGCCTCTGGGTGTTGAGGTATCAGATTGAGCTTCGTGAGAAAACTCTAGAGGCCGAGCAAGTCTATCAGGACGCGGCCGAGCGCCTTGCTGAAATCCGCCACAGAGAGGATCTGTATGTACTACAGCATGCCAAAGTCATTGGTATGACTACCACAGGAGCAGCCAAATACCGTCAGGTCCTGCAGTTACTCAAGCCCAGACTGGTGATTGTGGAAGAAGCTGCTGAAGTACTGGAGGCCCACACTATTACCACACTCACCCGAGACTGCCAGCACCTCGTTTTGATCGGAGATCATCAACAGGTATAGACAAATATTAAAAATGGTATTACATAAAATACAGTCACCATTGTTTTAGGCTACAAATACAGTATTTTAAATGTTACTAGTGCACTACACAGGACAAAATTCACCTGCAGTGCTAAAACCCCTACCTGTAGGTACACTAGAGCTGTCAAAAGTTTATAAATAGTGTTCAGATTTAAGCTACTTAAATACACTTTAATATGAAACTGAATATGCAAGTATTTGGACACATAAACATATGCTTGTTGGACATCTCATTTACAAAACAAATGGTATTCAAATAGTGTGACCTTTATGTGATCTTTTCAGCAATCACTGAAAATGTTTTTCACAAGACTTTAAAGTATGACTGTGGGAATTTGTGCACATTTATTTAAAAGAGCATTTGTATGAATGAGCACTGACAGGTAGATAGATAGATAGATAGATAGATAGATAGATAGATAGATAGATAGATAGATAGATAGATAGATAGATAGATAGATAGATAGATAGATAGATAGATAGATAGATAGATAGATAGATAGATGTTGGTCAAGAAAGCCTCAACTGATTTTCCAGTTCTTTCCAAAGCTGTTCAGTGTTGCTGAGGTCAGGGCTCTGTGCAGGACACTGGAGTTTCTTTAAACCAAGATTTTCTTCATGTCTTTATAGACCTTGCTCTGTGCACAGGGGTACAGTAATGCTGGACCAGGAAAAGACCCTCACTAAAATGTTGCTGCACAGTTGAAAGCATATAATTTCCTTTATATAAATCATTTATTTATTACACCTGTTAGCAATTGGCTGAAACACATTAATTCCAAAATTGGGGGGTGTCCAAATACTTTTTTTTGGCCTGTCTCTCATCACCACGTTTGAGGAGGGTTGAGGCTCTCACATGCCCCCTTTGACAGACACACAGCTGCCGATTGCTTCTTTTCACCTGCTATGGGTGGCGTCTCACAGATCGCGTTGTATGCGCAGAGCCATACACTACCATGCAGAAGCCTCAAACGGTCAACAGAGGTCATAATTGCCCAGCCACTGTCCCTCCCCTTGCAGACACACGGACAAGTGTCTGTGTTGGCGCCCGGGCCGGCTGAAAGATCTCTATAATTGCCTGATGAGTTAAATGTGGAGTGTTATGTATGGAAAACAAAAGTGTGAATTGTCTGTGGCTTCCTATGGCTAAAACTTGTATGCAGACTGTATATAACACTCTTGATATTTACTAGTAACTAGTAACTAGTAACTAGTTAACTGTTGTCTTGGCTGGGTGGTCATTACACTAGCCCACCATCGTTAAGATTCGGGTTTGAATAAAGCCCCACAATAAATTGGTGTCTAGACTGGAATAAAGCAGTGATAAAACAATGAAATAAAATGAATCATTTGTTTACTTACAGCTGAGACCTAGTGCCACCGTGTATGAACTCGCCAAAAATTTCAACCTCGAGGTGTCTATGTTTGAGAGACTTATCAACATGAACTTTCCTTATGTTAGGCTTAATTATCAGGTGAGTTATAAATAGATTATATATTATATATAACACATAAATATATTTATTATCTTATTTTTGCATTTAAATATCATGAATAACCAATTGCTGTCTCATCTTTTGTACCTAAACGATTTACTATAGCATCGTATGAGGCCAGAAATTGCTCGTCTTTTGACTCCTCATATCTACACAGAGCTGGAGAACCACCCTTCAGTACTGGAGTATGAAAACATCAAGGTCAGCATCTTTTGTTTAAAAATTTTGCATATTCCTGCTTACAGTTAAAATCAAATGTTACATTATGTAAAGGACACTTATTTCATGGAGGTCTTGGGATTTTCATCATTTTTGTAACTAAAGAAATATGTGGTTTAGTGGGTAGCACTGTCCTCCACAACAAGAAGTTCCTGGGTTTGATTCCCAGGTGGAGCAATCTGGGTCCTTTCTGTGTGGAGTTTGCATGCTCTCACCGTGTCTGTGTGGGTTTCCTCTGGGTGCGCCGGTTTCCTCCCACAGTCCAAAGACATACTGTCAGGTTAACTGGAGCTACTAAAATTGCCCTTAACGTGTGTGTGTGTGTGTGTTTGCCCGTTGGACTGGCGCCCTGTATAGGGCGTTTCTGTGTGCCTTGCTTCCATTGGGAGCCGGTATAGGCTCCAGCACCCCACGCAACACTGATTAGGATAAGCGGCTTAGAAAGTGAGTGAGCTAGAGACTT
This sequence comes from Trichomycterus rosablanca, assembly GCF_030014385.1. Classification (NCBI taxonomy): domain Eukaryota; kingdom Metazoa; phylum Chordata; class Actinopteri; order Siluriformes; family Trichomycteridae; genus Trichomycterus; species Trichomycterus rosablanca. The sequence continues at coordinate 15,343,533 of NC_085993.1, forward strand.
CTTTTCTAAACTGCATTTTAAGTAGTGTGTTTAAATAACCCGCCTTATAAGTTTGATGTCTTATTAGGATCCTCTCTACTTAGTTAGGCAGCTGCCTAGGTAGGCTCTCTAGGTTTTCGAACAGACCCACAGAGTATATTTGAATTTGTGTACTTTTGCACCACGTTTAAGTTCTTTATTCTTTATTTTGCAGGGAATTTCAACAAACATGTTCTTTGTGGACCACCAGTCACTTGAGGTGGAAATAAAGGATGGAAAAAGTCATCAAAACCTTCACGAGGCACAATTTGTAGTTGCACTTTGTCAATACTTTTTGCGTCAGGAGTACCAGCCCTCTCAGATTACAATTCTCACCACTTACACCGGGCAGCTTTACTGCTTACGCAAGATCATGCCCTCAAAAGAGTTTGCAGGAGTGAAAGTTCACGTCGTTGATAAGTATCAAGGCGAGGAAAATGACATTGTCATACTGTCGTTGGTCCGCAGCAACCGGGAGGGTAGGGTTGGATTCCTGCAGATCCCAAACCGTGTTTGTGTGGCACTTTCTCGTGCCAAGATGGGACTGTACTGCATCGGGAACATGGAAATGTTTAGCAAGGTAAAGCTGTGGAGTAACATCCTTCACACTCTAAGGGAGAAAGATCAGGTAGGACGGGAACTGAGACTGAGCTGTCAGAATCATCCGGAAACTCAAACCCAGGTGTCCTCCTCGCAGGACTTCTTAAAAGTCCCAGAAGGTGGCTGCAACAAACCCTGTGAATTCCGCTTGGACTGTGGTCATGTATGTGTTCGCATGTGCCACCCGTACGATGCTGACCACAAGAAATATAAATGCAACAAGGAATGCCCCAAAGTTCTGTGTGAGCTTGGGCACAAATGTCAGAAGCGGTGCTATCAGGTATGTGGTAAATGTGTAGTGCTCGTAGAAAAGGTCGTGCCTCAATGCCAGCACACTCAAAAAATGCCCTGCCATCAGGATCCTAAATCATTTGTCTGCAAAGTGCCTTGTGAGAAGATGCTGAGCTGTGGACACACATGCCAGGCAGGTTGCGGGGACCAGTGCACTGATTTTTGCAAGGAAATAGTTCTTGTTCAGCTTAAATGTGGACACACCCAAAAAGACCCATGCGGCATATTCAAGAACCTTGAAGATCAGCCAAATTGCCGGACCAAGTGTGGCAAAGAACTGAAATGTGGGCATGTTTGCACAGGAACTTGTCACGAATGCTACCAGGGCCGCCTTCACAAGTCTTGTACGAAAAAATGTAGCCGTGTTCTTCCCTGCTCACATGAGTGCAATGTGCCTTGCCCCAGTACCTGCCCACCGTGTAATCATCCTTGTCAGAATCGCTGTGTTCACAGTAAGTGTGAGAAAAAATGTGGACAGCCTTGCGTCCCTTGTAATGAACCCTGCCAATGGCAGTGCTCTCACCACAGCTGTAGCAAACTCTGCCATGAGCCATGCGACCGCCCACCATGTTACGAGAAATGTGATCAAATCTTGAAATGTGGGCATCCCTGCATAGGGCTTTGTGGAGACCCTTGCCCAAACAAGTGCCGCATATGCCACCGTGAAGAGGTGACCGAAATCTTTTTCGGACCGGAAGACGAGCCAGATGCCACCTTCATCCAGCTGGAGGACTGCAAACACATCATTGAGACCAGTGCCATGGACGTTATTATGGGCATGGATGAGGACCAAGGAGCTGATCTAGATCAGCGGGCTATACGACTAAAGGAGTGCCCCAGGTGTCGAACCCCTATTCGTAGAAACGTGCGCTATGGAACACATGTCAACCGCAGCCTGGCAGAAATCGAAAAGGTAAAGGAACAGATAAATGGTCAGCCATCTGAGATTAAGCTGAAGCAGGACGAGCTCTTGCAGCATTTGATGGCAAGTAACAACTTAAGGCAACAGTTTATCACAGAGTTTTTTAAGATCCGTGAGAAGCTTCAGGGGACTGGTTTGTCTCTTGTAGACCTTTGGCACCAAGAGAACTTGATATTCTTCCTTGAGAAGCTTGGGAAGTTAAAGAAATCAAACACACATTCGAGTGATGTGTTCTCTCAACGCTTTAGAGAATGCCTGAATTTCCTATCTCATAGGTACCAGAGATTCACCGACCAGCAGATGGCAGATGTAGAACGTGAAATAAAAAGGCTTTTCCACCTTGCTGACCTTGACGTCCGCTGCAAAACAGCCAACCCCTTAGTACTTCACAAAGTCCACTCAGAAGTGACCCAGGCTCGAATGATTCTGGAGAACTCTCAACCATTCAGTGAAACTGATGAAATTAAAGTGAAAAGGATTTTTAAAGAGCTAGAAACCAAGCTCCCTTGTACTGGCCTGGGTATTTCCGATGACGAAAGAGTGATGATCGTTAAAGCCATGAATCTTAATAAGGGACACTGGTATAAGTGTCCTAATGGGCATGTATACGCTATTGGAGACTGTGGCGGTGCAATGGAAAACGGGCGTTGCCCTGAATGCAATACTAGAATTGGTGGAGCCCAACATCTGCTTGCTCAGGGAAATTCCGTGGCAACAGAGATGGATGGGGCACAGCATGCTGCCTGGTCAGACACTGCCAACTTGCTCAATTTTGATCCAATGGACCTTCAAAACCTATAAAAAAATCTTGTAATTGGATCAATCTGAATTTGTAAGGGTGAAACCGATAATTTACAATGATTGTTGACGAGGAAGGAGCGGAGATACCACTAAACCTCTAATGGATTTAATCAACCGAAATGTTGACTGACATAAACTGACCCTGTGCTGAAAACTGCACAATGTCACAGGTTTTCAAACTTGTACGGTTCAAGAATATATTACTGGTCAAACCGTACTGCTCATCACATAAATTGCACGAAGTTGGTCATGAAATCAACAGCCTACCTAATGGACTAGTATATATCTTTAAAGACAGTCCCTAACTTGCTAAATATCAAAGCTCCTCAGTCTACCTGTAAGGACTCAGGAAAGACAAGCATTACGACTCCTCTGTACTGGAACCCAGGTGGTAAAACAGAGATGGATGGGCCACAGCACACTGCCTGGTCTGATTTTGATCCAATTGACCTTCAAGACCTTTAAATAAATCTTGTAAATGAATCAATATGAAATTGTAAGGCTAAAACCGATTGCTTCTTGTAATTTAAACAATTGTTGATCAGGAAGGAGCGGAGATGCCACTAAACCTTTAAATGGATCTTTAATTAACCAAAATGTTCACTGACATAAACTGACCCTGCGCTGAAAGTGCACAATGTCACAACTGTGACATTCCTTAAATCAGGTTTTCCAACTTTACGGTTCACATGAATTGCACGAAGTTGGTCATTAAATGAACAGCCTACTGAATGGCAACCACTGGACTAGTATATCTTTAAAGACAGTCTCTAACTTGCTAAATATCAAAGCTCTTTGGTCATAAGGACTCAGGGAAGACAAGCATTATGGCTCCTCTGTACTGGAACCCAGGTGGTAAAACAGATGGATGTGGCACAGCATGTTGCCTGGTCTGACTTTGCCAACTTGCTCAATTTTTATTCAATGGAGCTTCAAGACCTTTCAACAAATCTTGTAAATGAATCAATATGAAATTGTAATGCTGAAACTGGTTGCTTATTGTAATTTACAATGATTGTTGATCAGGACGGAGCCGAGATGCCACTAAACTTTTAAACAGATCTTTAATTAACCAAAATGTTTATTGACATAAACTGACCCTGCTCTGAAAGTGCACTATGTCACAACTGTGATATTCCTTAAATCAGGTTTTCCAACTTTATGGTTCAAGAAATATATTACTGGTCAAACCGTACTGTTCATCACATGAATTGCACGAAGTTGGTCATGAAATGAACAGCCTACAGAATGGAAACCACTGGACTAGTATATATCTTTAAAGACAGTCCCTAACTTGCTAAAAGCTCCTCAGTCTACCTACAAGGACTCATTATTAAATACAAGCATTATGACTCCTCTGTACTGGAACCCAGGTGGTAAAACAGAGATGGATGGGGCACAGCACGCTGCCTGGTCCGACGCTGCCAACCTGCTCAATTTTGATCCAATGGACCTTTAAAACTTATAAATAAATCTTGTCAGTGGATTAGTATGAAATTGTAAGGCTGAAACCGGTTGCTTATTGTAATTTACAATGATTGTTGGTCAGGAAGGAGCGGAGATGCCACTAAACTTTTAAATAGATTTTTAATTAACCAAAATGAAAACTGCACAATGTCACAGGTTTTCAAACTTGTACGGTTCAAGAAATATTACTGGTTGAACCTCATGGTTCATTACATAAATGGCACAAAGTTGGTCATTAAATCAACAGCCTACAGAATGGAAACCACTGGACTAGTATATCTTCAAAGATGGTCCCTAACTTGCTACATATAAAAGCTCCTGAGTCTACCCATAAGGACTCAAGGAAAACAAGCATTATGGCTCCTTTGTACTGGAACCCAAGTAGCTAGCCAAGTAAGTCTCTTGCTGGTGTACCTTCAATAATGGAGACCCACCTCTTCACTAAGTATCTAAGTGAGCTTTTACTTAGCACTTACTTGCATTAAACAAACAACACAAATACTGTACTTTTCTTTTCCACACTCTTGCCACCTACAAACAGGTTTTGGATGCATGGTGGTGTTAGAAGTTTGCGTATTTGTGCTAGAGTGAAAAATGGCCACTAAAAAGAATGCAAAGCACCTCTGTACAAATACAAAGCTCTTCTGTATGCCACCCTGGATAAATGTAAATATATTGTATGAATAAGTCAATAATCATGCAATTATTCTATCCTTTAAAAGCTAAAATATATGAACTGCTTCTTACTGGATGGAAAATCGGACCTATACTCTTATGGATTTGCTGTGTGATTGTTTTTCCATCATTCTCTCTGGATTTTAGTTATGATTGCCTTCAATTGCTTCATGAAATTATATTGTGGCTTTTAAAAACTGTGGGTCACCAATGCTGGTGTGCAGTTTGTTTTCTTTATTTCTTTATTCATTTCATTCTGTTAAGGGTTGAGATGAATCCAAAGCCCACCCGAAAACACAAGGCTTAAGTCTATTGCAAGATGCAAGGTTTGTTTTTGTGAGGTGGGAGAGACCCACATGGGCAGAAGGGTGTGAGGCTTGAAGATGTTCGGAGGAAAGGAGCATAAATAAATGCACATATACTATTGTTAAATGTGACCATGTGTATTTAATAGCCTCATTTACTAAAATGCTTCAGTAGGGCCAGGTCTGTAAATGCTTTAAGATTTTTTTTATGCCTGTAGCCATAGTGCCACACCTGTATTTTAGTATATCGGGGTAGTGGTTGGAAAGATCTTAATCTCAAGATGGCCTGCAGATTTCTTTCTGATAAGAGTTAGATTTATAGATAATAATGAGGTAAAATTGACAGAGCTGGCATATGCAGACCTAATTCTGTCCTGTAATCTGATATTGTAATGCAATATTTGAGTTGTAAAACGTAATAAAAATATATATCAATACTGACTGTACTGTTTGCCTTTTCATTATTTTAAATTTAAATAAATGATAAAGGGCGGCAAGGTGGCTTATTGGGTAGCACTGTCGCCTCACAGCAAGAAGGTCCTGGGTTTGATCTCCAGGGTGGTCCGGGTCCTTTCTGTGTGGAGTTTGCATGTTCTCCCCGTGTCTGCGTGGGTTTCCTCCGGGAGCTCCGGTTTCCTCCCACAGTCCAAAAACATGCAGTCAGGTTGATTGGAGACACTGAATTGCCCTATAAGTGAATGGGTGTGTGTATGTGTGTCTGGCGCCCTTTCCAGGGTGTTACTATGTGCGTTGCGCCCATTGAAAAGCTGGGACAGGCTCCAGCAAACCCCCCCCCCCCGACCTGTCTAGTATAAAAATGCATTCATTTTTTTTACCAGCAGGGGGCAAGAGAGTACTTTGAAATATTCAATCAAAAGACGTGAGGTGGACAAATGGAGAAAGAAATGATCAATGTATTATTTGCGTATGTTAAAGTTTACTTGAATGCTTAAATATGCATGTACAGTCCAATAGCACCCAATCTAACTTTTTTGTCTTTACTAATATTACTCATAGAGAAATGAAAGCTACTCTACAGGCTTTTCTTTAAGACCGTGCTGGCATTCAGTGGCTTTCTGTACCCTGTAAATTTACTCGAACATAAACTATCAAGACAAGGTCATCAAGTTTATCTTAAAAGCTTAGTAAACAGTGTTCAGCGTCCACTTAAACTGTTCTGCAACGCCGTACATCCGTTTATTACATGATGAATGTAGCCTTGTCACAACATGTACTCAAATGCAAACCTGCTCTTGTCTTTTAGGGAAAAAGGACTAGGAAAATGGGCAGAAAGTGTCTACGCAGGTGGAAAAAGGAATCTAATAAATGAATGTAATTCAATGTCAGTGTTTATTGGCAGTGACTTTAAAGTCATGTCTGTGGTGAAAAAGTACAATGTCCTCTGGAGCTCCACGCCATCTATCATACTACTGTATTTGGAAAAAGCTCAGAGAGCTGGGTCAGGAATGGATTTAGAGTTATGCGCTTCTCTGATGCTCCCTCTGACTCCTATTTATTTCAGTCTAGGAAAAAATTGGGGTGGAGGGACTATGGATAATTTTATTATTAATGAAAAAGTGTAATTGTCCGTTATATATTCTTAATAGTGCAGAATTTATTCATCACATCATTTTTGAGATACCCCAAGCTGTGGTAAAATAAGACGTCTATGTATACTTCTATGTAACCATTTATCAATAGAATAAGTAAATAAAAAAAGTGTGAATAGCTTCAGGGTGGCACGGTGGCTCGGTGGGTAGCACTGTCACCTCACAGCAAGAAGGTCCTAGGGTCGATCCCCAGGTGGGGCGGTCAGGGTCCTTTCTGTGTGGAGTTTGCATGTTCTCCCCGTGTCTGTAAATGGGTGTGTATGTGTGTCTGCCCTGTGATGGACTGGCGCCCCATCCAGGGTGTTACTGTGTGCCTTTGCGCTCATTGAAAGGCTGGGATAGGCTCCAGAACCCCCCGCGACCCTAATTGGATAAGCGGTTAAGAAAGTGAGTGAGTGAGTGAATACATTTACTATTTTACTTTATTGCCTATCACTTGGATTTGGTTTAGATTGGCACATTATAATCTTCATCTTTCACACACATTGCATGTATCTATTAGCGTAGGTGCTACAGCTAGTCCATCCCCACAGTAACTTGGGGTCGAGTCTCAGTGGTAATCAAGCGTCGTGCATTCCTCTATGTATGTTACAACACTATGTAGGTGTAAACAAGAGCCTGATGGCTTTACACAAGCTGGAGGGGCTGTGTGATAGTCTACAGTCTACAGTTTTTGTCCGGATGATCTGATGTAATACAAGAAACACTACAAATCAGGTCTGTCATGAATTCAAAGCTGCCGAAATGCCAATAGTACTGTCCACAGTCAAGAAAGCTTTACAGTATAAAGACTGCTGTGCAAGAAAAAAGGTTCTGCTTTAATATTGGCACCTGGGACAGTAAAGCTGGCCTGAAAGTTGTTGCAGATCACAAGGACTAAAATTAATCTTCTTAGCTGAAGAATTCCCACACTCACAGAAACAGCTTGTACTAGTCTACTTCTTATTTATCTTCTAAATAACCATCGATTAGATTTTCTAGCAATAAAATCTGATTATTTCAATCTAAAGCAATAAGTGGTCACAGTAAAATAATACAGTTTATTATATATTGATTCAATATACATCAAAAAACATTTTATAATTGAATTGTGGCACTTCAAATCGAAACTGCTTTGAATCTTAAGCTGCTGGAAGATTCCCAGCCCTAGTTATAATAAATGGCTCAGACCTGCTACAGAGAATATACATGGGAAATTAAGAATGTCTGAAAAGTTGAGGTGCCGTTCTGAACTAAAATTTATTATGTTCTGATGAATAACGCAACATTTCGCTCAGTGGGAGCATCAGTAGCCTGCAGGTGAATCTGTAGAATGGCATCTAGAGCAGTGGCCTTAGCTGCATTTATCAGGCCTGTCTGGCTGCTAGGACAGAACTGATTAAAATTTCATCAGGCCTGGTGGTGACTGCTCCGGTGCTTTCATGAAATAATGTGCATGTGGATGTATAAATATAGAACCGCTACTGTTATAACTCTCCAAGAAAATCCCTCAGATGGATCGTTTTTGAACATACAGTGTATCACAAAAGTGAGTACACCCCTCACATTTCTGCAGATATTTAAGTATATCTTTTCATGGGACAACACTGACAAAATGACACTTTGACACAATGAAAAGTAGTCTGTGTGCAGCTTATATAACAGTGTAAATTTATTCTTCCCTCAAAATAACTCAATATACAGCCATTAATGTCTAAACCACCAGCAACAAAAGTGAGTACACCCCTTAGTGAAAGTTCCTGAAGTGTCAATATTTTGTGTGGCCACCATTATTTCCCAGAACTGCCTTAACTTTCCTGGGCATGGAGTTTACCAGAGCTTCACAGGTTGCCACTGGAATGCTTTTCCACTCCTCCATGACGACATCACGGAGCTGGCGGATATTCGAGACTTTGCGCTCCTCCACCTTCCGCTTGAGGATGCCCCAAAGATGTTCTATTGGGTTTAGGTCTGGAGACATGCTTGGCCAGTCCATCACCTTTACCCTCAGCCTCTTCAATAAAGCAGTGGTCGTCTTAGAGGTGTGTTTGGGGTCATTATCATGCTGGAACACTGCCCTGCGACCCAGTTTCCGGAGGGAGGGGATCATGCTCTGCTCAGTATTTCACAGTACATATTGGAGTTCATGTGTCCCTCAATGAAATGTAACTCCCCAACACCTGCTGCACTCATGCAGCCCCAGACCATGGCATTCCCACCACCATGCTTGACTGTAGGCATGACACACTTATCTTTGTACTCCTCACCTGATTGCCGCCACACATGCTTGAGACCATCTGAACCAAACAAATTAATCTTGGTCTCATCAGACCATAGGACATGGTTCCAGTAATCCATGTCCTTTGTTGACATGTCTTCAGCAAACTGTTTGCGGGCTTTCTTGTGTAGAGACTTCAGAAGAGGCTTCCTTCTGGGGTGACAGCCATGCAGACCAATTTGATGTAGTGTGCGGCGTATGGTCTGAGCACTGACAGGCTGACCCCCCACCTTTTCAATATCTGCAGCAATGCTGACAGCACTCCTGCGCCTATCTTTCAAAGACAGCAGTTGGATGTGACGCTGAGCACGTGCACTCAGCTTCTTTGGACGACCAACGCGAGGTCTGTTCTGAGTGGACCCTGCTCTTTTAAAACGCTGGATGATCTTGGCCACTGTGCTGCAGCTCAGTTTCAGGATGTTGGCAATCTTCTTGTAGCCTTGGCCATCTTCATGTAGCGCAACAATTTGTCTTTTAAGATCCTCAGGGAGTTCTTTGCCATGAGGTGCCATGTTGGAACTTTCAGTGACCAGTATGAGAGAGTGTGAGAGCTGTACTACTAAATTGAACACACCTGCTCCCTATGCACACCTGAGACCTAGTAACACTAACAAATCACATGACATTTTGGAGGGAAAATGACAAGCAGTGCTCAATTTGGACATTTAGGGGTGTAGTCTCTTAGGGGTGTACTCACTTTTGTTGCCGGTGGTTTAGACATTAATGGCTGTATATTGAGTTATTTTGAGGGAAGAATAAATTTACACTGTTATATAAGCTGCACACAGACTACTTTTCATTGTGTCAAAGTGTCATTTTGTCAGTGTTGTCCCATGAAAAGATATACTTAAATATCTGCAGAAATGTGAGGGGTGTACTCACTTTTGTGATACACTGTAAGCACGACGAAGCTAAATCCTTTCTCTGTGTATGTCTGTGCTCCTCATTCTTACTTTATAAGCCCATTTTTTTAAATATGCCTCACAAAAGCCGCTATAATTAATGATGGATTATAGGTTCTTTGAAGTACCGTGGTTTCATGCTCAAAAGGAAGGTTGTGTCATCGTGTAGCAAGGTGTAATCCAGAGAATTGTCTTTGGATGTTCCAGCATAAAAGGCTTGGCTGAGTCTTTCATTTTTAACCTTTATAACGTGAAACAGGTAAAGAGAAAAGAAAGCCTGAAAGCGATATTGTACTAAAAATTACAGTCGTTGTATTCATCATTTAGAACCATAACTACTTTTTAAAATAATAAAACAGATCAGGGCTCTACAGCTGCCCTGTCATTTTAGCTATCATTGACTAATACTAATTCATAGAAATACAGCATAGAACAGGCTCCAGTCTATCACTTTCTCACTCCTGGTGACAATTTAGAATAGCCAAAAAGGCAAAAATACACACTAGACAAAGTGCATCACATGACAGTCCAGCATTTACCCACTCAATCATTCACTCACTCCCTCAACCACTCAGAATAAGGAGGACATATGTAAGAAGATCACTCCCTCACTCACTGAAAATTTAGAATAGCCAACAATGCAAAAATACACAGACAGAGCACCGGTCCATGATTCACTCACTCACTCACTCACTCACTCCTGGTGAAAATTTAGAATAGCCAACAATGCAAAAATACACTGCAGACAGAGCATCAGTATATGATTCACTCACTCACTCACTCACTCACTCACTCACTCACTCACTCACTCACTCACTCCTGGTGAAAATTTAGAATAGCCAACAATGCAAAAATACACCACAGACAGAGCATCAGTATATGATTCACTCACTCACTCACTCACTTACTCACTCCTGATGAAAATTTAAAATAGCAAACAATGCAAAAATACCTTCCAAACAGAACACCAGTCCATGATTCACTCACTCACTCACTCACTCACTCACGCACGCACTCACTCACTCACTCACTCACTCACTCACCCACTCACTCACGTACAATAAAATTTAGAATAGCCAACAATGCAAATATACCCTCCAAACAGAACACCAGTCCATGATTCACTCACTCACTCACTCAATTATTTTTGGTAAAAATTTAGAATAGCAAACAATGCAAAAATACCTTCCAAACAGAACACCAGTCCATGATTCACTTATTCACTCACTTACTCACTCACGGTAAAAAATTTGATTAGCCAACAATGCAAAAATGCATCTCAGACAAAGCACCAGTCCATGATTCACTCACTCACTCACTCACTCACTCACTCCTGGTGACAATTTAGAATAGCCAACAGTGCAAAGATACCCTCCAAACAGAACACCAGTCCATGACTTACTCACTCACTCACTCACTCACTCACTCACTCACTCACTCACTCACACTCACTTACTCACTCACTCACTCACTCACTCATGTACAATAAAATTTAGAATAGCCAACAATGCAAAAATACCCTCCAAACAGAACACCAGTCCATGACTTACTCACTCACTCACTCACTCACTCACTCACTTACTCACTCACTCACTCACTCACTCACTCACTCACACTCACTTACTCACTCACTCACTCACTCACTCATGTACAATAAAATTTAGAATAGCCAACAATGCAAAAATACCCTCCAAACAGAACACCAGTCCATGACTCACTCACTCACTCACTCACTCACTCACTCACTCACTCACTCACACTCACTTACTCACTCACTCACTCATGTACAATAAAATTTAGAATAGCCAACAGTGCAAAAATACCCTCCAAACAGAACACCAGTCCATGACTTACTCACTCACTCACTCACTCACTCACTCACTCACTCACTCACTCACACTCACTTACTCACTCACTCACTCATGTACAATAACATTTAGAATAGCCAACAGTGCAAAAATACCCTCCAAACAGAACACCAGTCCATGACTTACTCACTCACTCACTCACTCACTCACTCACTCACTCACTCACTCACTCACACTCACTTACTCACTCACTCACTCATGTACAATAAAATTTAGAATAGCCAACAATGCAAAAATACCCACCAAACAGAACACCAGTCCATGATTCACTTTTCACTCACTCATACCTGGTGAAAATTCAGAATAGCAAACAATGCAAAAATACCTTCCAAACAGAACACCAGTCCATGATTCACTTATTCACTTATTCACTTATTTACTTATTCACTCACTTACTCACTCACTCACTCACTCCTGGTAAAAAATTTGAATAGCCAACAATGCAAAAATGCATCTCAGACAAAGCACCAGTCCATTATTCACTCACTCATCATTACTCATTACTCATCACTCAATCATTATATGACTCACTCACTCACTCACTCACTCCTGGTGAAAATTTAGAATAGCCAACAGTGCAAAAATACACCACAGACAGAGCATCAGTATATAGTTCACTCACTCACCCACTCACTCACTCACTCACTCCTGGTGACAATTTAGAATAGCCAACAGTGCAAAAATACACCACAGACAGAGCATCAGTATATAGTTCACTCACTCACCCACTCACTCACTCACTCACTCCTGGTGAAAATTTAGAATAGCCAACAGTGCAAAAATACACCACAGACAGAGCATCAGTATATAGTTCACTCACTCACTCACTCACTCAACAGCCAACAATGCAAAAATACACCACAGACAGAGCATCGATATATGATTCACTCACTCACTCACTCACTCCTGGTGACAATTTAGAATAGCCAAAAAGGCAAAAATACACACTAGACAAAGTGCATCACATGACAGTCCAGCATTTACCCACTCAATCATTCACTCACTCCCTCAACCACTCAGAATAAGGAGGACATATGTAAGAAGATCACGCCCTCACTCACTCCTGGTGACAATTTAGAATAGCCAGCGATGCAAAAATACACCTCAGACAGAGCACCAGTCCATCACTCACTCACTCCTGTTAAAATTTTAGAATAGCCAAAAAAGCAAAAATATGTGGTGGTCAGAAAGCACCAGTCCATCATTCACTCAAATAGCCAGTACACCTACTCTGATATTTTTTTGAGAGGGACGATGTCCAGAGTACTCAAAGGAAACCGTTTTAAAAGTAAGGAGATGCCAAGATTCACACAGTCATTAAGCAGAGCTAAGAATTTTAACTCTGTTAGGAACCAGCACCTCCTGCTACTAATTTTGAATCAAATAACATTGAATATTGTCTTTAGACACTTGACATAGGTCATGTAATTGTTATTGATTATGTTATTGATCTTACACGGAGAAGAAAAGAAAATATTTTATGGTTATTACTTTGTTTTTGCACAAATATTTCACTTCTGGTGCAAAAATTGCCACAAATTATGTATACACAATACCTGCCAGAAGTGATGTTTGTGATTTATCTGTTAACCTCATTAAGTAATTCATTTTTACTGACCCACTGGCCAGGTTAATGGAGGAAAACAATGAGTGTGTGACAAATATACAAACTGAACAGGATGCCAATTAATCTCAGTACACCTTTTGCATGTTTTTATGAGATGAAAGGAAAGTAAAGTACTCAGAAGAAAGCTATGAGGACAAAGAGAGGACGTGTGAAACTTTTCCACTGTATTTTTGAAAAATTATTATTATAGTGAATCAACCAAGGCAACTAAATTTCAAATATGACAACTTATGTTTAATTAAATTGGATTGAAGGTTTCATTTAATCTTACACTGTCAGCTCACTATGATGGAAGAAAATTTCTTTTTACTGACTTCAGTTGAAAAACATTCTGATAGGACTGTTGGACGCGAGTGAGCAAATACTTCACTAAATAAATCCAGAATTTACTTTTTGCTGCTTCTGCTGTATTATAGATCATAATTTATTTAGCCATCCAGACTATCAGCAACAAGTCCAAAAGCCAGGGTCTGTCACCAAGAATGTCAAATACTCACTACAGTCTTTATAAGAGACTGGACTGAATAATAACTCTATCTATCTATTTATTTATTGCTAGTTATAACTTTTAGTTCATTTTAATTCTGTGTTTGTATGATTTGTGGAAATCCTATTTATTTAAAGTATCCTCCAGGCTACCCAAGAAGGATGGGTCCCTGCTGAGTCTGGTTCCTATCAAGGTTTCTTCCTGTAATTTTAAGGGAGTTTTTCTTTGCCACTGTCACCCTCGGCTTGCTTAACAGGGGTTTTTGTATCTGTTGGTCCTGGATTTTGTGAAGTTGCTTTGAGACAATGTCTATTGTAAAAAGCGCTATATAAATAAATTTGACTTGACCTGTCATGGTATGGGGCTGTGTCAATGCCCTTGGCAAAGGTAATTTACACTTCTGTGATGGCAGCATTAATGCAGAAAAGTACATTGAGATTTTAGAGCAACATATGCTGCCTTCAAGACGTCATCTTTTCCAGGGACGTCCATGCATTTTTCAACAAGACAATGCAAAACCACATGCAGCACACATTACAAAGGCATGGCTGCAGAAGAAGAGGGTACAAGTACTGGACTGGCCTGCCTACAGTCATGACCTGTCCCCAATAAAGAACGTGTGGAGAATTTTCAAATGAAAAATGCGAAAACGACGACCCTGTACTGTTGCACATCTTAAGACGTGTTTACATCTTTTAAGTGTGGTAAAAAGGAAATGGCAACATTACAAATGGTAAATGCTTTACTGTCCCAACTTTTTTTGGAATGTGTTGCAGGCCTGTAATGCAGGAATAGATGTTTACCAGACAAAACATAAAATATCTCAGGTTCATCCTGTCTGCAATCAAATTAAAGTCAAAGTAAATGTAGGAAATGTAGGTGTTATTTTATCATTTGCATTTTCCATACTGTCCCAACTTTTTCTGATTTGGGGTTGTACATTTTCATTAGTTATAAATGCAAACAGCATATTGAAAGTTGTGTTTCAAATTTGACCATGTTAGCATAGGTCACCAGCTCTTTCTCTCTCTCGCTCTCTCTCTCTCGTTGTATGGTCTTACCTCTTTGGGGTGTTAGATGTTTAATCCTCTCATTCCGTTTCACAGATTTAACCCCAGCTTGCTATCATGTACAGTAACACATATTTTATCAGGATTGTGAAGCAGTCAGCTGCTTTCGTGGCACTTGTCCTTGGAACATATTTTGCCAAATTATCCCTTACTGCCAATTACAACCTAGATTGTTAAAAAGTCTTATTTTAAATGCTGGAATCCTCTGTGACCATATTTTCATTTATTTTTAACAGAGAAGGGCAAAGTTTAAAAAACTAACCCAGCAAAGAGAGTTTTATAATAAAGTACAAAATTAATCACAACTGTACTTGAAGGATTTACCAAAACACAGCAAATGATTAAGTTGTTACAATAGGAATTTAAACGTAATTGTTTATTTAATTTTCTCTGAGTGCTGCATTGATGGGAAAAAAGCTATTTACAATACAGAGATGCCTGTTTAGTCATTCAGAATAATGTGATGACAACGTTTGATCTTGTTAATATAATTCAGTTTAGAATTCGATGTCTGTGACACACTCAAAAATAGCTGTGACAGAGGCATGTTTACCACTGTTACATCACCTCTCTTATTATTTACACCTTTTGAACATTTGTGAACTGAAGACACTAACTAATGCAAGTAAACATTTTGCTTTTTCTTTCTTAATGCAGATAATCTGCTCAACAGTCAGTTGTTGCCGTTGTCTAATTCTACTCTTCATGATGTGCCATATGTTTTCAATAGGAGACAAATCTGGACTACAGGCAGGTCAGGTAAGCACACATACTCTGTTCCTACAAATATATTATAACTGGTTTATCATGTGAAGTTTGAGGCCTGGCATTGTCTTGGTAAATAACCATGGGTTTCTTGGGAAAAGATGTTGCCTTGATGTCAGATTCTTTCTAATAACAGTCTGGATGGTCTGGCTTTTCATCTCAACCTCTATTTTCCCCCAAAACAAGCTGAAACTTAGACTAATAGGCCCAAATAACTTAGTAGTAGTAGTGTTTCTGCATAGAATTAATGTATGGCATTTTCTCTGTGTAATGAAGTTTCAGGTTGTATTTTTTTGATGCAGTGGTGGACTGTGTTAAGTGACAACGGTTTTGTGAAGTACTTTTCAGCCCATATGGTTGTATTTTTTTACTATAGCATGACAGTGTCATGCAAGTCCATCTGAGGACCTCAAAGTAATGCACATTCAACTGTGCTTTTCAGTCTTGCCCAGCACAGATTGAGATATTTCTGGATTTTTTTGTACTGACAGAATACTTATATGATGTTTGGAAGTGGTGAGCCATGACCCAACTTTTGGTGAATCCTCCTCTTATACTCAGTCATGATACCCTTACCTGTTACCAATCTGTCTGCTTATTTTAAAATGTTTCAAATATGTTGTAACTTTAATATTGTATTCATTTACCACTCATTTACCACTCATTTACCACTCACCACTAATTTTGCCTATCACAATATTTTTTGAGTGTGGTGCAGGCATCGAATTCATTCATATGTTTATATTTACAAAATACAATCAGGTTGGGCTGCTCAGGTGGTGCAGCGGTAAAATACGCTAGCACACCAGAGCTGGGATTTCGAATACATCACATTGAATCTCAGCTCTGCCATCAAGCTGGGCTGGGCGGCCACATAAACAACGATTGGCTGTTGTTCACAGTGTTGGTAAGCCGGACCAGGGTTCCTCATAACTGGCGCAATTACGACCTCTGCTGGCTGATTGATAGCGTCTGCGCAGAGTTGGGAAATAATGCTGATCAGGGTGTGGCTCTCTGTGCACAAGGCTGGTCGGCATATGAGCTCACCTTGTGCGGGGGAAAAAAGGCAGTCGTTACTGATCATGTGTCGGAGTGGGCGTGTTGCGAAGCTCCTCAGCTCCTCAGCTCCTCAGTGGAGGGTTGTATCGGTAGAGGTGAAGCATAATGCAATCAGGGTAATTGGATACGACTAGATTAGGGGAGAAAATTGGGGGAAAAAATCGGAGAAAAAAAAAACAATCAGGTTGGTCAGCCAAAATGTCATTTCTTTATAATTTGTCACTTAAAAAAGAGAAATTACCAATTGGGGTCTCTAATTTATATCTACATGCATAACTACATTGACATGAGGGTGTCATCAACAAAACAGCATATATTCTGATAGCTTTGTGAAAAGGTTTTTTTTTAATAAAACAAGTAAAATACATCCATATTTTAAGAATTATTTCCAAACTTTGACAGTGTCATTACTGTAAAGCACACAAGCTTACCCAGCAATATGGTCTCAGTTGATTCTTCCGTCATTACTACTGAATTTAGAATGCCTTTATTTGTCATACACCAATCAGCCATAACATTAAAACCACCTCCTTGTTTCTACACACATTGTCCATTTTATCAGCTCCACTTACCATATAGAAGCACTTTGTAGTTCTACAATTACTGACTGTAGTCCATCTGTTTCTCTGCATGCTTTGTTAGCCCCCTTTCATGCTGTTCTTCAATGGTCAGGACCCCCACAGGACCACTACAGAGCAGGTATTATTTGGGTGGTGGGTCATTCTCAGCATTGCAGTGACACTGACATGGTGGTGGTGTGTTAGTGTGTGTTGTGCTGGTATGAGTGGATCAGACACAGCAGCGCTCATGGAGTTTTTAAACACATCACTGTCCCTGCTGGACTGATAATAGTCCACCAACCAAAAATATTTCCAGCCAACAGCGTCCTGTGACCACTGATGAAGGTCTAGAAGATGACCAACTCAAACAGCAGCAATAGATGATCGTCTCTGACTTTACATCTACAAGGTGGACCAACTAGGTAGGAGTGTCTAATAGAGTGGACAGTGAGTGGACACAGTATTTAAAAACTTCAGCAGTGTAGATCACACAGATTTACAGAAACCCAACACTAAAACACGTCTTATATCTCCCAGTGATTAAAAGTGGTTCAGAAAGAGAACACCTAGCTTCTTTCTCCATCTCAACAGAGACATGCTTTACCCCTCATGCTCGTCATGTCATGTTTTATCAGAATGTTGCTGAAACATGAGCCCAAATGTGATTTAGCTCCTCACTTATTTACCAAGCTATATTAAATGTAAATTCATTATTCTACATTACACCGACACCTCTCTCCTGACACTGAAATAAAATCTAGCTGTGTTTTCTTGCACAGGTAAGCATATTTACCTTGTGTGATGCTAAACTCATTTGAATAAATCTGTGAAACCCAATTTTGTGTAATTGAAGCTCACTTTGTGAACACCTGCAACTGGATTAGAGCGTGACATTAAGTTGTTTTGCTGCACTGAGCCAAGTAGGGCTTTATAAATGTTAAATTAATTTAACATTTTTAATACAAGGCCATATGCGATTTACTGAATATGCAACATGCCTGGGAGGGTATTTTAAAAGTGTACCAAAACAAATCCAAGGAACTTAGAGAGATAATCTATTGCTTACATCTTACAGTTAGTAAGTGGCATTTATTAATTTGTTTCTTTCTTTTTCCTTTTTTTTTTTGCATTTTCCCCGATTTTTAGCGTGTCCAATTTTTACCCAATTGCGTTATGCTTCCTCGCTGCTACTACTAGTGCTGACCCCCGCCCCTGATTGAGGAGAGCTAACTGACACACGTCCCCTCCGATACGTGAGCAGTAGCCGACTGCATTTTTTCACCTGCATGAGGTGAGTTTGTATGCAAATCAGCCCTGTGAACGGAGAACCACACCCTGATCAGCATTATTCCTCCACTCTGTGCAGACGCCATCAACCAGCCAGCATTCAATTACGTTAATATTTTCTTTTGGGGGTGATAAATTACATAATCCCTTGTTTACTGACCATGCCCATTAAAATGGATGTGGGATCTGAATGTTGTATGTTTCAATATTACAGGTAAAGCCATTGATCTGATATTGTTCAAAGCTGGCTAGGGTTGGTTTAAACTGGTAAATGCTGGTGTAAGACCTGTCTGTACAGCCTTGCTGGACAACTGTTATTTTCTTCTGTGTCAGAAAAGCCTTGACTGTTCAATAATTTCAACTTTTCACATAATTATTGACACTTTTGTCTCTAAGTGGTCCCAGCAGCAGAGCCAGGCTTTCAAAGCTGTGTTCATGTGTTAAGAGGCATTTATGCTCTGTATGATTATACAATTACTAACCTGTCTGAAAAGAGTGACGGAAATCATGGTGTGCCACCTTGGCCAGCGCCACAATGTGCCAACTGTTTTGAATGGGTTTGAGTGCTGAGAGGGTGAGGAATGCCTGACAGGCAGCTTTTTTGTACGCCTGTGTGGCTGCATGATTTGTGCATGGCCATCGATCCCCTTCCAATTAGAACAATTACTGCCACCTCGCTTCCCCTTTTTGCTAGCTTTCATTAAAAATGGCTCTGTCAATAACACTGTTTATGGCAAGAGTAATGTGATGGCGAGCAGACAGGATGGCATTAGGTGATCAAGCATGAGTCAGGCTAAAAGGAAACAGGAAAACATATTTGTTTTCCTCCTGTGAATTTGGCTTTCAGGCACTAGGCATGCTTAACATTCTGTAATTACATATCGCAGTGGAATCTGTTTGATGTTTGTTGCTGTGTTTTAACCATATGTAAATACCATATGTTTGCCAGTCTAACTACAGTATATTTAACTATATTTATCTCATACTGATGATTGCAGCAGGCATATTGCCAGCACATGTAACAGTTGAAGAAAGAAGTTTGTGAACGCTTTAGCATCATTTCTGCATTAAAGTGAATGTTGAAACAAGACTGAATTTTTTGAAATAAGAGAACTGATGCTTATGTGTGTTGTATTGCTGATGTTCTGTTGTCTTATTGCTGTCTGTGCAGCAAGGTTTCCTGATTTCCTGTCTTGCCCTGCCCTGTTCTTTCATCTCACTTCCATTACCTTCTCTTCTCTTCCTCCTATCCTTTCCTGTTTCACCCCATTCCATTCTATCCTATTCTACCTATTCTATCCCTTTCCTTGCTTTCCTATCCCATCCCTTTCTTTCTCGTTCCTTCCCTTCCCGTTCCTCCCCTTCCCAAACCATCCTATACTGTCCTATTCCACCCTATCTCTTACCTTCCCGTCCATTCCCATCCCATCCCATCCTATTCTACCATATCCCTTTCCTTGCCTTTCCATCCTGTCCCGTCCCTTCCCTACCAATCCTGTCCCATCCTGTCCCTTCCCATCCCATCCCATTATTTCCCATCCAATCCTATTTTACCATATCTATTCCCAACCAATTAGTTTTAGGCTCTTTCTTTGTTTTTTTTTGTCTTACAGTGTGAAAAATCATTACAATATAGACTTTTATATACACAGAATAGTACAGAATCTTCTGCATTATGTGGCAGCTGATCTAATTGAGGATTATTAAACATAAAGGTATTCCCTTTTCAGTTTATGTACACTACAGTGGTAAATTAAAACTCAAGTTTAAAAGGTGTTGAGTTTCAAGGCATTTTTTCTTATAAGGATGTATGGGATATCTGTTAATGCTTTCCATGGTCCCGTGGATAGATATTTTAGGCTTATGTAAAATAATGGGGTTGTTTTTGACATTTATACACTGAAAATAACACAAATATAATATTAAAAAGATTTAAATATAATTGAAAAAGATACATACAATAAACCTGCACTTTACCTTTAGTAGTGGTTTGGGAAGGATGTGTTTAATTATGACTGATGAATATGAGATGGGTGGCACAAATGGGTGGGTCATACTGTTGCCTCACGGCAAGAAAGTCCTGGGTTCGATTCCCAAGTGAAGCAGTCTGGAAACCTTTCTGTGTAGACATGTGGACTCTTACAATGCCAAAAACATGCAGTCAGTTTAACTGGAGCTACTATAAGTGTGTGTGTGTGTGTGTGTGGTGGTAAAACAGACAATAAATGAATGAATGAAAATCAGATTACAAATTATGAGTAATAATAAAACACATTTAATTAATTCCAAAGACTTCCCCCAGCAATGTCCCAAACATGACACATACAAATACATATAATTTGCACTCTCCCACAATCCCTAGAACACGTTTAGTCACAAAAAGAAAGATGCACAAACATATACATGCTTCACATTTTGTCCCGTCATGTATCTGGTGGATCCCTAGCGTGGAGAGCGCTTTTCCTGCAAAATCCATCCAAGCGCGATGGCCTGCGGGCACCCAGGCTGCCGCCAGCCGTGGTGAATGAATTTCGACAGCTGCACGGGCACAGATAGTCATATTGTGTTGCAAAAGCAAAGAAGCCGGACCAGCAGGGGTTCCAAAATGAGAAACAAAAAAAAAAGTATCAGTTTTTTTCTTCTTTGCCTCTCCTGCCTTCTGTCGCTCTCGCTGACCCAAGACGTGTCAGGGTGCTGTCAGTTTGTCGTGCAGCCATGTCAACAACATCTGCTAACGATCTGCTCACAATTAGTCAGCTGTTCAGGATGCTTTAGTCAAGTCACACCTGCTCGTTCTGCTGGCGCAGGAGGCACCGCTCTGGCACCTGGCCCATGTTAAGGGTGATGTTCTTTGACTAAAATCCAGAGGCGTATTTTGTATTTACCTTTCCAGAAGACTCAGTCAATTTCAGTCATGGTGTTAGCAGCTTAGCAAATGGCAGGTTTAATTCATCTGAGGCTAAAGCTCAGCCACTGTAAGCCTGTGATATACTGTAGGTTTACAGTTACAGTCAAAAGTATAAATACACTCATAAGGAGCATGCTGTATTTTAGTACGTGGACATCCCTCCTAATATCTAAGGTCATTCATTCATTGTCTGTTTTACCACCGCTTTATCTGATTCAGGGTCGCGGTGGCTTTGATTCACTGGGTGAAAGGTACCCCAGACAGGCCGCCAAACATACTCACACCAAGGGGCAATTTAGTATCCCAATAAGCCTGACTGCATGTCTTTGGACTGTGAAGAATTTGAGAATTTTGGTTGAACTATTCACTTACGCATATGCTTTATTAATATGCTAGAACCTAGACAATAAATGACCAATGCCGTTAAAGACTTAATCAGTGATTGTGGCACCCTCTATGTCACATAATGATGGAAATGACTTTTGTACTCTTGCATGCTTATGTGACTACTCAAGCCATAATGGGTTGTGAGGTTAATTGCATTGGACCTGGATAAAGAATGACAGTTCGGCTTGATGTAGACAGGAGCGTTGTGTACTATTTAACTCACTGCAGTTCCCCACCACCCTCTCAAAGCGACAGTTTTAACTAAACTGGCCTCTTGCAGTTGTCTGTTCTGCATTTTAACAGCCGCTTATTGTGACAATCTGTTTCGAATTATTATTATTTTTTTTCTCTTTTTCTTCTATCCCCCCCCCCCCCCCCCCCCCCATTTTCTACCCTAATCCCTAGTCTAGTCATATCCAACCCTGATTGCATTTCGCTTCACCTCAACCTTCCACTGCTGACTGAGGAGCTTCGCAACTGACACACATCCCCTCCGACACATGTGCAGTAGCCAACTGCATCTTTTCACCTGCACAAAGTGAGTTCATATTCGGATCAGCCTTGTGCATGGAGAGCCACACCATGATCAGCATTATTCGTCAACTCTGCGCAGGCTCCATCAATCAGCAAGCAGAGGTTGTAATTGCATCAGTTATGAGAAACCCTGGTCCGGCTTATCCCACCCTGTGAACAACAGCCAATCATTGTTCATGTAGCCGTCCATGTGTTTGTATCTACAAAATACAGTTTAGTTAGTCAGTGGAAATCTTGTCCTTGTAGTTTGGCCAGTTGACTAAAAGTTAAAGAGAATTACCAAATTACAGATTCTTCTTTTCATAGCATTTTACAAAATGTCCCAACAAAGACTGCAAATCTGCAGGCAAATTGTACTTCAAATATGATCCGTAAAAATGATCTATGCAATTATACCTGCGTGTTCTACCTGTGTTTGAATGAGTTTCCTCCGGGTGCTCAGGATTCCTCCCACAAGTCCAAAGACATGCAATCAGGGCAACTGGAGTTACAACAAATTGCCTAAGTGTGTGTGTGTGTGTGTGTGCACTCTGATGGACTGGCAACCTGTCCTGGGTGTTTCCTACCTTTCCCCCAGTGAATCAGATCTACAGCGACCCTGACCAGGATTAAGTGGTGGTAAAACAGACACCTGACTGCATGTCTTTGGACTTGTGGGAGGAAACAGGAGAAACTCAGGCCCTTGTTGCTGTGAGGTGACAGCGCTTCCCACTGCGCCACAGTGCTGCCCCATTATCATAATTGTTTCTGGGCAGTGTGGCTGCAGTATGAGTACGAATTACTAGTACAAGATAAAAAAAAAAGTGGCATGGGTGCAAAATAATTCCAGCACTAAGTATAATTTATAAGCAAGGGTTTTTTTTTTAAATGGTGTCATGAAAGTGCCTAGTAAGTTAGTTTCACCATAAAAAAATCCAATCCAATTTTATTGTAACTTACAGGCAGTCAATTAAGAGTTGGTCATTCTTCTATTACTACTCATAACTGTTCATATGATGTTGATTTAATACAGTACACCTATTACATTAGGAAAGCTAATTAAAATGTAATTAATTAAATAAATGAACACAAGATAATAACCATTTATAATTTTACAATAGGAAAAATCTGCATTATTTAACCATTAAAATGACAAAGTAGACGGTGAGAGATATTAAGGAAACAAATGTGCACTAAAATCATGTTTTTTAGGAGAAATCCAAAAACCACAGTCCATGGCTATGCTCAAAACAAAGATCATCATAATCCCTAAAATAGTAGCCACTAGGTAAGAAACACCATGGAATTACAGTTCAGTGCAAACACAGATTGTAAATAATTTAACTAAAGTAGTGTAACAAGCAACAAGTTAGACTCATTAATAAATGAACAGAAAACAAAAACAGAACACAACATATAAAGAGCAAATAATGTGTTTTGTTTTGATTGTATTGCATTACCCTCAGATATACACTGATCAGCCATAACATTAAAACCACCTCCTTGTTTCTACACTCACTGTCCATTTTATCAGCTCCACTTACCATATAGAAGCACTTTGAAGTTCTACAATTACTGACTGTAGTCCCTCTATTTCTCTACATACCTTTTTAGCCTGCTTTCACCCTGTTCTTCAATGGTCAGGACTCCCACAGAACCACTACAGAGCAGGTATTATTTAGGTGGTGGATCATTCTCAGCACTGCAGTGACACTGACATGCACTGGGGGGGGTGAAATAGTAAACACACCCAAAAAAGCTATTTACTATGTATACTGCATGTATTGTCTGTGCTTTGTATAATTGAAGTTCATAATGATAATGCAGAAATTTTATTTATTTTAATAATTTCCATTATCCTACCTCATACAGTGTTTCCTTAAAAAATCAGTGTGAACTGTGAGCCTGCTTTTGCCTGACGACAGTAAGCGTCAGGTTCCATATTTGTTACTGCCAGTCATAATAGCTAATAAATGTTGATCAGTGAGTCTGGATCTGGTTGGAGATTTAAGGTGTTTCAACTTCGAAAAAGTCTGCACACAGAAGTAGATGCTCCTGAAAACGGTAGTTACTTTGAGTGCATGTTTTATTGAGATTGGGGAGCAATGGAAAGAGAAGCATAAAAATTAAACAATGTGCTTGAGTTTTGATTTTGGATGCATAAATGCGTTGATCTCCAGGAGCAGGACGTTAAAACATTTCAAAACTCGCCCCGACTCTCAGTAAAGCACATCTTCAGCTCAGACAAGAATTCCTGAAACTGCCTGTAGTTAAGAGCATTAGCTTTAATGAAATTAACACAGGACACGAGGATTTTCATAACAAAATCCCACTTAACTGCTTTGCAACACAGTTCAGTGGCTGCGGTCACTCATCTCTCTATTGATGTGCCAATCACTCCCCTCATGCTTGGAGCGCCACCCGTTGGATCGCTGCCGTATAATCTACTGAGACTTCGGGTGGCCAATTTTTGTTTCCTCTGTTATTTTTTCCCCCGTTATAATACTGTGAGTTCGAAGATGAACAGTGGCCAGACAACATGTATTGCTGCTGTGGTTAAAGGGGCCGGTCAAACTAAAGCATCGGGCCGTAGTTTGATGACCCCTGCGCTAAACAGTTTAATCATTTTTAAATACAGGATTATTTCATACAGTGTCAATAAATATTTATAGCTATAATGAAAAAAAATTAAACACAAACTTAGGTTAATAACTATTACAGGTTTTAATGATAATTTTATTTTAAATTTGTGTTAATTGTGCTTGCCAAGTGTTTTTTACCCCAATGTCAAAGCCCAAATTTACTTCCTGTGGTGAAAACATGCTGTCAAAAATCATACCCATTTTACTGATAAATGACAGTCCACTCTCAACCTTTATCCTCAGACGAGTGAAGTATTGGGCCCCAGCAGGGATGTGAAGTGCAGTCTGTTTAACCTGCATTGAGACACTGAAAAGAAGCTGATGAAAAGCTGCCCTGAAGTGACCTTCATCATTTGATAAGTGTGACAAAATCAACCAGCTTTTGTGTCAGCAAGCAGGAAAACCTCATAATTAGCCTTTATCTTAAAGTTAGTCTGTAATAGGCAGAAACAGAGAGCAGCAGAAATAGAGCGAGAGAAAGAAAGAAAAACCAAGTAAATAAATATTATATAAAAACAAATTTCATCACATATTTCACTCATTTACCTTGCTACACTTTAAACACTGCTGAAACGTTTCTTAATCACTCATTACACTTCTTAATATCGATTTCTTGGTCCAATGTGCCAGCTTTACATGGTGCAAACCAATTAATCCTGGGTCCTGACTCCAGTCCATGGAGAGACAGAGCCTGGCTAATGCGATTATTGGCGCTTTAGGTTAGCCAGTGCATCCAGAACTTTCTGGCTCAAAATGCCTTTTTAACATGGTTCGAAACCCTTTCAGCGATGTGCAATGGAAGCCGTTTTAAGGGGAGATTTGAGATGCAACCAATCTGGCAGACATGATTGGGCTTTAAGACATTGCAGACGACATCATTATTGATTGATGTGAAATTAGGCTTGCATTTGAGTGGGTAGAATCTGTACTGACCCAGAGTAAAAGCATGTGGTTTGAGAAATGGTGTACTGATGTCAAAACATTCAGTTTATCCCCTTTGTTAAATTTGTATTCCTTATTCTAAGTTATTTAGGAAGGACTTTATTAAAAAAAGTCTCTATTGAACACTTGAAGGTTGAAAGTACAGTAGACCCCTGAGTTACGAATGGTTTACCATATGAACATTTTGGGTTACGAACAATCTTTTTCAACTTAACGTATGAACAAATTTCGGATTACGAACCGAAATTCGCGAAACACGTGACGTCACGAACATGTTCACTCCAACCGTCTCTCTCTCTATATATACAGTGAGCGTACAATAGGACAGCGGACGGTGTTTTTTCAGTGTTTTTTTTATATTTTGCAAAATTCTATATTAAAATGACCTCAAAGAATGTGCAAAGAAAGCGCATTGGTGAGAAAGTAAAACAGTCTAATGCAATTTGTTGTTGTATAATTACTCCTATAGCTGTCACTGTGTATCAGACAGAGGGGACAGTGAGTCAGAGAGAAGAAGGAATTTATTCTTTCGTGCAATTACACCTACAAAATACAACACTATTGAAATAAAGAAGGAAATAATAGAGAAATATGAGAGTTATTGTTTTTTCTGGTAGATACATTTGATAAAAAAAAAAGGAAATTTATTATGATATATGGTACAGCACACGTACTGTACTGAAATGTGATGTGTGTTGTTTTATGTACAGTACTACTGTGTATTGTTGTTTATTATTGTTTATTACAGTATTATCTATTCTATAATTTAAGATTTAGGGAAAAATATACTTGTATTTATAACAAAAAAGACCATTTAACACATTAGAAAGGTTAGTTAAGGGGTGGTTTGGGAGGTCTGGCACAGATTAATTCTATTTACATTATTTCTTCTGGGAAAAATAGGTTTAACTAACAAACATTTTGACTTAAGAACAGCCCTTTGGAACCAATTAAATTCGTAAGTCAAGGGTCTACTGTATTTGGATAGAAAATTTAAGGTATAATAACAGAAAAAAAAAATAGAGAGTTTAGTTGCAAGTGCAAAGTCGTATTTTGAAGAGACTCAAGTAGCTCAAAGTGTTTGAGGTTCAAAACAGGGTTTGATAAGTGCTCCTTTTTTAGTTCTTTCAGCAAGCATCATTGTTTTAAATTGAATGTGGGCAGCTATAGGGAGCCTGTAAAGAGAGCAGACCGGTGGGGTAATGTGGCAAGTGCTTGGGATGATTTAAAGCCGGGCAGCCAGCAGCATTTTGAATCAGACTGATGACTGCCATGGGAGGACCTGCCAGGAGGGAGTTTCAGTAGTCCAGCCTTGAAATGACAAGAGAGTGGAGAAGAGTCCACATGGCTTTTATAGAGAGGAATGGCTGAAACTTTCAGATGCTATAGAGGAGAATGACAACAATATCTGGCATGAAGACATAACCCCAGTTATATAGCTGATAATAAAATGGGGATAAGTTGCAGGTTTATGACCTGCCATCCATAAGTAGCAGAGTTGTAGTTGGGAAGTGATAGTGACTAGATTAAAAGATTGAGTTTTTTTTGATCGATTAGTTAAACATGTCAGCTGGAGTGGTGTAAAGCACAACACTTTTGGACTTTGGAGCAATGGATTATGCTCCTCCACCTAGCGGTCTAATAAATAAATCTGGGTCAGGAGGATGCCTGGGAAACACTACAGTCCCACCTATAAAGTTTACAAAAGGAAAAACAAGGAGCTGTCTGCAATTTGGGAGAAGACCAGAGAACCTAGAGAAAACCTAGAGAGACTCAAGTAAATGTGAAACTCAGGACCCATCCACCTACTCTCCCAGCTGCAACCTCATCAAACACCTGTGGCTGACCTGATTTGTATTTGACATTCCAACTAATCTCAATAATAGTGCCCCATCTGATTAATTTTAACGAGACAGTGGTAACTTAGTGGGTAGAGCTTTGGGCTAACAAATGAAAGGTTGAGAGTTTAAATCACAGCTCTGCCATGCTGCCACTGTTGGGCCCTGGAGCCAGGCCCCTAACCCTATCTGCTTCAATGGTGCCGTACAATTGCTGAATCCAGCTTCCAAACAAGAAGAATTTAATTGTAATGTACTCGTGTATACACCTACAAAGCATAACATTATGACCACTGACAGGTGAAGTGAATAACTCTGATTATCTCTTCATCACTGCACCTGTTAGTGGGTGGGATATATTAGGCAGCAAGTGAACATTTTATCCTTATAGTTGATGTGTTAGAAGCAGGAAAAATGGACAAGCGTAAGGATTTGACAAGGGTAGCGAGTTTGACAAGGGCCAAATTGTGATGGCTAGACGACTGGGTCAGAACATCTCCAAAACTGCAGCTCTTGTGGGGTGTTCCCGGTCTGCAGTGGTCAGTATCTATCAAAAGTGGTCCAAGGAAGGAACAGTGGTAAACCGGTGACAGGGTCATGGGCGGCCAAGGCTCATGGGACAAACAGGTCAGATCCATGGCCCCACCTCGCAACTTACAGGAGATAAAGGATCTGCTGCTAACATCTTGGTGCCAGATATGTACAGTGTATCACAAAAGTAAGTACACCCCTCACATTTCTGCAAATATTTTATTATATCTTTTCATGGGACGACACTATAGACATGAAACTTGGATATAACTTAGAGTAGTCAGTGTACAACTTGTATAGCAGTGTAGATTTACTGTCTTCTGAAAATAACTCAACACACAGCCATTAATGTCTAAATAGCTGCAACATAAGTGAGTACACCCCACAGTGAACATGTCCAAATTGTGCCCAAAGTGTCAATATTTTGTGTGACCACCATTATTATCACTGCCTTAACCCTCCTGGGCATGGAATTCACCAGAGCTGCACAGGTTGCTACTGGAATCCTCTTCCACTCCTCCATGATGACATCACGGAGCTGGTGGATGTTAGACACCTTGAACTCCTCCACCTTCCACTTGAGGATGCGCCACAGGTGCTCAATTGGGTTTAGTCCATCACCTTTACCTTCAGCATTCTCAGCAAGGCAGTTGTCATCTTGGAGGTTGTGTTTGGGGTCGTTATCCTGTTGGAAAACTGCCATGAGGCCCAGTTTTCGAAGGGAGGGGATCATGCTCTGTTTCAGAATGTCACAGTACATGTTGGAATTCATGTTTCCCTCAATGAACTGCAGCTCCCCAGTGCCAGCAACACTCATGCAGCCCAAGACCATGATGCTACCACCACCATGCTTGACTGTAGACAAGGTACAGTTGTCTTGGTACTTCTCACCAGGGCGCCACCACACATGCTGGACACCATCTGAGCCAAACAAGTTTATCTTGGTCTCGTCAGACCACAGGGCATTCCAGTAATCCATGTTCTTGGACTGCTTGTCTTCAGCAAACTGTTTGCGGGCTTTCTTGTGCGTCAGCTTCCTTCTGGGATGACGACCATGCAGACCGAGTTGATGCAGTGTGCGGTGTATGGTCTGAGCACTGACAGGCTGACCTCCCACGTCTTCAACCTCTGTAGCAATGCTGGCAGCACTCATGTGTCTATTTTTTAAAGCCAACCTCTGGATATGACGCCGAACACGTGGACTCAACTTCTTTGGTCGACCCTGGCGAAGCCTGTTCCGAGTGGAACCTGTCCTGGAAAACCGCTGTATGACCTTGGGCACCATGCTGTAGCTCAGTTTCAGGGTGTTAGCAATCTTCTTATAGCCCAGGCCATCTTTGTGGAGAGCAACAATTCTATTTCTCACATCCTCAGAGAGTTCTTTGCCATGAGGTGCCATGTTGAATATCCAGTGGCCAGTATGAGAGAATTGTACCCAAAACACCAAATATAACAGCCCTGCTCCCCATGTACACCTGGGACCTTGACACATGACACCAGGGAGGGACAACGACACATTTGGGCACAATTTGGACATGTTCACTGTGGGGTGTACTCACTTATGTTGCCAGCTATTTAGACATTAATGGCTGTGTGTTGAGTTATTTTCAGAAGACAGTAAATCTACACTGCTATACAAGCTGTACACTGACTACTCTAAGTTATATCCAAGTTTCATGTCTATAGTGTTGTCCCATGAAAAGATATAATGAAATATTTGCAGAAATGTGAGGGGTGTACTCACTTTCGTGATACACTGTAACTTATATCGGAATAATGCAAATATTGATATTGCTTACAGACTTTATTCATTGCCTATTTTACCAACACTTTATCCTCTTCAGGGTTGCAGTGGGTACGACTCACTGGTAGAAAGGCGGGAAACACCCTGGGCTGGTTGCCATTCCATCACAGGGCATACATACCTACATTCATACCTAGGGCAATTGTAGTATTTTCAACTGACCTGACTGCATGGCTGCGCCCAAAACCGCATACTTAAACTGTACGTACTAGATTCGAGGCAGTATGCACTGCTCGGCCGGTAAATCAGTACAATCTTTCAGAACGCAAGTGTGCAGTATGCACGCAACCTCGTACTTATTACGTCAACCATCTTACCAATGTCACATGATGCATGGCGTCTCATTGCCACAGTTATAACAATTTTAAAATCACACAAAGCTACTCATAAAGTTATTCAGGGTTGTACTAAATCATAACATGTTTAATGTTTGTCTTACTCCGCTTTCCGCCATATTTCTTCTTCCCTACGAACGCCTTTGCAGCTTCAGTTGCATTATGGGATAGATTATCGGACCGTAAGTGTGCATCATTTGCATACTCAAAAATGGCTGCCCAGGCAGTAGGTCATCCAGGTACTTTTCGCGTACATTTTAATGTATACCACATATTCGGACATACTAACCGCTCTCGCATACTGCTTTCACGTACTGTTCAGTATGGAAGTATGCAATTTCGAATGAAGCTCATGTCTTTAGACTTGTGGGTGGAAAGTGGAGTATCTTGGTGTTACCCACACAGACATGGGAAGAACATGCAAACTTCACACAGAAATGACCCAGACCACTCCAGACAGACCTGGGAATTGAACCAAGGACCTTCGTACTCTGAGACGACCATACTGCCCACTGACTGATTTTATTTTTTTAAATATTGAGCCTTCCCCTTAATTCCACTACAAAGCTAATCACACCCAGATGTTTAATCTATGTTATTAGCATACAAACCACTACTTGTTTGCTCCCATCAGCAGCAAGGGCACCACTACCCATAAATCTTTCTAAGAATCCTTCTTACCCCATTTCAGCACCTGCAACATTCATTCTAGCATCTTACACCTAAAAGGTAAAATTCCCTCTTTGCAGATCTGAAAGGGTCAATTACAAGATGCACAGCGTCGACCAAAAAACCAGCTTACCATTAGCGGTCTGGCACCATCTGTTCCTGTTGCTGGGAGACCACACAGACTAAATGGCATAAATTTACCGCCTGTTTTTGAAGGGTTCCTATGCTGTATTGGCCATGAAATGTTATGGTGAGGGATGGACAAAAAGCCTGAAGGTTGCCTATGAAGAGTTATATGAAGCAAGAGAACAGCGGCTAGGATAAACTGGAACAAGAGAAACCGACTGATGATAATTCAGCCTGTTACTTTGAAGATTTTTGACATTTACAGCTACTTAATAGATCCATAGGTCCCCAGCTGCTTCCCACAGTTACCATTCCAGCAAATAACAAATTCAAGAATGGTTATTTCAGTATGTCAAATGCTACAGTAAATAGTCATGCACTGGCTCAGGGTCATTCTGTGTTAAATTGGAATTGTCTGATACATTCTCAAGTGAAAAAAAATGGGTTGAAGGATAAATCTTTTATTCTGGGTGGTATTTTAACATTGGTATTTTCAAGAAAACAAAACACAAGGTATTTTACTGGTACATTACAGTGGGTGTGGAAAATAACTGAAACAGCTCATGAAAAGGACGTTGATTTTAAAGTGAAAGTTACAAACAAACGGGTAAGCTATTAGCTATAAAAATGTCAGTTAGCACTACAAGATGTCATATTTTAAAACAGCTAACAGTAGGTATCTGACCTGCAGATGTATCAGTCATAAAAAAACTTAGAAATCAAGATTCGTGGCCGCTCAGGTGGCGCAGCGGTAAAAAGACACGCGCTGCAACCAGGGCTGGATTTCGAAGGAGCCTCGTTTCGAATCCAGCTCTGCCTTCACGGTCGAGGCTGGGCGGCTATGGACAACGATTGGCCTGTTGTCCGGGTGGGGGGCGGGACTTGAGACCGTAGGGGATGCTCTCTCAGGAACGGGGCGGTTGCGCCCTCTGCTGGCTGGTTGGTGGCGCCTGTATGGAGACGGGAGGGGGTGTGGCGGGGTGTGTGATCCTCCGTACACAGTACTCTGCCACTCTACACTCGTCAAGTGTGGGTGATAAGACGGTCGATTGGCTGTGCACGTTTCGGAGGAGGCGTGGAACGGCCTCGTCAGCCCCAATCAGGAGCAGGAATCCGCACTAATGAGAGGATGATAGATGGGATGAAATTGGACGCGCTAAATTTATTAAAAAGAAAAAAAAAGAAATCAAGATTTGTCAGACCAGATTCGTGGAGAGACACACTCTAAGTGCACCCCTTCCTCATCTCTGTGCAGGCACCTCAAATCAGCCAGCAGAAGTTGTAATTGCCATTCTGACAGAGACGGACCCACATCCAGCCCTTTCTCAACTGAACAACAGGCCAATCGTTGTTCATATTGTCACCCAGCCTCAAGCCGGTAAGGCCGGTAAGGCCGGTTGCAGCATGTGTTTTTACCGCTGCACCACCTGAGCGGCCCAGATTCTTATTTTTACATG
The DNA here is from genome assembly GCF_030014385.1 of Trichomycterus rosablanca. Classification (NCBI taxonomy): domain Eukaryota; kingdom Metazoa; phylum Chordata; class Actinopteri; order Siluriformes; family Trichomycteridae; genus Trichomycterus; species Trichomycterus rosablanca. The sequence continues at coordinate 15,376,256 of NC_085993.1, forward strand.
AGATATGTGCAACGTAATGTAGCCTTTGTTATAGCTTGATTAAAGTTTGATTTTTCTGACAGACAGTAATACACTAGGCAGTTGTAGCCTAGTGGTTAAGGTACTGGACTAGTAATCAAAAGGTCGCTGGTTCAAGCCCCACCACTGCAAGGTTGCTGCTGTTGGACCCTTGAGCAAGGCCCTTAACCCTCAATTGCTCAGACTGTATACTGTCACACTACTGTAAGTCGCTTTGGATAAAGACGTCTGCTAAATGCCGTGAATGTGAATGTAATAATTGTTTATGCTAGCATGTTACCTTTTTGGTATCCACCAGAGATGGGGACTCGAGTCTCCGACTCGGACTCGTTTCAAATGACTCGGGCTCGACTCATGACTCGCAAAAATATGACTCGTAAACAACAAGAGTCCTTAGCATCAGCAAGTGCCCTTGTGTTCTCTACACACTGATCATGTGATCTTGTCTATGGGACCCTAAGCAGATTAAACGAATTCATTCGGATGCCCTGTGACGTACATGACAGCGTCTTGTTACTGAAATTTCTTTGAGTGTTTCTTTACTTTCTAAACTATCAAACTAATAAAGCTCAGCCGTCTGTCATATTGTGATGTCATCTGGGAATAAACCTGATTTTATCATTGTACAGTTGCTTTGTGATGTGAATGCGTGGTGTTTTATTGTTTGTGATTAACGGTGTAAAAGGTAACGAGCTACATTTGTGTTTTTGGTGGATTGTGCAGCGTTTCTGGACGTTCACTGGTTATTCTCACATTACTGCTAGTTTTTATTAAAGATTAATGAAACGTCGATCCGACATCATTCTGATTGTGTCATTTTCCGGCGTAGTGATGAAGCGTCGCTCCCTACTCCCTACACAGTTTGAAGTTCACTTAATTTGAACATTTTCGTTACCTTTGGATTGGAATCTCACTTAAAATGGTGGAATACCCTACGTAGTGCACTTCACAGGAACAACTGGGGTGAATGGAACGCTCCTACAGAATTGTCGCTAATGGTTGAAAGACCGCTTTCTGAACCAATCAGACCTTCTGATTTTAATTTTCAGTAAGAAATGCTGTTAATTGCATATATTCAGTTTGCGTCACACAGATGAATGTCAATGAAACGCTTCATTGTCTTTCTAATGAGTTCGTGTTTTACTTCACAACCGGAAAAAAGTTTGGGAAGATGTTTTTAATTATAAGCACACATTTACAAAATAACAGATTATATTCCTAACGGCACAACACATGGTTATCAATTTAATAGCATCTGGAAGAACATAAGCTAAGGTAAGCAGTGGTTATGACATTTTTTTGGATTTTGGCCGCTGTGCCGTGATTTATCGTGCACTTTTGTTTTGCAATGAAAACAAAACGTATCAGTTTAAGCTTTTAACTGGTACCTTGTGGTTACGAAAATTACATTCATTTGCACAATGCCTAGGAAAGTAAAGACACTAAGTAAAACGGCAAAATACAGTTGCTAATCTGTTGTTGTTGTTTATCTGAACTTACATATTATTTGTTTATTTCTACGCTATATTTCCATTATATGTTTTGTGTATATTATATTGACTCGTGACTTGACTCGGACTCGTATTTTGTGACTTGTGAACATCTCTGGTATACACATTCTTTTTTTGGATTAGACACTCCTAATCACATTGCTATATTCAGGAATGATAAAAGCCCGGTGACCAAATGTAAGCATTCATAAAAAAAAAAAAAACCTTGAATAGTGTTTTCTTCAAACCATTCTGTGCATGTTCAACACCATTCCTAAAATATCACAGCTGGCATAAAGGCAACAGCAGCTGGGTTTTATATAAAACATTAATATACTTTTACATTTTTCTATTATTTTGGTCATCCCTTGTATGCAAGCACGTAAAATTTAGGACTAAATATATATACATTTATTCCACATGTCACCTATAGCTCTTTAATACCTTAAATTCCAACAATATTACTTTCCACTCCCCCACAAAAAGAAGTAATGAATAGATCAAACTATTTGTTCAATACTATTGGAGACTGTGTGCACTACTGGACTTGAATACTAAGGAGCGATTCTGCTCCTAAGCACTGGGCAGGTCTGAGTCGTTTTTCTCTGAGCCTCCCACTACTGCAGTAGAGCTGGACTTTATTCATTCCGAGCTGCCCACCAACCTAAAGAGTTTCAAATAGGGAGCGTAACAGGATCAATACTGTGATTAGCAAAAGCCTTGTAGCTATTGTGAGCTGTCGGCAATCTATCCTATCAGTGCTAAACCTTGGAAAGGTAGTGCATGTATAAACCTGGAAAGTCTCATAATGGTTTGATGACCTGGTTTTGAAAACTTCATGTCAGCATAATATTATTTTAGCCAGTCAATCTTGCATTTGTTAAAGAAATGTTTTCAACAAAGAGGATATTATGTTTGATAACCTCAGGACATTTAGATGGAATCTGGCTAGTTCAAAGCTAAAAGAAATGCATTAATGTTGTTTTATTTTCTCTGTGAAAATGAGCTAATGGTGCAGAATGAAACTTCAGATGGCATTAATGATGAGCAATTTTGTCATTGCTCTGTAAATTATTTTGTTCTCAGACATAATGCCTACATAATATTACTTAAAATACACATTATGTTTTGCAAAATAAATAATTAAATAAATAAAAAATAATTGGACAGTGCTTAATGGATTTATAGTTGTGTCAATAATTGCTACTGGCAGTGAGGTCTGTAGTGTGTTACAAATAATCACACTTTACTCAAGAATGCTGTTCATAGGGCTACATAACATCAACATAAACTTGCATTAACATTTATTGAAGCTTGTTCATACAAGCATATTCTGCTATAAAGCTTTATTTAATTAATGCTTTTTTTTTTTAAATTATGATTAACTATACAGCCCTGCATAGGTCAAGCGCTTTATTGTTTGTTTATTAGGATTTTAACGTCATGTTTTACACTTTGGTTACATTCATGACAGGATTGGTAGTTACTCATTACACAAGATTCATCAGTTCACAAGTTTAATGTCAAATACAAGTGATGGACAATTTTGTATCTCCAATTAACCTGACTGCATGTCTTTGGATTGTGTGAGGAAACCGGAGCACACAGACACGGGGAGAACATGCAAACTCCACACAGAAAGGACCTGGACCGCCCCACCTGATGATCGAACCCAGGACCTTCTTGCTGTGAGGCGACAGTGCCACCCGCGAAGCCACCGCGACATTAATCTAATGTTTTAGATTAATGCTTCCATTTAATGTTGAAAAAGACGTTTATAAAATTAATTTGAATTGATGAATACACCTGTGTTTATCATGTCTTGTCTCTTGGGTGGTCGCATAATCAAACCTTAATTTTAATTTTTGGTTTTTTTGTTAACAGCGGGGTGCATATTAAAAACTTGATTAAAAAGCAGGATAATTTGTAGTGACTTAATAAGCATTAAATTGTTTTTTAGCAGCAATAATTTACTTTAGCTATGACTATATACAGTATATACACTGATCAGCCATAACATTAAAACCAACTCCTTGTTTCTACACTCACTGTCCATTTTATCAGCTCCACTTACCATATAGAAGCACTTTGAAGTTCTACAATTACTGACTGTAGTCCATCTGTTTCTCTGCATGCTTTGTTAGTCCCCTTTCATGCTGTTCTTCAATGGTCAGGACTCTCCCAGGACCACTACAGAGCAGGTATTATTTGGGTGGTGGATCATTCTCAGCACTGCAGTGACACTGACATGGCGGTGGTGTGTTAGTGTGTGTTGTGCTGGTATGAATGGATCAGACACAGCAGCGCTGATGGAGTTATTAAACACCTCACTGTCACTGCTGGACTGAGAATAGTCCACCAACCAAAAATATCCAGCCAACAGCGCCCTGTAGGCAGCATCCTGTGACCACTGATGAAGGTCTAGAAGATGACCAACTCAAACAGCAGCAATAGATGACCAATCGTCTCTGACTTTACATCTACAAGGTGAACCAACTAGGTAGGAGTGTCTAATAGAGTGGACAGTGAGTGGACACAGCATTTAAAAACTCCAGCAGCGCTGCTGTGTCTGATCCACTCATACCAGCACCTTACACACTAACACACCACCACCATGTCATTGTCACTGCAGTGCTGAGAATGATCCACCACCTAAACAATACCTGCTCTGTTGTGGCCCTGTGGGGGTCCTGACCATTGAAGAACAGGGTGAAAGCAGGCTTAAACAGTATGTAGAGAAACAGATGGACTACAGTCAGTAATTGTAGAACTTCAAAGTGCTTCTATATGGTAAGTGGAGCTGATAAAATGGACAGTGAGTGTAGAAACAAGGAGGTGGTTCTAATGTTATGGCTGATCAGTGTACAGAGTAGTGTTTTTTTATTTTTATTATTGTATATTGATTATTATTACTGTTATTATTGTTATTGTTATTATTTTCTTGTTTTTAATTAGGTGGCAGGGGCGGCACGGTGGCTAAGTGGGTAGCACTGTCGCCTCACAGCAAGAAGGTCCTGGGTTGGATCCCCAGGTGGGGCAGATGAATGTAACCAAAGTGGAAAACATGATGTTAAAATCCTAATAAACAAACAATTAGGTGGCACAGTGGTAGCATGGTTGTCTCACAGAAAAAATGGCCTGGGTGTGATTTTCCCGCTAGGTGGCAAGGGTCCTTTTTGTGTGAAGTTTGTATGTTCTCCCCTTATCCAGATGAGTTTCTTCCGGGTGCTCCGGTTTCCTTCCATAAGTCCAAAGACATGCAGTCAGGCCAAGTGGAACTACTAAATTGCCCTAAGTGTGTCTGTGTGAATGTGTGTGTCTGCCCGGGGATGGACTGGCGACCTGTCCAGGGTGTTGCCTGCCTTTTGACCAATAAATTAGACCCACCGTGACCCTGACCAGGATAAAGTGGTTGTAAAACGAAAAATGAATGAGTGTGATCGTTTATAGTCACCTGACCTAAACCTCATTAAGCATTTAGTTCAATCACTGGGAGAAATGCAGAAACCACCCTGAAAAGGTCGCTAGTCCACCACAGGGCAAACACACCCACACCTAATGCAATTTAGTATCTCCAGTTAACCTGACTGCATGTCTTTGGACTGTGGGAGGAAACTTGAGCACCTGAAGGAAACCCATACAGACACAGGGAGAACATGCAAACCACACAGAAAGGACCCAGACTGCTCCACCTGGGAATCAAACCTAGGACTTTCTTGCTGTGAAGCGAACAGGCCAACCCACCAAGCCACTGTGCCACCCCTCGTGCTGGAATATGATGGCTTATTAGATTTTGCACAAATTAGAGTCCATGCCAGCTTGAATTCATGCATGCTGTAGTTACAGTGAAAGGGTGGCACAACAAACACAAACAGTGTTGAGTTCCATGGAAATTTTAAAGGTTTCATTATTTTGTTAAATTATAATTATTATATGATTTGTAATAAACACACTGTATTAAAAATTGTATTATAAAGTATCTCGCAAAACATCGTAATAAATAACCTGACCCCCCAAAAACACTCAGTATTATTTTTTTTAAAATATTTTCTTTATGCCCCCTATTATTATTATTTTCTCCCCCTTTGTCTCCCTTTTTAGTGCGTCCATTTGCCCGATTGCGTCATGCTTCCTCTCCACCAATGCCGATCCCTGCTCTGATTGAGGAGAACAAAGCTAACCCACATCCCCTCCGACACGTGGGCAGCAGCCGTATGCATCTTATCACCTACACTTTGACGAGTGCAGTGCAGCTCAGCGTTGTGTATAAGGAGACAAACCCTGAGAGCACTCTTTTCTCATCTCTGTGCAGGCGCCATCAATCAGCCAGCAGAGGTCGTAATTGCACCCGTCATGAGAGAGTGACCCCATCCGGCTTAGTCCCGCCCATATCTGAACAACAGGCCAATCGTTGTTCATGTGATCGCTCAGCCTAGCCTGCAGGCAGAGCTGAGATTCAGTACGATGTATTCAAGATCCCAGCTCTGGTTCCAGCGTGTGTTTTTACCGCTGCGCCATCTGAGCGGCTGTCCATGGAAATTTTAAAGGTTTAATTGTTTAGTTAAATTATAATTATTATATGATTTGTAATAAACACACTGTATTCTATTGACGTTAAATAAAAACTGTATTATAAAGTATCCTGCCTAACATCATAATAAATATTCTGCCCCCCAAAAACACTCAGTATCATTTTAGTCATTACATTAAAAATAGCCATTAAGTGCTTCATATATTGTACAAAGGAGAGTGGATGAGTTATCCATCTCTCAGTAGGAGTTAATTGACTTTAAAGACAGTCATACACTGTGCCACTCACGTTTGACACTTGAACTGCAGTGACTGCGCACGTCTGCTGGAATTTATTACTGCGTTCCATTATATGGCCACGTGGACCCAGTGGTCGACTGAGGGAATGAGAAGACCAATCAATAGAGTCACTATCTGCTGCTCCTAATCTCTGTTGACTGTGTCAGAGCCACTATCTGTAATAGATCTTTGGGATTATAGGAATTTTTAAGACACTGCACTGGGCACTCCAGACTCTCAGGAGTCCAGAGCCACGCTGCTGGTCAGGCACCGACTGTTTTTTTTTCCCTATCGTCCAGCCAGTGAGAGAAGAATGCTAGGATGGTGTTAGAAGTGAGGAGAGCAAGGGCAAAAGAAGGGGAAGCAAACATAAGAGAGGAAAATAGGAGGATAAGCTCAGGACTGGGGCAAGCAAGAGAGAGCACATGTAATTTCTCTAATCCTTGTGGCATTTACACTTCCGCCGACAGATAGTGAAAATGAGAAATAGAAATGGGCTGAACTTCACAAGCTGCAAGTTTTAATCTGTTGCATGCTTAACTATTTTTATCTCCTGCCTGCAAGCGGATGAATTTTGAGTCTGTGAAGGTTTTATTTATTCTTATATACAGGTCACATGAAGTGGTGTTTAAGTGATTTAAGATAATCAAGAATCAAAGCTGAAAATAGAACCACTTTAGTACCACTCATAGGTCTGGGTAGTTTGGTGTAGATAATATACAAGTTTATGCTATACACCGATCAGGCATAACATTATGTTTCTACAATCACTGTTTATTTTATTAGCTCCACTTACCATATAGAAGCAATTTGTAGTTCTACAATTACTGACTGTAGTCCATCTGTTTCTCTGCATGCTTTGTTAGCCCCCTTTCATGCTGTTCTTCAATGAACACTGACAATGGTCTAGAAGATGACCAACTCAAACAGCAGCAATAGATGAGCGATCGTCTCTTGCTTTACATCTACAAGGTGGACCAACTAGGTAGGAGTGTCTTATAGAGTGGACAGTGAGTGGACACAGTATTTAAAAACTCCACAGTGCTGCTGTGTCTGATCCACTCATACCAGCACAACACACACTAACACACCACCACCATGTCAGTGTCACTGCAGTGCTGAGAATGATCCACCACCTAAATAATACCTACTACCTAATACCTAAAAAACAGGGTAAAAGCAGGCTCAAAAGGTATGTAGATAAATAGATGGACTACAGTCAGTATTAGTTTTATATGGTAAGTGGGGCTGATAACATGGACAGTGAGTGTAGAAACAAGGAGGTGGTTTTAATGCTATGGCTGATCGGTGTAACTGTAAGGCTGTGTGTGGAAACAGAGTAAATTTAAAGTAACATTAAAGCTCTGAGTTTTCTTTGTCTCTGTGCACTGTAGAAAACTGATGTGTCCCAATTCTCGTGTAGATGTCTACAACAAACCCTGCAACAGCAATAAACTGAAAGTTGTAAATAATAATCAGTCTGTGAGAATATTCACCCTAAAGACATGTAAACATTAAGAATTACTAATTATAGTGTCATTCACAAAGCAACAGCCTGAGTAATCATGAATGATTAATGATGTAGAAATATCCTAAAGTCATATTCGTCATGTGGCTGTAGTTGAACTGGCTATTATTGCACCATTATCAAATTTAGAGCACAAGTGCATCATTCGGCTGATCGATTTTCAGAAACTTTCTGACGGGTCACTATGTAATGACACTGTAACTGTTTCTTATAATTGGTACTTGATATAATTGGTATAATACTGAATACTGAATATACAGTGCTGTTATATAATGTTATATGGATTCCAAAATTTACAGAAAGGATAACTTTAAACGGAAATTTTAAAAAATATGTCTGACATTATTAATGTACAAACACAAACATAGTGATGGTAGCACAATGATGTAAGGATGCTTTGCTGCTTCAGGGCCTGATCATTTTCTACAATTGATGGACACTATAAAGTAGAATGACTGTCATCAGTCCTTGATCTGAAGCTTAAAACACAAGAGCAAATCCACATCTGAATTGCTCAGACATAGACAAAAAGGTTTTGGAGTGGTTTAAGGTCAAAGTCATGACTTGAACCCTATTGAGGTGCTGTGACAGGACCTTAAGAGGGAAGTTTGTACTTGAGAGCATTTTTATTTGCATGAATTAAAGCAAATATGCAAAAAAGAGGGTTAGGGATTCATTCCCTCCACAGTGATGTGACTGCCGAAGCTCCTGTAGGGAGAAATTTGTTGTACTGGTTGTACTGTCCATTTTATCAGCTCCACTTACCATATAGAAGCACTTTGTTGTTCTACAATTACTGACTGTAGTCCATCTGTTTCCCTACATACTGTTTTAGCCTGCTTTTACCCTGTTCTTCAATGGTCAGGACCACCACAGAGCGGGTATTATTTAGGTGGTGGATCATTCTCAGCGCTGCAGCGACAATGACATGGTGGTGGTGTGTTAGTGTGTGTTGTGCTGGTATGAGTGGATCAGACACAGCAGCGCTGTCCACTCTATTAGACACTCCTACCTAGTTGGTCTACGTTGTAGATGTAAAGTCAGAGACGATCGCTCATCTATTGCTGCTGTTTGAGTTGGTCATCTTATAGACCTTCATGAATGGTCACAGGACGCTGCCCATGGGGCGCTGTTGGCTGGATATTTTGGTTGGTGGACTATTCTCAGTCCAGCAGTGACAGTGAGGTGTTTAAAAACTCCATCAGCGCTGCTGTGTCTTATCCACTCGTACCAGCACAACACACACTAACACACCACCACCATGTCAGTGTCACTGCAGATCCACCACAGATATAATACCTGCTCTGTGGTAGTCCTGTGGGGGTCCTGACCATTGAAGAACAGGGAGAAAGCAGGCTAAAAAAAGTATGTAGAGAGACAGATGGACTATAGTCAGTAATTGTAGAACTACAAAGTGCTACTATATGGTAAGTGGAGCTGATAAAATGGACAGTGAGTGTAGAAACAAGAAACAAGAAACAAACATAATGTTATGCCTGATCGGTGTATACTTTAATTCTGAAGTATAGTCTACTTAATAAAAATATATTGTTTGTAGACACAATTTAAAGAACATACAGATTACATTAGTAAAGTTTTACTGTTAACAAAACACAATACGTTTTAAACATTCTATAATTTAAGAAAACGCTATTGTACTAAAGAATACTTTCAGTCACAATTACTTTCTTTAGTTTTTGCAGGGCTAATTGTTAGTTTTTAATTTTAGACAGCCTGACTTTTTACAGTTTTGGAGGATTTTGTAAATTAAAATCCTGAGACAGTTATGACTGTTTTGGTTGAAGCAGCTGAGTCTCTGTTAACTGTACACTGAAGCATAGACACTGAATCCAAATAACACCCAACAGTTTTATAAGGTGGACGTTATCATCAAAAGCTGCTCAGCCTCCTACTGTTCAGCCTACAATAAATTTAATTGGATGAGGGCTGGAATAACCTTTTTCTACAGAGAGCAACTAAAATTTCTTATAAAACATAATTAGAAGACTTTAATAATTGAGCAAAAAGTGGAGACAGGGGCACAAAAGTAACCCAAGGAAAATAAAAATTGACCAGGATAGTAAAGATGATCTAAGGTACCCATAAACCTGCCAGGGTAGCCAAAAATTAGCGCTAGGTCCTGGAATTTTGACTTAAATAAATTACAGTGGTAGAGTCCATAATAGAACCATATGTAATGGGGCGGGTTATGCCTTGCTACTGCAGCATGAGGTGAAGCCACGCACCTGCAAGAGAGAAATAGAACCAAGGGCAAATACTTTGTATATAATATCAATACTGTGGCTCAAAAACCACTTAAAAAGAGGGGGCAATCACATTTAAATAAGGTGGGCAAAATAACAGAAATGACACAAACATTCACAGCCCGCAATTGAAAAAGTGGACACAAAGGTGATAGCTCAGAACTGAGAACACAATATGTCACTGGCAGCTCAGTTTTTTTTATTTTTATGGAAAGATAGGGAGCCGTGACCTGCAATGCAGGAGCGGAACTTCAACCACACCGACTGGCTTACAGACAGGGTCCGCTCTGGAAAAAGGGACATCACACAGCCCTTGGGGCGATCTGCCCTCCCAGGGGCATTCCAGTGTGAGTCCCAAAATGGCATGACACTGGGGTAAGTTCCCAGAAAGCTATAGTATGCTGGCTCCCACGTTAAACCATGTTTATATTAAATGCTTTAAAAATTGAAGATCACAAAGTTTTTAGTGCTTTCCCTCAAACAACCATACTGGATACCTTTTTGTGTAACAGAAATAGTACATCAGGTTGTAGATAAATAATTAGACCTACATTTATTTTGCAGAACATGCAGATCACAAGCATTTTAAACAATCAAAACCAACACCCTTCTACATATCATACTGTTGAAGAAACACAACTGATGATGAACTACACTATTTTTGACATTACATTTTTATAAGTTGTATGCCATTTGGGACACAGCCAGAATGGCTATAAGTTAATGACATGACATGATCAATCTCAAACACAACCAGAGTGGATAAGACATTAGAGTATCAGTTTCTATTATTTATTTAAAGTCAGATCCAGAATGATTGACAGGAACCGAGTAAAATCAGAATGGTTGACAGAAGCCATATGTCCAAAGTTATTTTTCATTATCAGGGAGGGTTGTGACAAAAGCCAAAATGCATAATTGCCAGTGCCTGCAGCAGAGACTGATTGGCCACCGTGTCTGCTAGGGGGCGGGATGATCGGGTTATGTGGGTGGGGTCTTCAAACGCTGTGCAAGGTCCCTGATTAGCAGATAGAGGTAGTGGTGTGCGATACTGCAAAATTTGGTATTGTTCCGATACCAAGTAAATACAGGGCCAGTATCGCCGATATCGATACCGATACCAATACTTTTTAATAATTAAGGTAGATGCATCCTTAAATTGCTAAATCTGAATGAATTTTCAGGACATTTAAGTGTATTATTGTAATAAATACATCTTTTGTAAGTAGCTGCTCTCAGTAGGGTTGAAGATAAATTCAGTTGTTTAAAGCGCTCCGATTTCTTGTTTCTGGTGCTTTACTTTCTCACAACTTTACCACAAAGCGGCTGAATACATTTGTGAATTTTTAATAGTGACCAAATACATGTGTCCTTGTTAATTTAAAATAAAAAATCAATGCTATTCTGTTTACATTTATAAGCACAAAGTCAAAAGTAAAGAGCTCTTATTCACCAAAACACACAGAATAAGAGCCTCACTGTGCAAGTGTGCATGCTCCGATTCATGTGCATAAGGTGCGTCCGTACTTTACGTACGTATAGTTTACACTATGATTTTCATAAAATCGCCCCTATTTCTGTATTTGCAAAGCAAAGTATTCAAAAACGTACAATCTTTCAATGCCTACCAATGTACTGATGTCTGTTAGGATTTTAACAACATAACGTGACGATACCACAACAAAACACAGCGAAGCAGGAGGGGAGGAGCGAGGCGTGCATGTATTATGTATTATAATATGTAAGAGGAGCTGCTACTGTCTGTACACACATGGTGTTTACTTTCTGACGAAACGGGAGAAACGTGCTAAATGTAGCAGAGAAAAAGTAAAACTGAAGTATTGATCCCATCACTCTAGTATCAATCCGATACCAATACCAACGTTGGTATTGTTAATATCGATATTTGGATTGATCCGCCCACCACTAGATAGAGGCACCTGTGCAGAAGGAATGGGTGAAAAGGACTGCACACGTGTCGGAGGAGGCATGAGCAGCAATATACCCTCCTCGAATGCAATTAGGGATCCCCAGCAGCAGAAGACAGATTGACTACGCTAAATTGGGAGAAAATGCATAAATAAATAGAAAAAAAAACATGAAGTGTCAATCCATGTCCATGTTGGACAGTCCATTCCAAAACCATGACCTTTGTGGCTATAACAGTCTTCTTCGACGAGGCATAACATTATGACCATTGACAGGTGAAGTGAATAACACTGATTGTCTCTTCATCACAGCACCTGTTAGTGGGTGGGATATATTAGCCAGCAAGTGAACATTTTATTCTCACGGTTGATGTGTTAGAAGAAGGAAAAATGGGCAAGCATAAGGATTTGAGCGAGTTTGACAAGGGCCAAACGTTTTCTTTTACATCACGTGGATGGGTGGGTGAGTGTGCGTCACTTACCAAGGGAACACATGGCACCAGGATGCACTATGGGAAGGCAAGCAGGCGGAGGCATCCATGTGGATGTTACTTTGACACCTAGCGCCTACCTAAGCATTTTTGGTAATCATGGAAACGGTATTCCCTGATGGCTGTGGCCTCTTTCAGCAGGATAATGTGCCCTGCCACAAAGCAAAAATGGTTCAGAAATGGTTTGAGGAGCACAACAACGAGTTTGAGGTGTTGACTTGGCCTACAAATTCCCCAGATCTCAATCCAATCGAGCATCTGTGGGATGTGCTGGACAAACAAGTCCGATCCATGGAGGCCCCACTTCGCAACTTTAACAGGAGTTAAAGGATCAGCTGCTAACATCTTGGTGCCAGATACCACAGCACACCTTCAGGGGTCTAGTGGAGTCCATGCCTCGATGGGTCAGAGCTGTTTTGGCACAATATTAGGAAGGTGGTCATGATGTTATGCCTGATCAGTATATATACTCACTTACAAAACATGTAAAACTCTTTAAAGACTGTAATCAAAAGCAAAGGATCCAACCCAGGTCCACAGAATCCACGCTGCTTTCCAGCCTACACCTCACCAGCTTTGCCACAACAATGCCTCTAAGTTTTATTACCTTGGTATTAATTAAGTAAGCAAGCCTAAGAATAAGTGCAATCAAGTGTAACGAGCAATTGTCAGAGCATAAGCTCGTTCCGGAGACTTCTCAGTGTACTGAAGTAGAATGACTTAATTACTCACTGCTTATGTGCTGACAGAATTATGTCTTATATCTAAAGACCAGTCCTGTATATCAAACAGTGACAAAACACTGAAAACCATAAGTTTAATCAGGTATTTATGATGTCCTCCTACACAACTAGGTAATGTTTAGATACGCATGAAGATTGAAGCACCATTGTCTCTTACACTTCACTGCTCAGCTCTTTATTTTAAAGCTGCTTTCCAACAGACTTTTTAATTACTTGCTGTAAATTTTTGGAACACTGGCAATTTAAAGCTGAGCAAAAGTGTATGCAAGAAGAGTAAATTATTTCATACAGGAACATTATAAAGTAACTTTATAGTTATTTCCATAGCAGCCATTAGTCCATATTCCTGCCAATGGAGGCAAAACTAGACATGTGATAAACTTTTGGCTGGTGTGTCTGATAAAGTGCTCAATGTGTAAATTATTCAGATTTCTAAACTGGACCATTTTACTGACTTTACTGTTGATGTAATATAATATAAAAACTACAAACCAAATTTCCAAAAAAATAAACAAGATGATCAAAGATGATCAAAATTTTCTCCAAAATCTAGTCATATCCAGTTACCCTGATTGCGTTATGCTTTACCTCTACCGATACAATGCTCCACTGCTGACCGAAGGGGTGTGTGTCAGTTGCGAAGCTCCACAGTCAGCAGTGGTGGGTTGTACCGACTGCATATTTTCTGAATCCTGGCATTGTCATCTTGGAATATGCCCGTGCCATCAGGGAAGAAAAAATCCATTGATGGAATAACCTGGTCGGTCAGTATATTCAGGTAGTCAGCTGACCTCATTCTTTGGGCACATAACGTTGCTGAACCTAGACCTGACCAACTGCAGCAACCCCAGATCATAGCACTGCCCCCACAGGCTTGTACGTTAGGCACTAGGCATGATGGGTGCATCACTTCAGCCGCCTCTCTTCTTACCCTGATGCGCCCATCACTCTGGAACAGGGTAAATCTGGACTCATCAGACCACATGACCTTCTTCCATTGCTCCAGAGTCCAATCTTTATGCTCCGTAGCAAATTGAAGCCGTTTTTGCCGGTTAGCCTTACTGACAAGTGGTTTTCTTAAGGCAACACAGCTGTTTAGTCCCAATCCCTTAAGTTCCCTTCGCATTGTGTGTGTGGAAATGCTCTTACTTTCACTATTAAACATATCCCTGAGTTCTACTGTAGTTTTTCTACCATTTGATTTCACCAGACGTTTAAGTGATCGTCGGACAGTTCTTAACCCAATTTTAGTAGTTTCAGCAACCTCCGTAGATGTTTTCTCTGCTTGATGAAAGTGGTCCAGTGTTGTCTGGCTTTTTTCTTTAATAAATGATTTCTAATGAACAATAGTGCATTTACTTCAAAGCTCTTTCTGCTATTAACAATAGTTTAAAAATGAAAACATATAGTATGTTTAAATTAAAAGTCAGAACGGGGAATTTGCTTTTTTTAACATTGAATAACTTTACATTGTTTAATATTTAAATAAATATGTATTTATCATTTTATAGAGAAAATCTCAGTTAAAATACACTGTATATTTTGCTCATTTTGCCTGGGGTCAAACCGCAGCTTAAATATCACTGGTCCGTCGTAACTGAACCCATCTCACAAAAATACTGACCCCAGCTTGCTCCTCAAACAGATGAAATGGTCTATAAGCACCACTGCTCCTAATGGCACCGGTGCTTGACAGAATCAAAAAAAGGCTGTAGCGCAACCGTGCTTTTTTGTTCTTAACAATGTACACCAGCCAAGCTTACTAATTAGCTTCCTTTCTTTTTAAGCTCATTAGTGCTATAAGCCGGCGATGGGGTTGAAGTAACAGTTACATGTTGACAATTGTGACCCTCAGTGTGTACCACAGAATTTCCTTTTTACATACTAGAAAGGTAAAAGCTAATCTTCTGAGTCCAATTTCTTGTTTTCATATAAGCTTTTGTTCTACAAAGCTCTGCTGAACACTTGAGGTTCGATAAGAGGATTATTATGAAAGAAATAAAATAAAACACACACACACACACACCCACACCCACACATACCCACACACACTGGGAATAGCTTTATGAAAGATTTTAGTTATAACAATATTACCAGGCAAGCTTTGATTTTCAGGTGACTATATTGCTTGGTAAGATACTGCAGAGGAGTTTTGAAAATATTAAAAATATTTCTCCTAAAAGAAACCACATTACAAATCCAAATGTTTAATATTGACCAATGTCAATCTGTCTATCTATCTATCTATCTATCTATCTATCTATCTATCTATCTATCTATCTATCTATCTATCTATCTATCTATCTATCTATCTATCTATCTATCTATCTATCTATCTATCTATCTATCTACTTTCTTTGGGAGTTGATTCTGGTATGTGGTCCTTCTCAACCAATATGGGCCTGGTGCAGGTGTCAGATGAATTGTAATAGGGAATTAGAAATGACTAAATTAAACTAAATTGAATTAAGAAGGGCCTGGATTTGTCCTTTCTGTGTGAAGTTTGCACGTTCTCCCTGTGCCTGTGTTTCCTCTCACAGGCAGTCAGCCTAAGTGTGAGTGTGGGTGTGAGTCTGTGCTCTGTAATGGTCTGCCGACCTGTCTGGGATGTTCTTGCCTTTTGCCTAATGAATCTGACCCTTGCCACCCTGAACAGGATATGGTAAAACAAACTATTAATGAATATGAATTAATTAATTAAAACCTGTATACCTGTTAAAAACCCACACTGACACTAGGAGAACATGCCAGGATTATGCCACAGGATAATGACCCAAAGCAAGGATCAAACCCTGGTCTGAGAGACCCTATATTTGTGTAGCATTCAATCCAATCCATAAACACTAATTCCACAAGAAACAGCTCAACTACCTAAATGAGTGTACCACTGATAGTGTCATTACAATTTTAACTACAGTACATAGTGGGGTTTGATGGATAGCACTGTCGCCTCACAGCAAGAAGGTCCTGGGTTCGATCCCCAGGCTGGGCGGTCTGGGTCCTTTCTGTGCGGAGTTTGCATGTTCTCCCCGTGTCTGCGTGGGTTTCCTCTGGGAGCTCCGGTTTCCTCCCACAGTCCAAAAACATGCAGTCAGGTTAATTGGAGACACTAAATTGCCCTTTAAGTGAATGGGTGTGTGTGTGTGTGTGTGTATGTGAGTCTGCCCTGCGATGGACTGGCGTCCCATCCAGGGTGTTACTGTGTGCCTTGCGCCCATTGAAAAGCTGTGATACGCAACCCTAATTGGAAAAGCGGATAAGAAAATAAATAAATGAATGAATAAATGTTTTCAAGTTTGGTACAATAGTTTAGGGAAAGCCAAACGTAACTGCCCTGACCCTAACCACATGCAGACTTACGTTATGAATTAAAACATCCATTACAAGCCAAGACCAACAAGTCCAACACCAGTTGCTGACCTTACAAATGTTTTACCTAATGATTTCTTTTGGAAAGTCTATCCAGAAAAAAGCCATGGTTTTGCAATGTCCAATTAGCTTATTGTCAGGTCTCCTTAACTTTTGGCTATACTGTTCACGAATTATATATCAAACCGTCATTCAACCCTACTTGACAACTGCCCTGTCCCCTATCAGATTGTATTGAACTGTCAAAGTTTTAAATTCTGATCAGAGAAAACAAAATCAATACATCTTGTCTAATCATCTAAAATATAATGCACTTTAGCTTTGTCTGCATATTGACCTGCTTGGTTTGGCATCAAGCTTGTCAAACAGTAGGTTTCAGACCTTCTAGGAAGATTAGTTACTCTGGCCAGTGTGTTAACTTGGACTTAACCATGATGTTAAACGACAGTGAAATTTGTCTATGCCTGTGAGTGCTGGCCACTGGTGGTTCATGTCTGGTTAACTTTGTTTAAGAAAAAATCGATAACAAGTTGTGCTGGACAGAGAAGGGGATTGACAAGCAATATAACACAACGGGTATCTGTATTGACATTGCCATTTGTACTGTTTTGTTTTAGCCCTCAGGTCGTTCTGCTAGAGGAAAGCTCTGTGCCAGGAGCCAGACTGTAAAATAGGATAAATGTTGTTACATTGTGTGTCTGTTCACTTCTAGATCTGGTAGATGTTTCGTTTGCGCTAACATTTGTGTGGGTAAGGATATAATACCTGTTAGAACAGAAAAAATATGAAGGAAATCTTGGCATCAGATCCTCTACTCCAGTGTCATTTGCTGCTATGAGTTTGCGATAAAGATCCCTGCAAAACCTGAGTGTGACGGGGAGAAACTCATCACACACAGAGAATCAGAGTAAGCTTCCAGTTTATTACACGGAGAATCGAGTTTATATAGAGGAGATAACGTGTATGTGAGAATGTGAGTCTATGTCCAACTTAGTTGCCGGGACCCAAGAGAATCATTTACAAGCAGAACCAAGTTTATGGTTAGGGGTGTTGGGGTTGTTTAACATTCAGAGGGGGAGACAGGTTTTGTGGTTAACTGTTACTCAAATGAGCACCACTGTTGTAACACAGATGTTAGAGGAGAAGGACAAGTTATACCTTGATATTTTACCTAACAATACCCATTGTTACATTTACTTATTTGGCATGTAACTACAAAGGCTGAGGAGAAAAAAAATTGAGGGCTGGGGTGGGTGATAATGTACCACTACTACTTTTTGGCATATAAACATTTACAGATGCTTTTATCTCTAGTTGACTCACAGGATACAGTCCAAGCAACCACAGATTAAGAGCCATGCTTAAGCACCCAAAAGTGACAGCTTGGCAGTGTTGAGTCTTGAATCCTCAACCTCATTCTGGTTCAGATCATTCTGGTCCGCATACCTGATTTGACATAGTTTTCACCCCAAATGCTCCTTCAGACTCAACCCTCCTTATTTTATTTGGGTTTGGGACCAGCTCTAAGACTGCACAGGCAGGCACCTTGACTGTTTAGTTATCGCCCTCAGACATAAACAATCATGTCTGTGTAGTCCCCCAACCTAAGATTTAAACCTAGCATCTCAGCGGTAGTGGGCTAGTGTATTATACCACTACACCACTCTCACCCTTCTGATCAGTACACTACTTTAAAGACACAGCTTGTTTACAACCTAATTTGAACCACTTTGTGTATGTTATAGATTAAAGTTTTTCAGCCCTGTGGTTTTGTCTAGACTTTAATCTGAGAGAACAGTGTTTGGCCTTGCAGGACTACCATACATGTAAAGAGTATAAGGGGGCATTCACTTGAGAAGCGCTCATCACGAGCCTCAATGCAAACTGCTGCTCTGTTCAGTGCTTGGCTTGAGTGGTGCGGTAAAACCTTATTAAAGTGCGAATATAAGACAAACCTGCATTTGTGTGGAATAACCGTCAAATTCACTCTAAAAGCGTCCACATGTATCTATGACATGTATCTGTATTTTCCTCAATGTTTCACTTTTAAACTTGTGTTATAGCTCAGGGTGCTGAGAAATTGAGAATCAGCTTTTCCGAGAGAGTCTAAAATGCTTATCGTTAAAAAAGCTTAACATTGTTTACTGTATTAAAATAACGGCATAGGAACACTAAACCTCTCTTAATTGTTACTGCTGATACGTTCTCTCCACTAATAAAATTCATTGCCCGTTTAGTACAATAAGTAACATTAAGCTTTGTTCCTGTTAAGTGTTGTTCGTATCGTACTGCCTGAGTTGCTTTTACCACGTCATATTAAACAGTTTGTATTTTATATTTTATACTTTTATATTTACGTTGGAAACGGTGAGGGTGGGAGGAGTAGTAATTGGTCATGTCTAAAATAGAGTGAGAAAGAGCTTATAGTCCTGATTTAGCGCCATCTGATTTCAACCTTTTTGGACCACTCATAGAAGCTTTAAGGGGAAGAAGATTTTCATGTGATGATGATGTGACAGCAGCGGTGCGTCAGTGGCTACACACTTAACCAAAAACATTATTTGCTGATGGCATTAAAAAGTTGGTACGACGCTGGACAAATGCATCGGAAGGTGACTATGTAGAAAAGTGATGTCATTTGTTTTTGAAATTCTTAATAAATAGAGTTAAAAAAAAGTGTGGAAAGAACCCTCGTATTTCATGCTGCTCAAACTGGTGAGGCTGGCGCCACCCAGAAAGCCTGGGTGCCATGCAGGAATACAGTCTGGCCAGGTTGCCAGTTCATCGCAGGGAATCAATTTACCTTTTGCAGGGAATCAATTTACCTTTTGCATTAATTAAAAAAAGTAACCAGTTATGTGTGTTGTATAGTTCTGTAATTAGCCAGACATGTTTTATTCAGTAGAAGCTTGAATTACTCCCACAGCAGGCACTTCTTAGAAAGTTTATAATCTATGCACCCTGTTGATTTTATGTAATATTTAAGATTTAGTTGAATATTTTAATTGCCCTGATTATAAATGTGATCTTATTTTTATGCAGTCAAAACTGTTAAGTATGCACTACGTGTACTCTAAAGCTGCACATTTAAAAGCCTCTGAAACGAGTATATTATTTGAATAATTGAGGCAATACAGCCACATTTGTGCAAACAGTGAGACTTTGTTTAATCGTTAGACATTTTTACTTGGTATAACCTGGAACAGCACCACTAGGAATTGCAGCAACACACTTCTAGCAGTAACTATTGTAAACTTCTTTATATACTGCATTGCATCTTACTAGCTTGCACAGTTTGGTGATTATATTTTGCTCTGGATTTATTTTGTTCTGATGCACCTGTTCTTGTCTTACATCTCAAATTTGCACTATAAGTAGTTATTTGTAGTGAGCCTATGTATTTCCTTGTATGTAGCACAGAGGTCATAGAGGCACTTTATTATTATTTTTAGGATGAAAACAACAATGGGTGTCTTCAAGTTCTCTCAAATGTATCGCATATGTTGGTAAACTGCTAGTTTTCTTACTGAAGTGTTACCGTTATGCTACTGATGGATAAACAACTAAATGCTACTGGACATATGACAAGTACATCAACTAAAGATTTTATTTATTTATTATTATTATTTTAACGTCATGTTTTACACTTTGGTTATGTTCATGACAGAAACGATAGTTACTCTTTATACAAGATTCATCAGTTCACAAGTTTAATGTCAAACATAGTTATGGACAATTTTATATCTCTAATTAACCTGACTGCATGTCTTTAAACTGGAGCTCTCAGAGGAAACCCATGCGGACACAGGGAGAACATGCAAACTCCACACAGAAAGGACCCGGGCCGCTCCACCTGGGGATGAAACCCAGGACCTTCTTGCTGTAGGGCACCGTGCTGCCTCATCAACTAAAGATAAACTAATTTGGAAAAGATTGCAACAGCAAGAAAGTCCAGGACCTTTCTGTGTGGAGTTTGTATGTTCTCCCCATGTCTGTGTGGATTTCCTCCAGGTGTTCTAGTTTTTTTTCCCACCATCCAAATACATGCAGTCAGGTTAACTGGAGGTACTTAAAGTGTGTGCATTTGTGTGTGTTTGCCCTGTGATGGACTGGCAACCTGTCCGGCGTGTTTCTTGCAATTTGCCTAGTGAATCGTAAAACAGACAATCAATAAATAAATGTTAAAAGAAAGATGTATTTGCCTTTCAAAATCTAATGAACACTAAATTTTACTTTGAATCAATAGAGCTAAAAACATATGAGTCAATATACACCGATCAGCCATAGCATTAAAACCACCTCCTGGTTTCTTCACTCACTGTCCATTTTATCAGCTCCACTTATCATATAGAAGCACTTTGTAGTTCTACAATTACTGATTGTAGTCCATCTGTTTCTCTACATACTGTTTTAGCCTGCTTTCACCCTGTTTTTTAATGGTCAGGATCCCCACAGAGCAGGTATTATTTAGATGGTGGATCATTCTCAGCACTGCAGTGAAACTGACATGGTGGTGGTGTGTTAGTGTGTGTTGTGCTGGTACGAGTGGATCAGAGACAGCAGCACTGCTGGAGTTTTTAAATACTGTGTCTACTCACTGTTCACTCTATTAGACACTCCTACCTAGCTGGTCCACCTTGTAGATGTAAAGTCAGAGACGATCGCTCATCTATTGCTGCTGCTTGAGTTAGTCATCTTCTAAACCTTCATCAGTGGTCACAGGACGCTGCCCACGGGGTGCGGTTGGCTGGATATATTTTTGGTTGGTGGACTATTCTCAGTCCAGCAGTGACAGTGAGGTGTTTAAAAACTCCATCAGCACTGCTAATACCAGCTCATACCAGCACAACACACAATAACACACCACCACCATGTCAGTGTCACTGCAGTGCTGAGAATGATCCACCACCCAAATAATACCTACTCTGTGGTGGTCCGGTGGGGGTCCTGACCATTGAAGAAGGGTGAAAGGGGCTAACAAAGCATGTAGAGAAACAGATGGACTACAGTCAGTAATTGTAGAACTACAAAGTGCTTCTATATGGTAAGTGGAGCTGATAAAATGGACAGTGAGTGTAGAAACAAGGAGGTGGTTTTAATCTCATGGCTGATCGGTGTATTACTCTAATTTATTAACCTGAACTGACTTTTTTCCAGAATCTGTAGAACCAGCACTACTCTTCTTAAAAGCTTAACTTTTTGACATTAGGGTAGAAATAAACATTTGTAGACCAGTAAAAATTTTGTTTCATTTCCTTTTTTAATGATAGAAAGTATCTTATTAGGGCTGTGATCTCGTTGTTTTCTATGTGTATGAGCTAACACCCAGCACGGACGTTTAAGTATAAAACCCGCACAGCATGTGACATAATGAGCAATGCCACATGGCATAAAAATGAACTGTATCGATTTTCATATGGCGAGTCGCAGCTCTTACAAGATTGCTTTCATAATGGGAAAATTAGCGTCAAACGCTTTGATGTTTTTGCAGCAGGACTGTAGGCCACGTACACGACTGCTCTGCTCTGCTCTGGTGCGGGTTTTCTGCACTATGGAAAACATTCATATTATATTCATTGCACACGCACACACAGAGATACACGCAGGCCTATGTAATGCATGGCTTTATTTGTTTGGTGTGAAGAAAAGCAGCTTTTTTTTAAGTGACAGCTTTGTATTCTGCAAGCTCGAGTTACAATCTGTGGTTTTCATTTCACCGGGTTAGAGCATATTGCTGACACGCTGGGGTTTAGGTCTGTATTGTAGTGCTCCCCACTGGAATAGTTTCTCTTTATAGAAATGATTTGCAAATATTAAATCAACACTCCAGCTATGAATATGTAATATTTCCGTTCCTAAAAAGAAGGAAATAAAAGGCTCTGGAGTTTAGATCACTGACTGCTTTTCTTATCATCCACTGACTGTTAAATATCATCACTAAAACAGTATTTCACTTTTGGAGTGACTTTTCAATCTGTGTATATTATAAGGTTAGGGTTGTTCCGCACATTTCCAGCATCCAGGTTTGATTCCTGCGTCCAGTTACGGTCTGCAAATTTCTGTACAGGTCTGTTCACGTTCGTTTAGGGTAAAACATGCCAGTGTACTTTAAATTCACCATATGTATTATTAAATGAGGGAGACAATACATGAACACCTGAATTAAAAGAAATTCCTTTTTGTCTAGTACTAAGAATCAGTAAAGTGTGCTCAGTTCATGGCTGGTGAAGCACTGACTCTTTCAGAGTCAGATTACAAATACACTATACTGCCAAAAGTATTAACTCACCCATCCAAATCATTGAATTCAGGTGTTCCAATCACTTCCATGGCCACAGGTGTATAAAACCGTGATTTCACCCTGTTCTTCAATGGTCAGGACTCTCCCAGGACCACTACAGAGCAGGTATTATTTGGGTGGTGGATCATTCTCAGCACTGCAGTGACACTGACATGGTGGTGGTGTGTTAGTGTGTGTTGTGCTGGTATGAGTGGATAAGACACAGCAATGCTGATGGAGTTTTTAAACACCTAATTGTCACTGCTGGACTGAAAATAGTCCACCAACCAAAAATATATCCAGCCAACAGCGCCCCGTGGGCAGTGTCCTGTGACCACTGATGAAGGTCTAGAAGATGACCAACTCAAACAGCAGCAATAGATGAGCGATTGTCTCTGACTTTACATCTGTAAGGTGGACCAACCAGGTAGGAATGTCTAATAGAGTGGACAGTGAGTGGACACGGTTTTTAAAAACTCCAGCAGCGCTGCTGTTTCTGATCCACTCATACCAGCACAACACACACTAACACACCACCACTATGTCAGTGTCACTGCAGTGCTGAGAATGATCCACCACCTAAATAATACCTACTCTGTAGTGGTTCTGGGAGAGTCCTGACCACTGAAGAACAGGGTGAAAGCAGGTTTAAACAGTATGTAGAGAAACAGATGGACTACAGTCAGTAATTGTAGAACTACAGAGTGCTTCTATATGATAAGTGGAGCTCATAAAATGGACAGTGAGTGTAGAAACAAGTGTAAGAATGCAGCCAAATACAAGAACATACATGAAACAAACTCTACCAGACTCTGACTGTCCTTGCGTGGCCCAGCCAAAGCTCAGACTTAAACCCAAATGACCATCTGAAGCGAGATCTGAAGATGGCAGTTCACAGACAGTCTCCATCCAATCTGATCGAGCTAGAGACCATCTGCCATGTAAAATGTCCAAAAAACTGCCCAGATCAGGGTGTGCAAAATGTAGACACATATCCAAGAAGACTTACAGCCAAATGGGAAAATTGTTTTATTGAAAAATGATCTGAATACTTGTGATTAAAATTTTCCAAAAAACTTTAAAAACAAATTTTTATGCCGCTCTGGTGGCACAGCGGTAAAAAGTACCTCGTATTGAATCCAGCTCTGCCTCACCGGTTCGAGTCTGAGTGGCTGTATGAGCAACGATTGGCCGGTTGCTCAGTTGGGGGGTGGGACAAAGAACCGGATGTGGGTCTCTCTCTGTCAGAATGTGATTACGACCTCTGCCGGCTGATTAGGCGACTGCAGAGAGATGAGGAAGAGTGCCCTTAGGGTGTGTCTCTCCACATGCAACGCTAGGTGGCGCCAAACTCATCAATGTGTGGTTGGCAAAAATGCATCCGGCTGCTGCTCATGTTTCGGAGGGGATATGGGTTAGCTTCGATCTCCTCGATCAGGGCAGGGTTTGGCATAGACAGAGAGGAAGCACGATGCAAATTGAACAATTGGATGCACTTAAGGAGGAGAAAAAAAAAAAAAAAAAAAACTAAACCAAACAAAAAAACATTTTTATTTCATCATTATGGGTGATTGATGGAAGTGTTGACTGATTGGGAAAAACTGCAATTATATCCATGCCAAATCAAAAGTCAAGAGATCTGAATCCTTTGTGAGTCCACTGCAACCATTAACCCTTGGGGTGGCTCGGTGGGTAGCACT
The DNA here is from genome assembly GCF_030014385.1 of Trichomycterus rosablanca. Classification (NCBI taxonomy): domain Eukaryota; kingdom Metazoa; phylum Chordata; class Actinopteri; order Siluriformes; family Trichomycteridae; genus Trichomycterus; species Trichomycterus rosablanca. The sequence continues at coordinate 15,400,876 of NC_085993.1, forward strand.
GTTGCCTCACAGCAAGAAGGTCCTGGGTTTGATTCCCCGGTGAGGCGGTCATTTCTGGGTCCTTTCTGTATGGAGTTTGTATGTTCTCCCCGTGTCTGTGTGGGTTTCCTCCAGGAGCTCCCATTTTTCCCACGATCCAAAGTGAGGTGAATTGGAGGTACAATTGTGTGACTGTGTTTGATATGAAACTTGAGCTGATGAATCTTGTGTAACCAGTAACTACCTGTTCTGTCATGAGTGTAACCAAAGTGTGTAAAACCTGATGTTAAAATCCTAATATAATATAATAAATTTATAAAATAAACATTAACTTTTTTTTTCTCATGATTAGTCTTAGGCTAATTAATTTTAAACTAACAGTAATTTTACTCTTTCCAGCATTAGTTGTGACAGTGTAAAAGTGTCAGTTTGTGACATTCAGTGTTGAGCCATGTTCATGGGCTAATCCCGAATTACAGGCTTAGTGAAAGTCAGATAAATACCTGCAGGAGTGTGTGAGTGTGTCAGGGCTGCACGTACATGCTGAAGTATTCATTCTTTACCATCGTGTGTCATTCTGATTGAAGTTGGCAGGCCAGCAGCTGGTTGATGCGAACGGTGCACCACTTGCCGTATCAAACCTCAGTCCCTAAGGACAATGCCCCCACGCCTGCGAAGAACCAATAACGTTCAGCGACACTTTATTGAACAGCTTGCAATGATACATGTACCACAATTGATAACCTTGTCTCCCATCTCCAAGCTGTTCTGATTATGGGCACATAAAATGTGTTTGATTGTATGTATATATGACGTTCTGTTATTTTAGATTCTGAGTCAGGGATTTGATTGACTGTACGTGCCAGTGTGTTCTGTCTTAATTTCATGGTTATTAAATGAAAGCTGGGAATAGAAGGATGTACGCAGAGTATACGATCAGAGCCGCAGTGTTAAATTCACTTAGAGTCGAGGAGTGTGTTTAAACCCACACAAAACTAAACAAAAGTTATTTTACCGCTGGTGATCATATTGCGTCTAGATCTAGTATCTCGCTGCAATTAAATTCTACCCAGTAGTCCAAACTTGTAGATGATACATTGGTATTCTGATTTTGGCCAGAAGTTGCACAGCTTATTAAGTGGCCCACAGAAACTGTAAACCTTTTAGGCAGGAATAGAGGAAACTTTATTGTTATAAATACAAAAGTTTTTGGACACCAAACAATTAGTGCAAAATCAGTGGGTATTAGTACATAGTTTGTTTCCCTTTTGCCTCTCTTGCCTTTAAAACAGAATCCACACTTTTATAAAGGCTTTTATTTATATTTTTTAATGCATTTTCTCCCCTTTTTCTCCCTTTTAGCATGTCCAATTGCCCGATTGCGTCATGCTTCCTCTCCACCACTTTGACGAGTGCAGTGCAGCTCAGTGTTGTGTACGAAGAGACACACCCTGAGAGCACTCTTTTCTCATCTCTGTGCAGGCGCAATCAATCAGCCAGCAGATCGTAATTGCACCAGTCATAGGAGAGAGACCCCATCCGGCTTAGTCCCGCCCATATCTGAACAACAGGCCAATCGTTGTTCATGTGGCCGCTCAGCTTTAGCCAGCAGGCAGAGCTGAGATTTGATACGATTGTATTCGAGATCCCAGCTCTGGTTTCAGCGTGTGTTTTTACCGCTGCGCCACCTGAGCGGCCTTTTATAAAGGCTTTTGACTTTCAGACTTTGTGGAATCTGATGTTGGGTTATGAGAAATGCCTGATGTTAAATGCGGTTGTCTTTCCAATTTATTCTCAAATTGTTGGATGTGTGGATGTAAAATGCTCTGTATGTCACTATATGCAGTAGCATTAATATTTCCATCTACGGAGCCCTTAGTGCTTTTCCACCAAAAGAACTCTGGTTCTTGAACCGGTTCTTTTCAAATTTCTTTGAACCTTGGTGTTGTTTTTTTGTATATACTGTATATTTTATGCGTTTTTCTCCCAATTTAGTGTAGTCAATTTGACTTCCACTGCTGGGGATTCCTGATTTTTTGCAGTTTAGGAGGGTATATTGCTGCTCATGCCTCCTCCGACCCACGCGCAGCCCTTAACGGAACCCTTTTCCACCCATGTACTCTGCACAGGTGCCTCTATCTGCCAATCAGAGTCCTTACACAGCGTTTTTGAAGACCCCACCCACATATTCCGGGCATATCTCCCTGCAGGCACTGCCAGTTATGCCTGCTAGATGGCGCCCAGCCGAGGAGTTCAGAATCTCTGAGCTGGTGTGCTAGCGAAATATCCTGTGTTTTACAGAGAACAGACCTGCGTTTCCACCAGTTTTTGGGAGCCGGTAAAAGAATATGAAGTAAATTATATACCTTCAACATTGTAACAACAGTTAGGGAAGGCCTTTCTCTGTTCCAGTATAACTGGACATAGTTTGAGGGAAGTTTGTTGTAAAGGAACATCTTTGCGAGGCATCAGTTTCTGACCTCTTAAATGCTGTTTTTACTAAAAGGGCAAAATTCCCCACAGATACACTCCCAAATAAAGTAAATATTACCATTTTATGAAACTATGTGAACGTTCCTGAAAGTTTTCACTGATGTGGCTAAAATTAACATTGCAACAACAGTTTAGGGAAGACCATTGTTTGTTCCAATGAGACTAGACATAGTTTGAAAGAAGTTTGTTGCTTAGGAACTCCAACAGTCTACATTGAACATCTTTGTGATGCATCACAACATTATTTGCAAGCTTGACCATCAGTTTCAGATATCCCAGCCTATCCCAGCCTATCCCAGCTGTTCAATGGGCGCAAGGCACACAGTAACACCCTGGACGGGGCGCCAGTCCATCGCAGGGCAGACACATACACACACACACACATTCACTTATAGGGCAATTCAGTGTCTCCAATTAACCTGACTGCATGTTTTTGGACTGTGGGAGGAAACCGGAGTTCCCAGAGGAAACCTATGCAGACACAGGGAGAACATGCAAACTCCACACAGAAAAGACCCGGACCGCCCCGCCTGGGGATCGAACCCAGGACCTTCTTGCTGTGAGGCGACAGTGCTACCCACTGAGCCACCGTGCCGCAGTTAAAATGAACTACATAAGGTAAATCATATACCTTCAACATGGTAACAACAGTTTAGGGAAGGCTTTTCTCTGTTCCAGTATAACTGGACATAGTTTGAGATAGGTTTGTTGTATATCAGGGGTGTCAAACTCATTTTCACCGAGGGCCACATCAGCATTATGGTGGCCCTCAAAGGGCCGATTGTAACGTATCCTGCTGTGATTGCAGTCACATTGCTGTTTTTCTTGGAGGCTGAATTCTGCATTTATATTGTTCTACTTTACCACAGACACAGCCTCATAACACAAGAGACGCACCGGTTTCTATTCCTGAAGCACACACTTGTTTTCACTTTCATTAAATTTCCTCCTTATGCTTAATTTTCTTAATTATCTTTTTGTATCTTTTTATCTTTTTTAGGATCATGTGTAAATATGTGTAACATCATCTACTGGCGGGCTGTGTCACTTTGCAGGTCACAAAATCAGCCTGCATTTTGAAAGATGCAGTTTATTTAGGATTTTACAGTGTATTTTTAAGACAATCATTCTGCCCTCACTAATAGTTTATCCCCCTTTCTCAGCTAGACAGACAGACAGACAGACAGACAGCTCCCTTCAGAATACAGTCGGTTTATTTGCTCCCCAGCTGTGTGCATCAAAATGAAGTAAAAATACAAACAATAAAAACAATAAAGAACTTAATACAGTAAAAGCACCCAGCTGTAGTCAAGTGTTACATCTGGTACAATATGAGATTTAACCAAACGTAAAATAATGAGTTAAAATTGTGTGTAAAGATACTAATTACTATAGTAACGTAACAACAGTATTTAATTACGGTAAATTTGTAACTAAAACGCTGTGATATACTCACTAAACATTTACTAACAACTGAGAATATAAACGCCACAACTTACAGACAATGCTTGGGTATTATATTGCAATATAATTATTTGTATTTATTTATTATTGTTTACATTACTGACTACGCTACCCCGCGTTCTTTTGCCGTAAAAGTCACATGGCTTCTTAGCGAAGGTTAAAGTTAGTTGCCATGACTACGATGTCACGTTGTCTCTTAAAGGCGCAGGAGCGCATTAAATTATAAGCGCGTCTCCGTAACGACTCGAACCATCACAACAATCATACAGTCGTTTAAGCTCTCGCGGGCCGGATCAAATGACGCGGCGGGCCGGATCTGGCCCGCGGGCCGTGAGTTTGACACCCCTGTTGTATATGAACAACCTACACTGAGCATTACAACATAATTTGCAAGCTTGACCTTCTTTAACATCAGTTTTTGACCTCTTAAATGCTCTTTTTACTAAAAAGGCACAACTCCTCACAGATACACTTCTAAATGGAGTAAATATTACCATTTTATCAAACTATGTGGACATCCCTGAGGTGTTTTCACAGATGTGGCTGAAATGAACTATATAAAGTAAATTATATACCTTCAACATTGTAACAACAGTTTAGGGAAGGCATTTTTTGTGGAGGATCTACTACTCCACTTAACATCTTTGCGATGCATCACAACATTATTTTTCACTTAATGAGCACAATTCCCCACAGATACACTCCCAAATCCAATGTAAAGTTTTTCTAATAGAGTGAATACTTGATTACTTAATGCACTTGTTATTGTCATTGGAGTAATTGTTAGGAGTGTCCACATTCATTACTTCATGTTATGTACCCTAGATCATGCTGAAATCCAGAGGAAAGCACATGGAATACTGTAACATGGAGAAATGAAAAGTTGTTGACTATCCTTTAGAAAACCTCCACCCTGCCCTCTTGCCAGCAACTGGAGTGAACAAATTGATTAGGTCTCGAGTTTAATCGTGCACTGTTTTCTGGAGGACTTCTCAACCTGCTTTGCTCTCTAACCCAGCAGGAACAGAGAGCAGAGCAAAGATAAGCCGGCAAAATCTAGCCCCCCTCCCCCATGTAGGAGCCTCGTGCCGATAATACCCCCCTGGAGACACTTTCAAAGCAACAGGACTTAGCTGCAGCTGTGCCGGGAGAAGCCAGCCTCAGAAAAATGGTCTCAGAGATGAACTTCTTAATTGGAGATAAATTGCTTGGAGAATGAGGGGGGCTAAACTGGAATTGGTATGTTTGGCAGAGAACAAAGAGGATCTCTTCCTCTATGATTAACTCTTGATCAGCAGGGTGACCTTCACAAGCTGAGATGAAAAGCTGGACCAGCTCAGGACACAGGATTTTTGGCCTATAAGGGCTCGAGCTTGTAAAACAGTTTGAGACCGTGTCAATTAATTTTAGAGGATTAACAAATGTATTTACAGTCATGAAATCATTACTATCACTATAGCCCAGCTAATAAAATAGACAAATAGTGTTAGGGGTAAAAGATGATCTGTTACTGCATTGGTACTACATTATATGAAATATTTATTTATTTATTTATTAGGATTTTAACTTCATGACAGGTTCACAAGTTCACAAGTTCAATATCAAACTCAGTCATGGACAATTTTGTATCACCAAATCACCTCACTTGCATGTCTTTGGACTGTGGGAGGAAACTGGAGCTCTCGGAGGAAGCCCATACAGACACTGGGAGAACATGCAAACTCCACACATGCAAAGGACACAGACCGCCTCACCTGGGGATCAACCCCAGGACCTTCTTGCTGTAAGCCACAGTGCCGCCCTATTATATAAAATAAACTGAGCACATTATTTGGAACACCTAGCTGGTACATACATATTTAATAAAGTAAACATACATACAACTTTGTGGGTATACAATTACTGAATGTTGGCCATCTGTTGCTCTGTACACTTGGTCACCCCTTGCTCCCCATTTATCAAAAGTAAATGTGGAAAACAAATGTGCAAAGCATTGTCATATACTGAAAATAATTGTATTTCGTGATGTTTAAGTCTGGGCGGCTTGGTGGATAGCACTGTTGCCTCACAGCAAGAAGGTCCTGGGTTCGATCCCCAGGCGGGGCGGTCCGGGTCCTTTCTGTGCGGAGTTTGCGTGCTCTCCTCGTGTCTGAGTGGGTTTCTCTGGGAGCTCCGGTTTCCTCCCACAGTCCAAAAACATGCATTCAAGGTTAATTGGAGACACTGAATTGCCCTATAGGTGAATGTGTGTGTGTGTGTGTGTGTGTATGTGTGTCTGCCCTGCGATTGACTGGCGTCCCGTCCAGGGTGTTACTGTGTGCCTTGGGCCCATTGAAAAGCTGGGATAGGCTCCAGCCCAGCGAATGAATGTTTAAGTCTTACCTTGAACTATATACACAGATTTATTTATTTATTTTATTATTTTATTTATTATTTTAGGTATTTATTATTTATTTAATTCATCATCATTATTATTGTTATACTATTGTTAATTTTATTATTATTATTTTTTCAGCATGTACAATTTTTTTACCCAACTGTGTCATGCTTCCTCTCTACAGGTGCTGAGCCCTGCCCAGATTGAGGAGAGTGAACTGACACACGCCCCCCCCCCCAACACGTGTGCAGTAGCCAACTGCATCTTTTCACCTGCACGAGTCGATCAGTCACACCCTGATCAACATTATTCCTCTACTCTGTGCAGACGCCATCAATCAGCCAGCAGAGGTTGTAATTGCATCAGTTATGAGATCCATATCCGGCTTCCTTCCCTGGATGAACAACAGCCAAATGTTCATTTAGTCGCCCAGCCGGATGGCAGAGCTGAGATTCAATATGATGTATTCGAAATCCCAGCTCTGGTGTGCAAGTGTATTTTACCGCTGCGACACTTAAGTGGCTTATTATTATTATTATTTATTGTATCTATGCAACTTTCCCTTTTTCCTCCACTTCGGACCGAGGAAGGTTGCGGCCATCACACATCCCCTCCAACAAGCGTGTAGTACTGACCACATCTTTTTACCTGCACACGGCGGGTTCATAAGGAGATCTGTTTGATGCATGGAGAGTCAAGCACTAATCCCTATTATTAGCCAGCAGAAGACACCCTGTTACGCCATTGTTCCACCTTTATAGACACACTTACCGTTTGTGTAAGCACCCGGCTGGCTGATAGAACTCGAGATCTTAGCACTGGTGGGCTAGTGTGTTTTACCACTGCACTAACCCTGCAAATGTTGTGATGCTGTCAGAAAACCCACACTATAATTTAAAAGCACTGCATTTTTGGGACAAATTACTTCTTCCACTCATTTAGTTACTGGATGTCAATCGACATTAAAAGCCATTGATTAATCTTTTTGAAAAGCCTTCATAAATGGTTGTCAGTTTTCATGACGAGTCTATGAAGCTGTCATGTAGCCCTAAGAACATTTAGGAAACCCACACTAAAATTTGAAAGCACTTAATTTTTGGGACAAAAATGACTTCTTCCACTCATTCAGTCATAACTAGATGTCAATTAATATTTAATATCATTAATTAATCTTTTCGAAAAGCTTTTCTTAATGGTCAGTTTTCATGACAAGTCTATGTGGCTGTCATGTAGCCCTAAGAACATTTAGGAAACCCACACTAAAATATGAAAGTACTTAATTTTTGGGACAAAAATGACTTCTTCCACTCATTCAGTCAGATGTCAATTAACATTAAATATCATTAATTCATCTTTTTAAAAATCTTTTCTAAATGGTCCGTTTTCATGACGTCTATGTAGCTGTCATGTAGCCTTATGAACACTCACTAAAATAGTACAAATTATTCTGTAATGTAACATTTACACCCTGATTATTATAATTTCTGTGTGAATTTAGTTTTGGATGCATATTAAAGCACACATACAAATGAGAGAGCTATATTTAATACATTTCAGCAGCCGCACTCAGAGAGCTGTTGCCATGATCCTAATCATTACTTGGCAATGCCCACAGAAGTTTTCGCTTTCCTTCATTACCCTTATTATAAGCAAGAAAACTTCCCTCTCTTCACTGTGCTTTTGAAGCATCCACTGACTCTACCTCTTCTTCTGTGCAGAAATCCTGTTTGAAAATTCCCCGGTGATGACTGGCTGACTGACTGAAAATTCAAAGTCCTTTGTGAAACAAGTGTATAAAATCCAAGTGGAACTTTTTGAAATGCCTTCATTCAAACAGGCAATAAGAAGCTAGAGAAGCTTGGATACTGTACATCTGCATACCCAAGGGTGAGGTGAAAGTCTGAAATGTTGACTTTCAGTCCTCGATGGTGAATAGAAGAATCTGGGAAACATAAAGGCAACTAAGGTGTCAAATTCCATCGTTCCTTTGATGATTTTTGTGCAGGCATGGATTGTATGGTTTGATTTACCTATGCAGCAGGTACATCTGTGAAGAAGTGGTGTCGCAGGGAACCCTTTGTGCCCTTCTAACATCTTAATAGGGACATATTTTATGTCTCACACATACTGTACATTTACAAGCAGACAAAAAGAGTTGGGCTTAAATGTCAACACTGTTAAAAAAGAAAGATGGCTGGGCTTTTGTATTCTTGAAATGTCTTGTCCCCTAATATCTTCCACTTAAATATTGCTGCATTATTTTATTAACAACTCTGAATCTAGCCACTGTAGGGAAATGTAAGGAACTAGTATCGATTCAGTAGTTTGGTTTAGTATTAATTTAAATTTACTTTTAGTACATGAATCCATGTTAAGTTATATGACAAAACTGTATTCAGAAATCACAATCACAGGATGAACATTAATTAATTTCACAAAGCTGTTGTTGGCAAGTACAGCTTCACAGTGATATGGCATCAACAATAAGTAATAATTAGCTTTTCTTTTTAATAATTAGCAAAGCAGAAAGGTACTGTGTCTGAAAAGCCATGAAAAAATAATACCACATAAAAGCCACAGAAAAATAATAATTGAATAAATGAAAAATAATTATAAATTTAAGAAATACACAAAATTAAACCAAACCAAAGCTGCAGCCAGAAGCAGGAGTCCAGTGTAATAATGGCAAATGCTTCAAACACCAGAGGATAGTGTTGCATCGATTAATAGGGTGGTAGGGTAGAGAGAAATGCTATTTCTGCTGCAAAACCATGCTCTTCTGGACTCCTGACTAAAATAGGGGTTTGAGCTCATCTAAGGAAGGAAAGAAATCCTAAGGAAAGAACCCTAGGGAAAGGAACACTAAGGAAGGAAGGAAGGACGGAACCCTAAGAAAGGAAGGTAGAAAGGAAGGAAGGAATCCTAAGCAAGGAAGGAAGGAAGGACATGGTGAAGTATGAACTACGTATGTACTTCCTGTTCACATCAGCAGACCGTCTGATGCACTTCTGCCTTCCACAGTTAATATTTTAGCATTAGTCAGAGAGCCACAGAGGGAGGGTGGCATCAGGCAAATCCCTAACCTCTTCTAGCCATCTACTATTTCTATAAATTTTTAATGAACAGCAGGTTTTATGCTGTTTCACTTGGAACTTCCTGTGAGGGGGAATCTAATAATAGAACACCCAGGACCCAAGTTCCATTCCCTCTTTTTTATTATTGTGTAAAGCTTGGCATGTGGGCCAACTGTGTTTGGGTTGTTTTTATGGGTACATCACAAAATATTTCTTTAATCATTCATCTTTAATAACCTGCCTGCTGCTAATCTTGATCAGGGTCAAAAGAAAACAGAGTATTTAAAGACACAAAAGAATCCAGGATCCACAGGACAGAGACATGTTTAACACGGTGTTACAACTTCATGATTAATTACACTTTTTAATTATTTGGATAAGGAATATTTAAGGAAACTAATGGTTGCAGATTTGCTTGATACAACACTTCAGCGGCTCAACAGTACGTGGTCGCCATTGTTAGATTCTCCTCCTCATGATGTTGGTTTTTTCCCAATTTTCCTCCCAATCTAGTCGTATCCAATTACCCGATTGCATTACGCTTTCTCTCTACTGATGATGATCTCTACTGCTGATTGAGGATAGTGGATCAGCTTTGTGTATAAAGAGCCACACCCTGATCAACAAATTATCCCTCTACTCTGTGTAGACACCATCAATCAGCCAGCAGAGGTCGTAATTGCATGAGTTTTGAGGTCCCTATCCGGCTCCCCGCCCTGTATGAACAACAAGCCAATCGTTGTTCATGTAGCTGAGTGACATCCCATTCTTAATCCATAGGGTTTAATATGATGTTGACCCACCCTTTGCAGCTATAACAGCTTCAACTCTTCTGGAAAGGCTTTCCACCAGGTTTAGGAGTGTGTTTATGAGAATTTTTGACCGCTCTTCAAGAAGCGCACTTGACACTGATGTTTGGCGAAAAGGCCTGGCTCGCAGTCTCCGCTCTAATTCATCCCAAAGGTGTTCTATCGGGTTAAGGTCAGGACTCTGTGCAGGCCAGTCAAGTTGTTCCACACAGACTCGCTCATCCATGTCTTTATGGAGCTTGCTTTGTGCACTGGTGTTGGAACAGGAAGGGGCCATCCCCAAACTGTTCCCACAAAGTTGGGAGCATGAAATTGTCCAAAATCTCTTGGTATGCTGAAGCATTAAGAGTTCCTTTCACTGGAACTAAGGGGTCGAGCTCAACCCCTGAAAAACAACCCCACACCATAATCCCCCTCCACCAAACTTTACACTTGGCACACTGCAGTCAGACAAGTACCGTTCTCCTGGCAACCGCCAAACCCAGACTCGTCCATCGGATCGCCAGACGGAGAAGCGTGATTCGTCAATCCAGACAACACGTCTCCACTGCTCTAGAGTCCAGTGGCGCCGTGCTTTGCACCACTGCATCCGACGCTTTGCATTGTGCTTGGTGATGTAAGGCTTGGATGTAGCTGCTCGACCATGGAAACCCATTCCATGAAGCTCTCTATGCTCTGTTCTTGAGCTAATCTGAAGGCCACAGGAAGTTTGGAGGTCTGTAGCGATTGACTCTGGCCTACCACTGACAGTCGAATGTGGAATATTTAGTAGTGAGGAAAATGTATGACTGGACTTGTTGCACAGGTGGCATCCTATCACGGTACCACGCTGGAATTCACTGAACTCCTGAGAGCGACCCATTCTTTCACAAATGTTTGTAGAAGCAGTCTGCATGCCTAGATGCTTGGTTTTATACACCTGTGGCCATGGAAGTGATTGGAACACCTGAATTCAATGATTTGGATGGGTGAGTGAATACTTTTGGCAATATAGTGTATATCTCTAAAATCCGAATACACACCTTCACGTCAAAATACACATATGCAAGTCGCCAACAGGCACAGATGTTGGCTTTTGCATGTTTTGCTGATAATAGTCTGGATTGTCTGGAAAACAACTGTAACATGAATTTATCTAACTGCATCAAGCTTTAAAATTACCAAAAATTACCAAGAAAATAAGTGGCTGATTTACAAATTGTAGTTTCGAATAAAATTGATACAAATTAAGTTACTGATGTAGAAAAAAATCGGAAGATGAGGTTTTCAGACCACTTCATAATAGAACTATCTACCTTTGAAGTGTTGATGGAATTCTAGTGCTGCAGGCCATGGAAAAAAAGCTGATTCCATACTGTTCAGCTACGGAAAGACATTTAATAGTTGGCAAGTGATGAGGATAATGCCAAGTGCTTAGTGTTGAATTGCCTCTTGCTCTCAGATATGGAGCTAATCTGGATCAGGATGACTGAACTGATAGCTGCACTTTTGTTCACGGCTGACTAAATCACATAGAAATTCAAGTCCCAAATGGAGACTGATGCTGATGATTTAGATTTTACCCTCTTTTGGGCCATTTGAGTGTAGTAAAATACATTTGGTGGCTGCATTTACATTTATAGCTTTAACCAGACACTTTTATCGAAAGTGACTTACAATTGTGACCACATATAATGCAAGCAATTGGTGTACTGTATATATGCATCACTTGTTAGCATTATATGTGTGTGTGTATGTGTGTTTGTTTGTTGATATATTGTATCGAATCTCAGCTCTGCCATTCGACTAGGCTGGGCACCTACATGAACAACGATTGGCTGTTGTTCACAGGGTGGGAAAAGCCAGACCGGGTTCCTCATAACTGGTGCAATTATGACCTCTGCTGGCTGATTGATGGCGTTGGATACAACTTGATTAGGGGAGAACATTGGGGAGAAATTGGAGAAAAAAATACAAATAATTAATCTTTTTTTACCAGCTCCTGTACATAATATTGTGAAAACATTTAGGGAATCCATAAAAAAATCTGTGTAAATACTCTGCGTAGGGCAAAGCCGGAAAGTGTGTGACGTCTGAACTTTCAGATGACGTTGCATAGGATACCATCAAACTACGGTACTAACATAGCCACCTTAACACTGATGTATCAAAAAATGCAACCTGAAACACTGGTACACAAAGAAAAGGCCATACATCAATTCTATGCAGAAATACCGCTGAGTTCTCTGGGCCCGGGCTCATCTCAGATGGACCAAAAGTGTGTAAATGACATGTGTAATGTGTAGGTGACATGTGAAATGTGTAAATAACAGGAAAAATGTGTCCACATTTCAGCCTGTATTCAGAAACAACAGATATAGAGTTCTCTTTGCCACCCAGACTGTTATCAGTGCCCATGGAGTGAGGGACTTGTGTAAAGGTACAACTCATATACTGGGATCGGGACACATTCTGCCATGGAAAGTTAATATTTATTTCTGCAAGAAAATACAACACCGGGAAAATATATTATATATAAAAATCTATTTATTTAATTTCAAATTAACAATGAACAGCCGCTTTGTTCAGTGCTCGGCTTGAGCGGTGCGGTAAAATGTCATCAAAGTGGGAATATGAGACGAACCTGCATTTGTGTGGAATAACCGTCAAATTCACTCTAAAAGCGTCCGGGCAGCACGTTGGCTCGGTGGGTAGCACTGTCGCCTCACAGCAAGAAGGTCCTCGGTTCGATCCCCAGGTGGGGAGGTCCGGATCCTTTCTGTGTGGAGTTTGCATGTTCTCCCCGTGTCTGCATGGGTTTACTCCTGGTGCTCTGGTTTCCTCCCACAGTCCAAAGACATGCAAGTGAGGTGAATTGGAGACACTAAACTGTCCATGACTGTGTTCGATATAACCTTGTGTGAACTGATGAACCTTGTGTGTAATGAGTAACTACTGTTCCTGTCATAAATGTAACCAAAGTGTATAACATAATAAACCTAATAAACAAACAAACTAAAAGTGTCCACATGTATCTGTGTTTAGCTGAATTTTCCTCACTGTTTCACTTTTAAACTTGTGTTACAGCTCGGGGTGCTGAGGAATTGTAACAATCAGCTTTTTATTTCAGTGTTTTTTATATGACATTTGTGTTATTTTTAGTGTATAAGTGTCAAAAACAACCCCATTATTTTACATAAGTCCACAGGGCCATGGAATGCATTAACAGGTTTCTCATACATCCTTATGGGAAAAAAAACCCTTGAAACTCGACGCCTCTTAAACTCAACGTCAGTCCCAGAACCAATTGACGTTGAGTTTCAAGGTACCACTGTGTTTAAAAAATGTCTTAAATTTCCAGGAAATGGGGTTTGTACACACACACACACACACACACACACTTTTTTGCTCTGCATCCTCATTCATAAATATTGCTATATGTTTTCTCTGCTATTATCTTTAGTAGAAATCTTAACAGCTAATTGTTAAGAGCCAACGGGAGCTAATCGGATTCTCCGTTCTCCTTTGATAAACTCACATTAATCATACATACCTTGCAATGACCAGTAGATAAATGACCAGAAGAGATACAGAGAGAGAACGATAGAGAGCGGGACAGATCTCATTTCTGGATGGGCTCCCTTGCTGGAATAAGACAGATGGGGAAAGGAAAGTGGCAACGATTGTAATTTATTTTCTAATATTTTCCCTCCACTCTTTTTCGCAAGCCAATCCAATTAATCCCCTGGAAGACAGAACAAGAGAAGCTGAAGCCGAGACAAAGATGAGGCTTGTTTTATTTTAGATGATGGTAAACTGAAACATTTGTCTTCTCAAAGCTCACTGTTACTTTCTCCCTCTGCCCTTTACAATCCTATCATACTGATTAAATCTTAGGTGACAGAATCTTCTCGAAGACAAGATGAGGCTTTTAACCACGGCTGAAAAATAGCTTTGCACAACAGCTATTTGTTGTTTATTTACAATGCCTTTTGCTTTTTATGGAATGGAAAATCATTATCTAACACTAAGTTTAAGTGTGCGTCTGCCACCACCCTGGTGACATAAGTAAGAGGCAATGCCCATAGAACAGTTGTATTTCTATATAATATATATTTCTGTATATGCCATTGAAAACCCTTTCTGTGTATGGTCTGACCTATGATGTGGATTTTGTGATTTGTTTTGAAATAATATATATACAGTGTATCACAAAAGTGAGTACACCCCTCACATTTCTGCAAATATTTCATTATATCTTTTCATGGGACAACACTATAGACATGAAACTTGGATATAACTTAGAGTAGTCAGTGTACAGCTTGTATAGCAGTGTAGATTTACTGTCTTCTGAAAATAACTCAACACACAGCCATTAATGTCTAAATAGCTGGCAACATAAGTGAGTACACCCCACAGTGAACATGTCCAAATTGTGCCCAAATGTGTCGTTGTCCCTCCCTGGTGTCATGTGTCAAGGTCCCAGGTGTAAATGGGGAGCAGGGCTGTTAAATTTGGTGTTTTGGGTACAATTCTCTCATACTGGCCACTGGATATTCAACATGGCACCTCATGGCAAAGAACTCTCTGAGGATGTGAGAAATAGAATTGCTGCTCTCCACAAAGATGGCCTTGGCTATAAGAAGATTGCTAACACCCTGAAACTGAGCTACAGCATGGTGGCCAAGGTGATACAGCGGTTTTCCAGGACAGGTTCCACTCGGAACAGGCTTCGCCAGGGTCGACCAAAGAAGTTGAGTCCACGTGTTCGGCATCATATCCAGAGGTTGGCTTTAAAAAATAGACACATGAGTGCTGCCAGCATTGCTGCAGAGGTTGAAGACGTGGGAGGTCAGCCTGTCAGTGCTCAGACCATACGCCGCACACTGCATCAACTCGGTCTGCATGGTCATCATCCCAGAAGGAAGCTGACGCACAAGAAAGCCCGCAAACAGTTTGCTGAAGACAAGCAGTCCAAGAACATGGATTACTGGAATGCCCTGTGGTCTGACGAGACCAAGATAAACTTGTTTGGCTCAGATGGTGTCCAGCATGTGTGGCGGCGCCCTGGTGAGAAGTACCAAGACAACTGTATCTTGCCTACAGTCAAGCATGGTGGTGGTAGCATCATGGTCTTGGGCTGCATGAGTGTTGCTGGCACTGGGGAGCTGCAGTTCATTGAGGGAAACATGAATTCCAACATGTACTGTGACATTCTGAAACAGAGCATGATCCCCTCCCTTCGAAAACTGCAGGATAACGTCCAACAGGATAACGACCCCAAACACAACCTCCAAGATGACAACTGCCTTGCTGAGGAAGCTGAAGGTAAAGGTGATGGACTAAACCCAATTGAGCACCTGTGGCGCATCCTCAAGTGGAAGGTGGAGGAGTTCAAGGTGTCTAACATCCACCAGCTCCGTGATGTCATCATGGAGGAGTGGAAGAGGAATCCAGTAGCAACCTGTGCAGCTCTGGTGAATTCCACGCCTAGGAGGGTTAAGGCAGTGTTGGATAATAATGGTGGTCACACAAAATATTGACACATTTGGGCACAATTTGGACATGTTCACTGTGGGGTGTACTCACTTATGTTGCCAGCCATTTAGACATTAATGGCTGTGTGTTGAGTTATTTTCAAAAGACAGTAAATCTACACTGCTATACAAGTTGTACACTGACTACTCTAAGTTATATCCAAGTTTTATTTCTATAGTGTTGTCCCATGAAAAGATATAATAAAATATTTGCAGAAATGTGAGGGGTGTACTCACTTTTGTGATACACTGTATATATATATATATATATATATATATATATATATATATGCAGTTTTCATTCCATATATATTGAGTTTCATTTTATATATATCAGTTTACATTTTATATATATCAAGTTTCATCCCATATATATCTAGTTTCATTTTATATATATCAGTTTACATTTTATATATATCAAGTTTCATTGTATATATATCGAGTTTCATTATATATATATATATATATATATATATATAATACATGTATATATACAGTGTATCACAAAAGTGAGTACACCCCTCACATTTCTGCAAATATTTCATTATATCTTTTCATGGGACAACACTATAGACATGAAACTTGGATATAACTTAGAATAGTCAGTGTACAGCTTGTATAGCAGTGTAGATTTACTGTCTTCTGAAAATAACTCAACACACAGCCATTAATGTCTAAATAGCTGGCAACATAAGTGAGTACACCCCACAGTGAACATGTCCAAATTGTGCCCAAATGTGTCGTTGTCCCTCCCTGGTGTCATGTGTCAAGGTCCCAGGTGTAAATGGGGAGCAGGGCTGTTAAATTTGGTGTTTTGGGTACAATTCTCTCATACTGGCCACTGGATATTCAACATGGCACCTCATGGCAAAGAACTCTCTGAGGATGTGAGAAATAGAATTGTTGCTCTCCACAAAGATGGCCTGGGCTATAAGAAGATTGCTAACACCCTGAAACTGAGCTACAGCATGGTGGCCAAGGTCATACAGCGGTTTTCCAGGACAGGTTCCACTCGGAACAGGCTTCGCCAGGGTCGACCAAAGAAGTTGAGTCCACGTGTTCGGCGTCATATCCAGAGGTTGGCTTTAAAAAATAGACACATGAGTGCTGCCAGCATTGCTGCAGAGGTTGAAGACGTGGGAGGTCAGCCTGTCAGTGCTCAGACCATACGCCGCACACTGCATCAACTCGGTCTGCATGGTCGTCATCCCAGAAGGAAGCTGACGCACAAGAAAGCCAGCAAACAGTTTGCTGAAGACAAGCAGTCCAAGAACATGGATTACTGGACTGCCCTGTGGTCTGACGAGACCAAGATAAACTTGTTTGGCTCAGATGGTGTCCAGCATGTGTGGCGGCGCCCTGGTGAGAAGTACCAAGACAACTGTATCTTGCCTACAGTCAAGCATGGTGGTGGTAGCATCATGGTCTTGGGCTGCATGAGTGTTGCTGGCACTGGGGAGCTGCAGTTCATTGAGGGAAACATGAATTCCAACATGTACTGTGACATTCTGAAACAGAGCATGATCCCCTCCCTTCGAAAACTGGGCCTCATGGCAGTTTTCCAACAGGATAACGACCCCAAACACAACCTCCAAGATGACAACTGCCTTGCTGAGGAAGCTGAAGGTAAAGGTGATGGACTAAACCCAATTGAGCACCTGTGGCGCATCCTCAAGTGGAAGGTGGAGGAGTTTAAGGTGTCTAACATCCACCAGCTCCGTGATGACATCACGGAGGAGTGGAAGAGGATTCCAGTAGCAACCTGTGCAGCTCTGGTGAATTCCATGCCCAGGAGGGTTAAGGCAGTGATAATAATGGTGGTCACACAAAATATTGACACTTTAGGCTCAATTTGGACATGTTCACTGTGGGGTGTACTCACTTATGTTGCCAGCTATTTAGACATTAATGGCTGTGTGTTGAGTTATTTTCAGAAGACCGTAAATCTACACTGCTATACAAGCTGTACACTGACTACTCTTAGTTATATCCAAGTTTCATGTCTATAGTGTTGTCCCATGAAAAGATATAATGAAATATTTGCAGAAATGTGAGGGGTGTACTCACTTTCGTGATACACTGTATATATAGAAACAAGGAAGCGGTTTTATTGTTATATATATATTTTATTGTTATATATATATATATATACTGTATATATATATACAGTATATACTGTATATATATACACTTACCATATAGAAGCACTTTGTAGTTCTACAATTACTGACTGTAGTCCATCTGTTTCTCTGCATGGTTTGTTAGCCCCCTTTCATGCTGTTCTTTAATGGTATTATTTAGGTGGTGGATCATTCTCAGCACTGCAGTGACACTGACATGGTGGTGGTGTGTTAGTGTGTGTTGTGCTGGTATGAGTGGATCAGACACAGCAGCGCTGATTAAGTTTTTAAATACCCCACTGTCACTGCTGGACTGAGAATAGCATCCAGCCAACAGCGCCCCATGGGCAGCGTCCTGTGACCACTGATGAAGGTCTAGAAGATGACTAACTCAAACAACAGCAATAGATGAGCGATCGTCTCTGACTTTACATCTACAAGGTGAACTCTGGAAGTATAGAAACCCAGCGCTGGTGTGCTAGTCGAATATCCCGCTACATCACCTGGGCGCCTAAATGTTATTATTTAATAATACAGTATATTATATTTGCATTACATAACATTACAATGTGTTTCCATCAAAACAAAAAGGGAACATCATATGCTTTGGCTTTATGATCTCTGACACTGTCAGTTAATGTTAATGTTACCGTATGCACACTGGCAGTTGTGCATATTTCATCCATTAAATGTCATATGGGATTTAAAGGCAGGTCGTAATTTAAAAGTAAATGGCTTATAGTTATTAAATAAACTGATTCTCAGAGGTCTTTTCTGGTAATAATTGGCAACTTTAAAGTCTCCCAAGAACGTCTGAAGCAGAATGCTATTCTGGATTTCACATTATTCCCAGTGTATCTGTTAATGCATATTTCTCACTTCAGACTTGACAGACTTAAGATGCCACATCTAAAAATGTTCTACAAGTAATTATAACAAATTTGCAAATTAATAAATTCAAGACAAGCGTATATGTCCAGTGAGCGAGTCCTGTGCGTTGTGGAGAAAATAATTAGAATCTGATTTACTGGGCCTAGATTGTCAAGAAGTTTAAAGGTGAGTGGGCTTTTTGAGATGGTACCATAGTTATGAGTGGGCTGCAGCAGCCTGAGGAAGAAGGCATTAAGTGTTAAGTGTTTAGGCAGCAGAGGAATAGCTACTCTGCGAGGGCAGCTACAAAAGAGACGGGTTGATAGAAACAGGACGAGCAACTCCCACGCTAAGCAACTCCTCCGCTATAGTGCAGTCTGAGCATCCCAAGGCCGAACCAATGCACCCTCTGTCTCTGCAAAAAGTCTCTGAACAAGGCTCCTGCTATTCCTTAGCTCTGACCAGAGTGCATGCTGCTGAATATTGATCACATACCGGCTCAGATCAATGAAGCCGAAATGGGTCTTAGAGGATTGCTGGAAAGCCAGGTAAACACAACCAATTATGTCATTCATTATGTACATGGTCACATTCAGTGCATCTGACTTATTTGTAAGCACAGAGAAATGTTTCTAAGGCATTAAATATTTAAAAAGGCATTTTTACTAACACTCCTGCCTCTCTCATGGCATCATATAAGCTCTCAAGCTGTGCTAGGCTCTGCAACCGAGTTGTTGCATTTGCTTTTTCTTTTCAGACGCAAAAACGTTTTAAGCCATAGGCTTCCAAGGTATGCAAGGAGCTTTTGGCTTGTCCCAGGATATTGCTTTGAAGCTGTGCAGTGTGCAGCGGCTGGCAGGACTACACAGAGTGGCAAACAAGAGTTTATGCTAAACGCATTTCCAGTGGAAAATCACTTTGTAACAGTTGCCTTGCCTCCCTTGTGTCTGAGCATGTCAAGGACGTACCTTTGAAAGCAAATGTGTTAGAGGTGTAAACTAGGTGATGCTGTCAACAAGCTGTTTATGCTTCATAACAAACACTAAGGTATCTTAAAGAATTTTATGAGGACATGTATTATCCTGACGTATAGAAGATGTTCAATCTAGAATGCTGAAAAAAAAAACTTTTTATATGTAAAAGGTTTTTTTATTATTAAAAAAAGGCCTTTGTCAAAGCCCTTTTAAAAGGAGAATTTGTATATTTATAAATTTGTATTTATTTATATATTTGTTTATTTATTTAATTAATTAAATAAAATATATATCAAATAATATCAAATAATAATTATTTTATTATTTATTTATTAAATCAATTAAATGTCAAATAATATTATATAATAATATTAAACATTAATTATTATTTATTGTTTTGCAGTTTTTCCTTTTTCTCATAATCGAATTGTCAGTTTTATTTATTTAGTTGTTATCTAGTTATTTCATTAATTAAATAAAATATCTAAATACATAAAAGATTAAAATCTATCTATATATATATGTATATATATATATATATATTAAATAAAATATCTAAATACATAAAAGATTAAAATTTATATATATACAGTATATACTGTATATATATATAAATTATTAAATAATATTTAATAATTATTATTAATGATTATATAAGTATTATTTTATTATTTATTTATTAAATGAATTAAATATTAAATAATATTATTTAATAAGTTTTGTATTTTTTCCCCTTTTCTCCTAATTGAATTGTTTCCAATTTTTGATTGTAATTACTCCGCTGCATGGCAGGGTGGCTCAGTGGGTAGCACTGTCGCCTCACAGCAAAAAGTTCCTGGGTTTGATTCCCAGGTGGGGCGGTCCGGGTCCTTTCTGTGTGGAGTTTGCATGTTCTCCCCGTGTCTGCATGGGTTTCCTCTGGGAGCTCCGGTTTCCTCCTACAGCCCAAAGACATGCAAGTGAGGTAAATTAGAGATACAAAATTGTCCATGACTGTGTTTGACATTAAACTTGTGATCTGATGAATCTTGTGTAACCAGTAATTACCTGTCCTGTCGTGAGTGTAACCAAAGTGTGTAAAGCATGACGTTAAAATCCTAATAAATAAATAAATAAATTGTCAGATGTGAGTCTTACAAAAAAGTTGGAGTCTCGCCCATCAAGCAGGCGTCTCAACCACCCTCTCTCAGACACAGCCAATTGTACCTGTTAGTTTAGAACTCAGAAGTTAGTTAATATTAGACTGCTGCGCCTTCTGATAACCCAGGGGAAAATATATTTAAAACTAGAGCCGTGTGTTTTAGTAGCAACAGTGACAGGAATAGCATTAAGCTGATTGAAGTTATTATTATTATTATTTCTGCATATGTGCATAAAAAAAAAAAAAAAAAAAAAAAAACGTACACAGTAGCCTTACCGCAGGTCCATACCAGATGTTATGTGGCTTCAGTACAAAGGTGTTTTCTACAAAGGTGCTATAGAGAACATTCTGACCAACAATCTCCCAGTCTGGTATGGAAATTGTACAGCCTCAGACCAGAAATCCCTTCAGAGAGTAGTGAGGACAGCGGAGAAGATCATCAGAACCTCACTCCCTTCCATACAAGAACTATATTAGTCACGCTGCCTCAGAAGAGCCACCAAGATAGTTGGTGACCCCACACACCCGGCCTATGGACTGTTCAGCCTCTTGCCCTCTGGCAAGCATGCGATGCAGGACTGCCAGACTCAGCAAGAGCTTTTTTCCACAAGCCACAAGATTACTCGACTTCCTATAACAGCACACACAACATACCTGCTCACACTTACGGACTTTCTAAACACATTTATTTAGTAAGATTTAAATACCTACATCTTGCTGCTACTCTTCTATTATATTCTGTGCAATAATTTAAGTGTTTAACACTAGGCATTTTATTTATTTATTACACCGGTACCTCACCACGGCAAATTATGTGCAATATCTCTTACTTAGTATATATTTTTTACTTTACTTAACGTGTATTTTTATGTCTGTTTACAATGTATGTACAATAGTGTTTTTTTTTATTTTTTTTACTTAATGTATATCTTTTTTAAAACTTTATGTATATTTTGTCTTGTATATGCCATTTTTTTTGTTTTATATTCTGCACATTGGAGCTTGAGAAATCTCGTTCAGCTGTGCACTCCTAGCTGTATAGTCTGAATGACAATAAAGTTCACTTTGACTTTGACTTTGACAGTAGGTCTTGAGTGCCCAACATGATGTCTGTGATTTGTGGTTTGTCTCTTCTTGGACCACTGTTTTATATACTCACCCTTAGTGTTTTAAAGATCCTCTAACCTAGTAATCTGGCCATAACGATTTGGCCTCTATCAAAGTCACTCAGGTCTTTATGCTTGCAGATTTCTATTTTATGTGCACTACAGGTTACTACCATCTGCTCAACATCTCCTTGACATATGTTTATATTACAAATAGGTGTTGGCATGCACAATTTTGAAAGATGTCATAATTTACACAAGTTGTTAATGCAAATAATTAATTCGATAAAATGTATTAGATGTTTAAAGTTTTCTTAAATTCTCTTTGTATGGACAATAGAAATATTTGTTTATAGCTTTATAATCATAGTGAAACAGAGAAGAGCCTTTCCCACACTCAGAGTCAGAAACAGTTATCAAATAGTCATTAAAATATTATTTTACTGAACCTAATACTAACCCCTAGAAACAGCCTCAGACGGGAATTATTGTTGTATGCTTTTGGAGAGAAAGCTTTCCACTGATCCAGAGTGCTATATTGGTGTGAATTCTACAAGTGTAGAATTTTATATGGTGATCTTAAGCTTGTGTGGGGCTACATCCTAGCTTAATATTGAAGCTTGCGGGTAAGCCAATCTGTTTTTTTCTCCCCCACTTCACACACAAGAAAAATAATGAAGCCATTGGTAAATTCTGTAATCATGAATGCTCTAAATATGTATGGTAAATAGCTTGGGAATGCCTAATTACTTTACACAGTGCGTTTTTCTGTGGGTTATTATCTATACAATAGCACAGCATGTTATTGTGTACCTGGAAACACACACAAACACTTGAATAGCTTTATTACCTTGAGGGTGGTTAAACACAAGAGGTGTATGATAATGGAGTAACAACAAGGACCTGCTAACTTAACCTGAGTAGGTTTTACAAACCCCATTTTCAAAAAAAGTTGAGACATGTTATGTAAAATCCAATAAAAAGAAGAATATTTGATTTGTTAATTCAACTGAATCTTTATTTAACCGATAAAAGTAGAAAGAAAAGATTTCCAATTCTTTCACTAATCAACAAGGTGAAATTAATAACACTGATTATCTCTTCATCACTGCACCTGCTAGTGGGTGGTATATATTAGGCAATAAGTGAACATTTTATCCTCAAAGTGGATGTGTTAGAAGCAGAAAAAATGGACAAGTGGAAGGATTTGAGTGAGTTTGACAAGGGCCAAATTGTGATGGCTAGACGACTGGGTCAGAGCATCTCCAAAACTGCAGCTCTTGTGGGGTGTTCCCGGTCTGCTGTGGTCAGTATCTATTAAAAGTGGTCCAAGGAAGGAACAGTGGTAAACCGGCAACAGGGTCATGGGCGGCCAAGGCTCATTGATGCACATGTATAAGCTATAGTTAATATTAACAGAACTAAGCCACCATTTAAAGCGACATCAAGTTTCCAGCTCTTGTCCAGTGCATTTAATCCTGACTGTCCCAAATGGACACCTCTGACTGTTACATTTATCCTGGAGAACCTTTTCACTTCCACCATACTTTTTTAAAGTGGCAACTTTTAATAGGAGAACAGAAGTGCATTTGGTGAGACAGAGTGAGGCTAAATTGAACTGTTTTACTTCCTTAATTGCAGCTAGTTGGGGTTGACAGCAGTAGAAAAGACTGGGGGAATAGAAGAGGGAGGGGGTAGAGAGAAGGTGTGCTTCATTATTGCCTTGGTCCTTTATTGCAGATGCATTTTCTTTCTAAGGAAATAATACACAACCAAAATTACAGATGATGGATGACATGACACTGTTTTGTGTTAAAAATGACATGCAGTATGAATACTTGGGTAATCATGAATAGCAATTTAATCATTACTACATTATCCATGTTCATATGTTTCATTCTTTAAAAATGTCAGTCAGGTTAATTGCTTTTTTAGTTTGAAAAATAATAACTGTACCCTGGTGTTAAGGGTAACAATGCATATTATGCCTAGTTCACACTACACCAGTGGTGTCCAAACTTTTTTCTAGGAGGGCCAGATTTGATAATGTGAAGGTGCCCAAGGGCCAACAGTCCCTGATGACATTATTTTAAACAATAAAATATGCATGTAATACGTTTTTTTAAATCATTTTATTTTCACACAGCGAACAACAACTAAATATAAGCATTCAGTTGCCAAACATGGTTTGGGTTTAAACTATAACAATGCATGGCTACCTTTTGAGTATTTCCTGGCATACATAACCATAAGACAAAAGAGAAAAAAAGACGTTCATATTGAACAATCCTTGACACTGTGCTTAAGTTATCTGGCTAACTCAGAAATCATGCTTTTCAAAATATTGTGATCTTATATTATGCATCAATAAAGCATCAAAACACAGATCTGATTATTTCATAGATCTATTAAGAAAACCTTTTAATACTGTAATGTACAGAAACAAGACTGGGAAATACTGTTCTAAATTACCATGTAAAAACCTATAAATACCTGAAACAATCAAGGTTCCAGAAAATATCTTTGCTTTGTAATCAAGTTATTGACTGTAGCTATGAAAAAGTTCAATTGTGTTAATTAAAACACTGTTTTTAAAACACTACAAACATCACAAATATAAATCATGTTTACAACCATGTGATTGAATGACCTGAATAAACTGTAGAGATGAAACATTACACAGCAAACGAGTTTCGCTTCTTTCTCAAACAATACCGGAGGGGAAGGAGGAGGAGATAGTGCTGATGGAGGACATCAGTGCTGATGGAGTTTTTAAACACCTCACTGTCACTGCTGGACTGAGAATAGTCCACCAACCAAAAATATCCAGCCAACAGCTCCCTGTGGGCAGCATCCTGTGACCACTGATGAAGGTCTAGAAGATGACCAACTCAAACAGCAGCAATAGATGAGCAATCATCTCTGACTTTACTACAAGATGGACCAACTAGGTAGGAGTGTCTAATAGAGTGGACAATGAGTGGACATGGTATTTAAAAACTCCAGCAGTGCTGCTGTGTCTGATCCACTCATACCAGCACAACACACACTAACACACCACCACCATGTTATTGTCACTGCAGTGCTGAGAATCAACAACAACCACAGACTGTTGAGCAGCTGAAGTCAAGCAGGAATAAACAAAAATGCCTTTTGCAAAGCTGCAAAAATTTGTGTCCTCACTTCCCAAAGGATTTAAATGTCTCATTAATAAAAACTGTGCTGCGGGCATCAAATTCTAAATATGTTTATATTTACAAGATACAATTAAGTTGATCAGTAAAAAAAGATTGGAAATCTTTATAAAGATTCAAGAGTATTAACAAATCACAGATTCTTTTTTTTGGTTTTACAAAATGTCTCAACTTTTCTGGGAATGGACTTTATAAATAATAGAAAACACTGCAGGTGTCAAATATTGTTTTAAAACATCATACATACGAAGTTTGATCTGTCAGTATGTAATACATGGGTGCCAGAGGCAGTAGGGTGTCTACACTGTGTCTTTTTCTGAGAATAACCAGTCAATATCCTTAGCAGGGTACAGAACAGACGGCCATGCTTAAGCAGGGCATATCGATAGTTGTAGGTCTTAACACAAGCAGACAAGATCAATGTTAAAAAGACTAGAAATACAAAGGACTAAAAAGTAGGAAATGTATTCTGGGAAATGCTAGATGCCAGTAACAAATAAGGCATATGGGACTAACAGGGCCTATAAAACAACATGTGAGTGAAAAAACATATGGGAATCTAAAACTGAAGGTTAGAAATATATAAGCTGAACAGAAAGTACACAGTGAACAGACCTTACATGCTAAGATGCTTAGATATAAATATACACCAATCAGCCATAACATTAAAACTACCTCCTTGTTTCTACACACATTGTTTATTTTATCAGCTCCACTTACCATATAGAAGCACTTTGTAGTTCTACAATTACTGACTGTAGTCCATCTGTTTCTCTGCATGCTTTGTTAACCCCCTTTCACCCTGTTCTTCAATGGTCAGGACTCTCCCAGGACCACTACAGAGTAGGTATTATTTGGTTGGATCATTCTCAGCACTGCAGTGACACTGACATGGTGGTGGTGTGTTTGTGTGTGTTGTGCTGGTATGAGTGGATAAGACACAGCAATGCTGATGGAGTTTTGTAACACCTCACTGTCACTGCTGGACTGAGAATAGTTTACCGACCAAATATATCCAGCCAGCAGCGCCCCGTGGGCAGCGTCCTGTGACCACTGATGAAGATCTAGAAGACGACCAACTAAAACAGCAGCAATAGATGAGCGATCGTCTCTGACTTTACATCTAAAAGGTGGACCAACTAGGTAGGAGTGTCTAATAGAGTGGACAGTGAGTGGACACTGTATTTAAAAACTCCAGCAGCGCTTCTCTGTCTGATCCACCCATACCAGCACAACACACACTAACACAACACCACCATGCCAGTGTCATTGCAGTGATGAGAATGATCCACCACCTAAATAATAACTGCTCTGTTGTGGCCCTGTGGGTGTCCTGACCATTGAAGAACAGGGTGAAAGCAGGCTAAAAAGGGATGCAGAAAAACAGATGGACTACAGTCAGTAATTGTAGAACTACACAGTGCTTCTATATGGTAAGTGGAGCTGATAAAATGGACAGTGAATGTAGTAACAAGGAGGTGGTTTTAATGTTATGGCTGATCGGTGTATGTACACACTTTTAAGTGAGGGTGGGAGTAGTAGTAGTTGGTCATGTCTGACAGAGCTTATAGTCCGGATGTGGCAAGTCATAGATCAGGGCAAGAATATAAAACAATATCTATACCTTAGATTCTAGGGTTTTGGGTGTTCCCAGAATGACAGTGGCACCAATAATTCTTAAATAAAAGATGCTTGATCTTTCCTAGAGTTCACTGTCTGGCCGACTGGGCATCCAGATTAAACTGACCTTGGTAGAAATGATAAAAAAGAACCCAGCAGTCTCTCTAAAAAGCTCCAGAAGTCTTGTTTATAAATAAGAGAATCTGTCTGATGGACAACCATGTCTGTAAAAAGAATCGCTTGTCTGTTGAGATGGAAATTGAACCCAGCAAGGTCAATGCCATTCCTACGGTGTAACCTGTGGCATGGTCTCTCTGTGACTGCACCAATTTTCTCAGGTTAATCTGATTTCTTTCTACCTCTCAGAAACATGTTCATTTGTTCATTTGACTCCTTTAAATTACCCCTGGGTACAAGTGTGGTGCCCTGTAATAGATTGATGCCCTGTTCAGGATGTATTCCTGCTTCGCCACCTGTGTTCCCAGTGTTGCTAAAAAACACTTGACTCTGCTCAGGAAGAAGCAGTTATTAAAGATAAATAAATGAAGGGCCGCTCAGGTGGCGCAGCAGTAAAAACACACGCTGGAACCAGAGCTGGGATCTCGAATACATTGTATCGAATCTCAGCTCTGCCTGCCGGCTAAGGCTGAGCATCCATTAAGAAAATTAAAAATTAAAGATAAATGAATAAGTAATAAAGTAAAAAAATATGTTGGCAGGTGACTCTAAAACACTAGAAAAGATGGAGTTTTTAATGAACATTTTACAGGTCTAAGCAGGTTAATTATAATCAAAGCACAACGGCTGCCTTATTAATGGAAAGTTAAGCCTAATAAGCGGTATATTTAATTTTTATAATTGCTCAGGCACAATTCCAGAGTTCTATTTTCTTTATTAAAAGGTCTGGCTGAAGAAAATTGATTTAAATGGTGTCACTTGAGCAGCAGATGGAAAACAAATATGATTGCAAATGAAAGTCAAGGGGCAGTCGATAAAAAAATTCATCTTTCATGAAGTTCACTCTGCACTGGTGCCAGAACCAACTCCTGTCAGCTTGTTGTTATGCTTTCTTTTTTCATTTTTTTGGGCTCTACACTATTTGGCTGGGATTTATTTTCCTTCATGTTGTAGTGTCTACACAGAATACAGAGGGCATTCACACTGGACTTGGTAAAACCAGACATATTGTCTGGACTCTGCTAAATAACATCAGAATTTTTAAGAACTTTTTTTTCCCACACAATACTACTAGCCTTAACATTAAAACAACCTCCTTGTTTCTACACTCACTGTCCATTTTATTAGCTCCACTTATCATATAGAAGCACTTTGTAGTTCTACAATTACTGACTGTAATCCATCTGTTTCTCTGCATGCTTTGTTAGCTCGCTTTTTACCCTGTTCTTCAATGGTTAGGACCCCCTCAGGACCACTACAGAGCAGGTATTACTTGGGTGGTGGGTCATTCTCAGCACTGCAGTGACACTGACATGGTGGTGGTGTGCTAGTGTGTGTTGTGCTGGTATGAGTGGATCAGACACAGCAGCGCTGATGGAGTTGTTAAATACTGTGTCCACTCACTGTCCACTCTATTAGAAACTCTTACCTAGTTGGTCCACCTTGTAGATGTAAAGTCAGAGACGATCGCTCATCTATTGCTGCTGTTTGAGTCGGTCATTTTCTAGACCTTCATCAGTGGTCACAGGATACTGCCCACGGGGCGCTGTTGGCTGGATATTTTTGGTTGGTGGACTATTCTCAGTCCAGCAGTGACAGTGAAGTGTTTAAAAACTCCAGCAGCGCTGTTGTGTCTGATCCACCCATACCAGCACAACACACACTAACACACCACCACCATGTCAGTGTCACTGCAGGGCTGAGAATGATCCACCACCTAAATAATACCTGCTCTGTAGTGGTCCTGTGGGGGTCCTGACCATTGAAGAACAGCATGAAGGGGGGGCTAACAAAGCATGCAGAGAAACAGATGGACTACAGTCAGTAACTGTAGAACTACAAAGTGCTTCTATATGGTAAGTGGAGCTGATAAAATGGACATTGAGTGTAGAAACAAGGAGGTGGTTTTAATGTTATGGTTGATCAGTGTATGTCTGTGCAGAGATTTTAATGCTACAGTGCAGTCTGCCATACAAAAGATAATAATGAAATTAACTTAATTTTTTTCACTCGTGAGACCTGACTTCTTAATTACATGACATATGGTGATTTTTACTCATGCACACAATGTTTACAAGTGATTTTCTGGCTGTGTCCTAAATACTATCCTGTTTGCTACATAGTGTGTAATTATACCATTTAAAGTGCACTAATTAGACATACTTCAGTACATTATTTTGCAATTAGGAACATGGCTTTTTAGAATGTGGTCATTACTTTAAGCTCTGCTTTTAGGAGGCATAAATTGGCTTAAACAAGTCAAGCAAAAAAAACCTTTTTTCCTCCCTAATGAGCTTTTGTTTCCACCCACTTTACAAACCAAAAATACCCCACTGGTTCATTTGTTCAGTTGTTCATTGTCTATTTTACCACTGCTTTATACTGGTCAGGGTCTGATCTATTGGGTGAAAGGTAGGAAACCCCCCAGACAGGTTTGCAGTCCATCACAGGGCAGACACAACCCCACTGTCATTTTTTAGTATCTTCAATTAGTCTGACTGCATGTCTTTGAATTTGTAAGAGGACACCCATGCAGACACAGAGAGAACATGCAAAATCTACACAGAAAGGACCCTGCCTGCCTACACAGGGATTGAACCTAGGCATTTGTTGCTGTGCACTACACACTGCACCACAGTGCCCCCCATGCCCGCATAGATTGTCCAGATTTTAAACTTGTCACCCCTCAAGATTAATTAATGCTTTACATACTAAATGGGACAGCACAGTGACACACCTGGTAGAGTTAATGCCACACATTAACGAGATAGCTTCAAAAAGTTTCCACACTATTTTCATTGGAAACGACAGTGAGGGTGGGAGGAGTAGTAATTGGTCGTGTCTGAGAGACTGAGAGAGAGCTTATAGTCCGGATTTAGCGCCATCTGATTTCCACCTTTTTGGACGCTCAAAGAAGCTTTAAGGGGAAGAAGATGTGCTGTGTTGTGCTGGTATAAGTGCAGAGACACATTAATGCTGCTGGAGTTTTTAAACACCTCACTGTCACTGCTGGACTGAAAATAGTCCACCAACCAAAAATATATCCAGCCAACAGCGCTCTGTGAACAGCGTCCTCTGACCACTGATGAAGGTCTAGAAGATGACCAATTCAAACAGCAGCAATAGATGAGCGATCGTCTCTGACTTTACATCTACAAGGTGGACCAACAAGGTAGGAGTGTCTAATAGAATGGACAGTGAGTGGACATGGTATTTAAAAACTCCAGCAGCGCTGCTGTGTCTGATCCACTCATACCAGCACAACACACACTAACACACCACCACCATGTCAGTGTCACTGCAGTGCTGAAAATGATCCACCACCTAAATAACACCTGCTCTGTGGTGGACTACAGTCAGTAATTGTAGAACTACAAAGTGCTCCTATATGGAAAGTGGAGCTGATAAAATGGACAGTGAGTGTAGAAACAAGGAGGTGGTTTTAATGTTATGGCTGATAGGTGAGGGTGGGAGGAGTAGTAGTTGGTCGTGACTGATAGAGGGCTTATAGTCCGGATTTAGCGCCGTCTGATTTCCATTTTTTTGGACGCTTAAAGAAGCTTTAAGGGGAAGAAGATTTTCATGTGATGATGATGTGAAAGCAGCAGTGCATCAGTGGCGATGCACTTTCTGGGGATTCTGGGGACCTCCAATTTCCCTCTGTCAGCAGTTTTGCATGTTCTTCTCCTGTCTGGTTTCCATGTCTGATTTCCAAAACATCATACTAATCCTGAGTAAGATTTATTTTTGCACGCAGCACAAATCAACTGTTTTTTGGCTAACAGGAATGAAACAGATGTGATCTTCTGCTTTTGTAGTTCATTCGCCTTAAGGTTTAATGTGTTGTGCATTCTGAGATGTTTTTTTTTGCTCACCATGGTTGTAAAGATTAGCTGTTTGAGTTACCATGGCTGTTTTGTCAGCTCTTGTGATCTATAATATTTACAAGCTGTTCCTGCCTTTTTCACAACACTGTGTACATTCTCAAGTTCTTGTGTGATCAGCAGTTTCTGACATACTTAAACCAGCCTGACACCAACAACCATGCTATGGTCAAAGTCATTCAGATTACATTTTCCCTGTTCTGATGCTTGATGTGAACTTTACCTGAGGGTCTTTTTACAAAGAACAAGGGTTAACTGATCTTACATGATCAAAGACAGCTAAGGCAGCAGAATCTTGTATCAGCAATGAGTCCAGACTACACTACAGACTCCTGATTTAAGCAGAGAAGTAAAGGAGAAAAAGGTTTGACTTTGAATGGGTCACATTTGAACGTTTTAATGTGTCTTTTTAAACTAATAGACGGGTTAGCAAAGACCACTAAGTGCACAAGACAATTTAAATTTAAGTTTTTTGTCTTATAGCTTCAGTTCAACAGAAAACTAATATAAAAATGTAATTAACTGTGATAAACTTGTGAACATTCACATATCCAATTAAACAATGAATGTTATGTTTTAAGTATTAGATTTTTTAACATGTTTCTGTAACGGCCTACCTACTGTATCGAGCAAAAGTGGGTAAGTGAGCATGCTCATCAAAAGTGAGCATGCTCATCTGCCATGCCACTGGGACCAACAGGAGACACTATATACACTGATCAGCCATAACATTAAAACCACCTCCTTGTTTTTACACTCACTGTCCATTTTATCAGCTTTACTTACCATATAGAAGCACTTTGTAGTTCTACAATTACTGACTGTAGTCCATCCGTTTCTCTACATACCTTTTTAGCTTGCTCTCACCCTGTTCTTCAATTGTTAGGACCCCACAGGACCACCACAGAGCAGGTATTATTTATGCGGTGGATCATTGTCAGCACTGCAATGACACTGACATGATGGTGGTGTGTTAGTGTGTGTTGTGCTGGAATGAGTGGATCAGACACAGCAGCGCTGCTGGAGTTTTTAAATACCGTGTCCACTCACTGTCCACTCTATTAGACACCCCTACCTAGTTGGTCCACCTTGTAGATGTAAAGTCAGAGACGATCGCTCATCTATTGCTGCTGTTTGAGTTGGTCATCTTTATTGGTTGGTCATCAGTGGTCACAGGACGCTGCCCACGGGGCGCTGTTGGTTGGTGGACTATTCTCAGTCCAGCAGTGACAGTGAGGTGTTTAAAAACTCCATCAGTGCTGCTGTGTCTGATCCACTCATACCAGCACAACACACACTAACACACCACCACCATGTCAGTGTCACTGCAGTGCTGAGAATGATCCACCACCTAAATAATATCTGCTCTGTGGGGGTCCTGACCATTGAAGACCAGGGTGAAAGTAGGCTAAAAAAGTATGTAGAGAAACAGATGGACTACAGTCAGTAATTGTAGAACTACAAAGTGCTTCCATAAACAAAAAGGTGGTCATAATGTTATGCCTCATCTATCTATCTATCTATCTATCTATCTATCTATCTATCTATCTATCTATCTATCTATCTATCTATCTATCTATCTATCTATCTATCTATCTATCTATCTATCTATCTATCTACAAGGGATCTTTAAAAAGTTTCTGCACTTTTATCTTTTTTTTGGAAACGATGAGGGTGGGAGGAGTAGTAATTGGTCGTGTCTGAGAGACTTAGAGAGAGCTTATAGTCCGGATTTAGTACCATCTGATTTACATTTTTTTTGGACCGCTCAAAGAAGCTTTAAGAAGAAGAAGATGTGATTCATGTGATGATGATGTGAATAAGTGAATAAAAATGAAGTAAGCTAAAATAATTGGTTTAACCATCCATTCTGTTTATTTTAGAGACTGTGTATTGCAGCTTGTGTAATATTAAGTGATTACATGTAAGGAGGATTTTGGGTTAACTCTTTTTGTGCTGGTTTCTTAACTCTTTCCTAACAAGCAGTGCTTGTCAGGGTCATGGTGGGTCCAGTTTTTCCAGAATTACTGGGCACAATGCAATAACACACCCCAGACATTATGCCAATCCACTGCGGGATCTCAGCCACCCCCTAGACATAGTTAATAGTGGGCAATAGTGGGCTACAGTAATTTACCACTGTTCCACCAGAGCGCTTCAAAAGTGGCCCCTGTTACTAACAGCCCATATTTAAAACTTGAACTTTTTGGTTTTATTTATATCTGTAACCATGCAGAGGCCAGAGTTAGAAAGAAATAATTATTTGTCATGGTGAATTAAACTCAGATGCTTGTGCAATAAATGCACTTTTCTAAGCTTTATTTTATGGCTTAGCTTATGTTAAAGCTGACTGCTTCAGAAAGTAGCTCATCTGAGTTTTGAAGGGATAAATGATCTTCATAAACCCAACAGTTGATTTTTGATTCTCAGTCTATAATGGCTATAGAGAGTGGAGTGAATTGTTTATTTTTTTGTATAAAACATATCTAGCTCACAGGTAACTTGCATTCAAGCTGCAGTGGCCTGATGATCATTTAAATCTAAAGTTTAAATCTATTTAACTTTTAAACTAAAAGCACTTTAAAGTGTTGACATTAGAAAGTCTGTGGGGCCTGATGGGTTAGATTTTATTTATTGAAAATTTGATTACCGAACCTCTTGCTCATATTTTAAATCTTTTCCCCTTTACTAACATAATTTTCATTATGTGAAAAACTTCTGCTGTAAAACAACAGCTGAAAAACTTGAACTCTTTACATCTTTGCTGAATTGATGGAGTCAGTTTTTAAAATGATTCAAGATTATTGCTTATAATTAGATTTCTATGAAAGCATTACACACCAGGGCAGCACATACTGGCCAGTTGTCTTATTCACTTACACATAGGGTAGTTTAAATAATCAAATTCAAGTTTTAATGTACAACCACCAATCAAAAAAAAGTTGGGACAGTATGTAAAATGCAAATAAAAACCTTATGTTAACCATGTCCAGAAGCGGCGTCAACTTCTCTGAGTTCGGAGGCATCTAGGATGGACCCTCACACAGTGGAAACGTGCTCTGGACCAAAGACAAAAAGGACCATCCATCTGTTATGGTTTGGCGCGGTGTCAGTGCCCTTGGCAAAGGTAATGTACACTTCTGTGACGGCAGCTTTAATGCAGAAAAGTACAACCCCAAATCAGAAAAAGTTGGGAGAGTACGTAAAATGCAGATAAAATAAAAATGCAGTGCTCCTTATATTTACTTTGACTTTTATTTAATTGCAGACAGGATGAAAAGTTGGGACAGGGGCAATTTAGGGCTAGTAATGAGGTGAAAAACTAATGATGTGAACAGGTGATGTCAACAGGTGATTTTAATCATGGTTTGGTACAAAATCAGCATCCAGTAAAGGCTGAGAATCTTCAGTTTGTCAACAAATGCGATTTGAATATTTCTCCCTTTACAGTGCATAATATCATTAAACAATTTAAGAAATCAGGAGGAATTTCAGTGCGTAAAGGCCAAGAACACAAGCTTAAGCTGAACTCCTGTGATTTTGATCCCTTAGACGGTACTGCATCAGGAACCGCCACTCAACAATAGCTGATATAACCACATGGGTGAGAGATTACTTTGGCAAACCTTTGTCAGGCACTACAATACAGAGTTACATGCACAAATGCCACTTAAAACTTTACCATGTCCAGAAGCAGCGTCGAGTTATCTGCACTCTGAGGCATCTAGGATGGACCATCACACAGTGGAAACATGTATTGTGGTCAGATGAATCAGCATTCCAGGTCTTTTTTTGAAAAAATGGATGCTGTGTGCTCTGGACCAAAGACAAAAAGGACCAGCCAGACTGTTATCAGCAACAAGTCCAAAAGCCAGGGTCTGTCATGGTATGGGACTGTGTCAGTGCCCCTTGGCAAAGGTAATTAACACTTCTGTGATGGCAGCATTAATGCAAAAAAGTACATTGAGGTCTTAGAGCAGGGGTCACCAACCCGGTGAGGGCATGTTCTAAAATAGCACTAGTGACTATAGAGCTCCGTCTGAAAATTAGATTTGTGTTGCTGCTCTTTTTGAATCAATAACACTTGCATTGATTGCATTGAGTTTTATATTGTGCGCATAACGCTGAGAAAAGCGAGCTACGCATGCGCAGCTGCGATGCGGAGCGAGATATGGGTTTTACCCCGAAAAAATTATAATGAAAAAACACAAGAAAAGCTAAAGAAAACGTAATATTTTCACAATGATTGGGAATAATGTGCAGAGAGGCTTCAGTACGTGTCACAAAAACTTCCATGTATATCGCAGTACATCGCAGCTTTTTTTTTTAAAATCGTACATAACTGATCATTTGTACAAACATGGGACAGAGTTCATGATTTGTTCTAAAATGTTATAAAGTAAGTGATCAGTATAAATGGGACATGATTTTAAAACGTGACTGTTAATGATTTCCAAAAAAAAATGGTGCAGAAGTGATGATCATTTGTAAAAAAAAAAAAAAAAAAAAGGTGTGATTTTGACCAAAATGCAAGAAATGTGCTCATTCATACAAAACTGTCAGGAACAATATTTACAAAAATATCAGAGATGTGATAACTCTGACTTTCAAATATTGAAACAGATTTAGATTATTAGAGATACATAATGTTACATGTTGAAATATATCTGTGTTTCCTACCATGGTAAATCATTGTTAATAATTTTTCTGAGGAATAATTAACATTAACATATGATCAGACTCTTCATATACAGTATATGAATATTTATGAAAAATAATAATAATAATAGTAATAATAATATAATTGAAGGTAGATCGTGCAACCTTATGTTATTCAGAAAGTTTGTATTAAACAAGTAGCCCTTCGTATTATTCAGTACCCTTGAAGTAGCTCTCGGTCTTGAAAAGGTTGGTGACCCCTGTCTTAGAGCAACATGTGCTGCCTTCAAGATCTCATCTTTTTCAGGGAAGTCTATGCATTTTCAACATGTCAATGCAAAACCACATGCTGCACACATTACAAAGGCATGGCTGCAGAAGAAGAGGGTACGGGTACTGGATTGGCCCACTTGGATCCAAGAGTCAAATTCCCAGTGATGCTGGGAGTTCCAATTATTTCTCTTTTTTTTAGTATATGTATATTTGTTTTTGAATTTGTCCCCAATTTACCTCCCAATTTAGTCATATCCAATCACCCTATTGTATTACCCTTTCTCTCTACTGATGCTGATCCCCGCCCTGATTGAGAAGAACAAGACTCACACACCCCCCTCCGACATGTGTGCAGTAGCAGACGGCATCTTTTCACCTGCACAAGCTGATCAGCTTTGTGTACAGAGAGCCACACCCTGATTAACGCATCTTTTGTCTCTGTGCAGGCACCAAAAAATCAGCCAGAAGAGCTCGTAATTGCCTCAGTTACGTATGAGGAGTCCCTATCCGGCATGTAGGCGCCCGGCCCAGACGGATGACAGAGCTGATTTTTGAACCGACGTTTGCGAAATGTCAGCTCTGGTGTGCTAGCGTGTTTTACTGCTGCGCCACCTGAGCGCCATTATTTTTCTTTTTACCGAAAAACATAAGGTCATCTGTTCACGAGTTGAAGTTTATCTGGGTTATGCAGCATTACAGAGGTCAGATATACAAAATCAAGTCTACATTTAAACGGCTGTCAAGAAACAAGAGATTTCCAAATATGCTAGTCTGCTACCACTGGAATCCAGGATTCAAATCTCTAGTAATGCTGTTGGCTGGCTGGCTGTCTAAATATCCCCTGAATCTACTTTTTTATTACTGCTATAATTGGTTTCCAGTGGCTTACTGGTTGCCAGGCATGGCTGTACAAGCCTTTCATTGGGTGGGATGCCTGAAGACGATGTTGTGTGCTAATTCAATATATGTCCTCTTGAAGTACCACTGACAGATCACCATGGTCTGAAGATGTCATGCCCTCTAATTGGAAATGCAATAGTGACTGTTTTTAATACAGCCCTATTTCTGCTGATGAGCCGATGTAAGATCTTGTTACTGCTATCTACTGTGTTTGCCCATTTTTACTTGGCTGGTTTCACCAAGGAGATGCTGGAGGCACGCTATGTTGGAGGTAGCTACCTGCAGGGGCTTAAATGGTGGTGGTAATGCAGGGGCTTAAATTTCCAGCCTGAAATTTAATTCGGATGCCATAAAACCTTGGAAATTGAACAGTTGAAACAGTGCCTACAGGCCGTAAGCTGAACAGATGATTATGCATGTATTTATTCATTTTTCTGCTTCTCCTTCAGTCCGGCCCAATGTGGAAACACTGGGTGCAAAACAGAGACACACCCTGAGTAGGGCTGGGCGGTATGACCAAAAAAATTGTAACACAGTATTTTTTTTGCACTTTCTCCCTTTTTCTCCTGATTTTTAGCGTGTCCAATGTTTACCCAATTGCATTATGCTTCCTCTCTACTGGTGCTGACCCTTGCCCTGATTGAGGAGAGCGAACTGACACACACCCCCTTCGATACGTGAGCAGTAGCAGACTGCATCTTTTCACCTGCACGAGGCGAGTTCATATGCCATCGGCCTTCTGCACGGAGAGCCACACTCTGATCAGCATTATTCCTCTACTCTGTGCAGACGCCATCAATCAGCCAAAGTTCTAAACTGCTGAAACAGCTAATTTCTTTGCTGTTTTGTTAACACTGTTATGCTAACACTACCTGGCTAACAAGTGAGCTGTATCTAATCTGCACAGCGCTCTGTAGTGCTTTTAGCAGTGAACAGTATTATATATTTTGCTGCCTACTTAATCCTACAGCTGTGCTACGGTACTGCGCTATATAAACAATCCATACTGCATGAGGAATCAAAGATGGTATATTGAATGAAAGGTAATATCGCCCAGCACTAACCCTGAGCAGGGTCAGAGGTCCAGTGCATGCCTTTCTCACAAACAGTGACCAGATGTGAACCCGGGTTTCCAGAACTTATTTTGTCATGCTGCACCTACCCCACTCACTGTGCCACCATGTCACCACCTGATATATGACTTCCATTAAATTACATATGTGGTCATCCAGCTGAAAATTTGGCATAGATGGTAATTCGAGAAACCTAGATAAACAGGCTTGATGTTTGTGTTGATAAATGTGTATGTGTGTGTGATCTTCAATTAGATCAATTCATTTAAAATATGCATGAAATGTGGCACCCATGTTGCCATGGTAATGCCTGTCTGATGTATTAGCCTGCCTGGTGACTGACCTCCTGTTAAAAGCAGCATCGCACAGTTGGTCACTTCATCAGTGGCTTTCCTCCTTGATAAATAGCCGACGCGAATCCTTCCAAGAGGTAAAATAGCAGTCATGTACAGAAACACACACATCCTTTATACACAACTCAGTGTAAGGAGTCAGTGCATTTATATATATAGTATATATATATACAAACTGATCAGCCATAACATTAAAACCACCTCCTTGTGTCTACACTCACTGTTCATTTTATCAGCTCCACTTATCATATAGAAGATCTTTGTAGTTCTACAATTACTGACTGTAGTCCATCTATTTCTTTACATACTTTTTTCAGCCTGCTTCTACCCTGCACTACCACAGAGCAGGCATGATTTAGGTGGTGGATCATTCTCAGCACTGCAGGGACACTGACATGGTGGTGGTGTGTTGGTGTGTGTTGTGCTGGTATGAGTGGATCAGACACAGCAGTGCTGCTGGAGTTTTTAAATACCATGTCCACTCACTGTCCACTCTATTAGACACTCCTACCTAGTTGGTCTACCTTGTATATGTAAAGTCAGAGATGATCACCCATTTATTGCTGCTGTTTGAGTCGGTCATCTTCTAGACCTTCATCAGTGGTCACAGGTTGCTGCCCATGGGGCGCTGTTGGCCAGATATATTTCTGGGTGGTGGACTATTCTCAGTCCAGCAGTGACAGTGAGGTCACCTAAATAATACCTGCTCTGTGGTGGTCCTGTGGGTGACCTGATCATTGAAGAACAGCATGAAAGGGGGCTAACAAAGTATGTAGAGAAACAGATGGACTACAGTCAGTAATTGTAGAACTACAAAGTGCTTCTATATGGTAAGTGGAGCTGATAAAATGGACAGTGTGTGTAGAAAGAAGGTGGCTTTAATGTTATGGCTGATCAGTGTGTATATGTATGTATATTTATTTATTTTTCTTTCTGCTACCCGCTTTTAACACATTACACAAACACAAACAATGCACAAAACCGCCAGTTTTTATCCTTTATTTTCTCTGAAAAAGACACAGTATTGTGCAGCACCCGTGAAAGGGCATGCGCTGACCTGACTGCAGCGATCAGAGCCCACCGAGACATCCGACATCATCAAGCGATGCATACAGAAACCCATGAAAGGTTTTAATGTCACAGGCCTTGAGTGACTGCTACTCCTTTTAACGTCATTTTCCCTAATTTCAGTGTCACACGGGCACCGAGTTGCCAGGCAGGCCTGGGTGCACACATATACACAGCAAAAAAACAAAACAGCCCACGTGTAATGGACTTTCTAACCAGAAAGTGTAATTTTTTTTACCAGAGCTAATAGTATCTACCTGACAAGCATAATGTTCTTCTAACTTGATATTATTCCAACAATGTGGACGTATGAGAGGACATACGGCAGGACTAAAATGATACAAAACAAACAAACAAAAAATTAATGGATGCCATTATGTGCAGGATAAGTACAAAGCCGCTTTTTGTTTTAAGATAAAAGGCTCACATGATGTTCTCAAGTAAACAAAGTGAAGAATAGACAGGATTAGTTAATGTGACACACTTATCCATTGTCTAAGCATTATCATATTTGTTCGTGGGTGGATTTAAAAAGACTCCAGTGTCTTCTAATACAGGTAAATTCAGCTACAACAGCCACTTTCTCCTAACATTTACAATTACCAAAACGGACTTACAGTTATGGCTGAATACAGTTTAATCAATTGAGGCTTAAGGGCCTTGCTCAGGGACCCAACAGGAACAACTTGTCAGTGGTGAGACTTGAAACAACAGCCTCCTGGTTACTGGTGCAGTACCTTAACCAATGATGAGCTAGCACTGCCATTATTTTCAAATAATGGATCTACCCAGAAGTGCTCACCCTGCTGAAATCTCCCTAAAAATGCTCTTGATAGCAGGAAATCGTGTGCTACGCTATTCATAGATTTATCAAAAGCTTTTGATACCGTCAATC
This sequence comes from Trichomycterus rosablanca, assembly GCF_030014385.1. Classification (NCBI taxonomy): domain Eukaryota; kingdom Metazoa; phylum Chordata; class Actinopteri; order Siluriformes; family Trichomycteridae; genus Trichomycterus; species Trichomycterus rosablanca. The sequence goes on from NC_085993.1 coordinate 15,440,895, forward strand.
ATGAAATCTTATTGTCAAGACTGACTAGTATTGGTTTGTCTGACAATGTGACTGGTTGGTTTAGAAATGACTTGAGTAACAGATGTCAGCGAGTACTTCTCGATGGAGTTCTTTCTGAAAAGCTGGTAGTTAGAATTGGGGTGCCACAGGGCTCTATTTTGGAACCACTGTTGTTTACCAGTTATATCAACAGCCTTGGCGGAAATAAATATTTTCCCTATGTTGTTGATTGTGTAATTTTTGTGTTATATGCTGCTGTCTTGGCTGGGGCTCACTTGTAAAAGAGATTTTAATCTCAATGTGACTTTCCTGGTTAAATAAAGGTTAATAATAATAATAATAATAATAATAAAACAACTTCTCCAACAACACAAAAATTGTATACATGAGTTAGTAGCAAGAAGGAAATCACCACTAACCAAAAGGAACCCTGGTGCCTATGTGATATTCGTGACACTTCACCTGGATGACCCTGATCATTCATGGGTAGTGTTTGATTGATCACAATTTTCAACATTCAACAACAGCCCTTATTGTCCAGAAAGTTCCATTATTATTTTTTTTTTTTACTAAAGAACATAAGGTCATCTGTCCATGAGGTGAAGTATAACTGGGTTATGCAGCCCATGAGTTGAAGTTTATTTAAGTTATGCAGCAGGAAAGAAGTCAGATATACAAAATCAAGCTTACATTTAAACGACTGACAAGGAACAATAGATTTTGGAGCAGCCTGGTCAAAGATCGGTGCTAATGAATTTCCTGGGGACCCCATATGAAATTAAGGTAAATTCTGAACTCCCTGAGTTCGAATCTATGAGCGCCCCCTAGCAGCCACGATTGGCAGTGTCTGGAGCAGCAAAATTGGCCACAAGTCTACTGGGTGAAAAAAAGGCCTGACTAAAAAGAGGTTGGGGTCTTAATCGCTGTGTACATACTCTGGTATGTAGCTTGGACATAAGTGGAAGAACGCAGAGATCGGTGTGTGACTCTCCATGCGCGGGACTGGCCTTACGTGCGAATCCACTGAAGTGCGGGTGAATAGGCAGGGGTCAGTGGACTGTGCACACATTGGAGGGAGCTTGTGGCAGGCAAATATACCCTCCTCGGACGTGATCGGGGTCCCCAGTCAGAGTCCCCTTTCTTTCAGCTGCTTATGTGTTTGGGGTCGCCACAGCTGATCATTCTGGTCCCTATGGTAAAACATGAATTATAAAAAATGGTTCGACAGTACCCCTGTAAAAAGTAGAAGTCTGACACTCCACACCTAGTTGACTCTAGTGTGGTTAGAAGAAATTATGGAAAAAAAGAATCGTGTGTGGGTGTGTGAATAATATAAAGATTACATGTAGCTGTTATAACAGAAGCAGATAATGATATCACACAAGCTATCCAGTAAAATAACATTTAACAACCATAATTACATTCAAATACAATCACTGCCCTCTTTATAATGAGGCTTCATTTCTACACACACGAGCTCATGCATAATAAACGCTTTTATATACTATGTGACCAAAAGTGGACACTTAACAATTAATTTCTTGGAAACCCTATTTTGAAGTCTTGGCAGTTAATATGGACCCTCATGTGGCTATAACAGGCGCTACTTTTTTTAGAATGCTTTTCAAAGGTACCTGTAAAAAGGGCTATTTGTACAAGGCTTACTTTTTAATATACTACAAATATCAAGTAGATTACATACTGGAAATATATTAAAAACAAAAACAAACCTAGATAACTTGTTTATCCTTCCTTTTTATGCATTCTTAGCAGAATTGCTTAAATATGAGTGTGTGTAAAAGTAAATAGTACTCCAGCGTATCTTTTTTGCATTGTTTGCCATAATTTGTACACTTTTTTTAAAACCAGGATTCCTCATAATGCTCTTTTAAACCCAGTTCACGAGAATGCTTATTTCAGCTAAAATATTACACAAGGCAAATGTCAACCATATTTAACAAAAACAGTTCAAAAGCAGCTACAGAAGCATTTTATACTTACCATTGTATTTTATTGATCATGTGTTTTTAATTTATAAATCAACCTTGTATATATACTGTATATATATATATATATACTGTATATATATAAACCCATACACTGACACAATTTTACTTAGCAATCTTTATAATAAGTACTTGCCATGCCCGACTTTTTAGTATTATTTATTCACTTATTGTGACCATGGCTGGATTACTGACCGGGCCAGTGGGGCCAGCGCCCAGGGGCCCTTGAGGTCAGGGGGCCCCGGGGGGCCCTGGTCCAAAACATTTTGCGATGCCTATCAACATTTATGATACAATATATTTTTATTTCCGAGGGCCCTCCATTTTAAGGATCCTCTGACTATTAGGGACTTTGACCCCAGGGCCTCTTGGGGGCCCTAGCCATGCTTTTGGGGCCCCTAGCAATGCTTTTGGGGCCCCTAGCCATGCTTTTGGGGGCCCCAGCCATGCTTTTGGGCCCTAGCCATGCTTTTGGGCCCCTTATGAAAATGGATGAGGCGTTGTGGCACTGCTCTGACTTCGACTTCTGGCTATTAGGGGTCCTAGGAAAGAGGGGGGCATATTTTTAGAGGGCCCTGGTTATGAGAGCCCCTACCAGGGGGCCCTAGAGAAGAGCAGGGCATACCATTAGAGGGCCCTTGATCACGAGGGCCCCTGCTATGGGGCCCTTGACTTCCATAGAAGTCGTTTACCATGGCTCCTTGACTTTCTAGGGACCTACAAATTGCCAGGCAAGCTACCATATTTCATAACAGACGTTTTGTTGCAAATATGCGATTCAGACCTTTACTTAATGTTTCTGAATTTGTATTGTTTCAAAATTATTATGTTCAATTTCTCTTAAGCGCAGAGACACAAATTAATTTAGCAATTTTGCAATTATTTAAGTTTAAGACAAGCAATTTCAAGCAGTTTGAATGCATACACACACTTAACTGAGCTATTTGCTGTTCTTTTCATGCCTGACAATATGTCCAACAGTGAGCTCACTTTAAAGGCTAACTCACTCGCTGCAGCATATCCTTCAGATCTGAACATGAGCCTGGCAGATGAATTGATACAATACAAATCATTCATAACAGAAAAAGAAAAATGTCGTAGTAAAATGCTCAAAACCATGATAAATTTGAATTTACAGTCAACCTTTCCAAATGTCTACATAGCACTTAGACTTTTTTTGACTGTGCCTATCACAAATTGTGAAGGGGAGCGTTAATTCTCCAAACTGGCTCGTATTAAGAATGAACTCAGGATTAGGATGCGCCAAAACCGCCTGAACTCACTGTCACTTCTGGCCATTGAATCAGATTTGGTCAGACAGCTTAATTTTGATGAATTAGTGGATGACTTTGCAAGAAAGAAGAGTAGAAAGAAACTTATATAAAATAGATTCTTGTGTTAGGGTTAGTTATTGACAGGTTGTTTAATGTATTAATTTATTTATGTTTTTGGAGGGGGGGGGGTCCTGGGCAACTCTTTGCCCAGGGGCCCAGACTATCCTTAATCCGTCCTTGATTGTGACTAACTGCTCACTCACTCACTCATATCCCTTTTTGACCGATGTGAATTGTTTCTGGTTTGTGATCTTGATTTTGAACCAGTTTAGCATGTTTCCACCAAAAAAAAGCTTCCCGATTGTGAACATTCGTTCGCAGATTGAACCATAAATTACTGAATCGTGTGATCTGTGGGCGTGTCAAGTTGTAGAGGATGCTGTTTAGTTTACAATATAAACTATTTTAAATATATAAATATTTTAAAACATTTTAAATTTAATTTTGTGTGCATATACACATTATGACAAACTATACACCAATTATATGACTGCTAGTTTTATTTTCACTCATTTAAACTAAACATTTGCAAATTAAAGCATTTCACATACCATTCATCTTACAAGGAGTAACCTTCTGCGTCTTTTTACCAGCAATAGTTGATCAATGCTTGCTTTTTGCATAAAATCATACATCTGTAACAACAGCACAAATGCTCACAGGTAATCTACACACTCCGCCATCATGTTAGTACTGATTACTTCTGTTGTGCAACGCCCACCGTTGATGATGCATCCTTGGCTCCCAAAAACTGGTGGACACTCAGGCCAGTTCTTTAAAAAGCACCGGGGTTCTAAGAAGCCTGAACAGAACTAGTTCAAGAACTAGAGTTTATTCTATGATCGAAATTGATTTTAATAAAGATGCTTTGAACAGAAAAAAAAAAAAAAAAATATATATATATATATATATATATATATATATAATAAATAATAATATACAGTATATATATATATATATATATTGTAAAAGCAAAAATTTAAATTTTAAAATAGATCTTGAAGACACTAAAAGGTTAGGCTTTCAGTAATGAATAAAATATGGTAGATTTTACTCTACAGACAATGCTTAGTCATAAAATGCCCCTAGACAGAACGCAACCAGCGGGCATGCCAATAGTTGTATAAGCATGTCCACAGAGCCAAATGTGCTCATGGCAAAAATACCAAAATGTGCCCAGCTTTTTCCAATAAATGACTGGAAATTACAATGATTTCTACTTAAAACAGATCATTGCATTTAGTTAGCCTGCTTAGTCATCTATTCTGTTTCTGATCCCTTGGTTATTAAGCAATATTTGTCAGCTAGATTATTTACACATAATTATGAATTAATTTTACTGACAAGAACTGTGTCATGGTACCAGTGGGTAGAGTACTACTCAAGAACTGTGGGTGCAATGAATGCTAATAGATTTTCTTTTCATTCACTTCTTCCTGAGCATACATCAGCAATTTAGACTGGCAGACAGATGGATGGATGGATGGATGGATGGATGGATGGACAGATTGATGGATGGATAGATTAATAGATAAATAGATGGATGGATGGATAGATGGATGGATAAATGGATACATAGATGGATGGATGGATGGATAGACGGATAGATAGATAGATAGATAGATAGATAGATAGATGGATGGATGGATGGATGGATGGATGGATGGATGGATGGATGGATGGATGGATGGATGGATGGACGGACGGACGGACGGATGGATGGATGAATAGACAGACAGACAGACAGATAGATAGATAGATGGCCAGTGATAGCTCAGTGGTTAAGGTACTGGACTACTAAACAGAAGGTTGCCAGTTCAAGCCCCGCCACCACCAAGTTGCCACTGTTGGGTCCCTGAGCAAGGCCCTTAACCCTCAATTGCTCATTGTGTTCAGCTCATTGTGTAAGTCGCTTTGGATAAAAGCGTCTGCTAAATGCTGAAAATGTAAATGTAAAATAGATGGATGGATGAATAGACAGACAGACAGATGGATAGACGGACGGACGAATGGATAGGTAGATGGATGGATGGATAGATACACGGACAGATGGACATATAGATAGATAGATGGGTAGATGAATGGATAGATGGATGGATGGATGAATAATAATATGTAATAATAATAGTATGTAAATCTATCTTCTGCATGATTTAGGTAAAACAGGAAGGAAAACACAAGTTGCCAGAAAAAAACCCAGACTAACACTGGGAGAACATTTAAAATATCTGTACAGTAATCAACGAATCAGACTCATCTCTCAATTAGCTGCATCCAGATTATTTCCCCAAACCATAATTAACATAGTCTCTAGGTTGCTAATCACAGGTTATCAAAATAGCCCATATTTTATTTAGATATGCTCATTTCATTTTCATGTTTTACGCTATATTCTGGTCAGGGTCACTGCAGGCCAGAATCCCATGGAATCACCAGACTCAGTGCAGTAACACACTCGGGACAGGATGCCATCGGCCCCCTAACAACCCCCAGACGTGTCCAGGTAGATGTCCGATCAGCCAATAGCACCACTGGGGATATAAATAGTAGGTCCTCCTGGTAGTGGGCTAGCATAATTTACCGCTGCACCACCCAGTTACAGCACTTTTATTAAGATATGTCTTAAAAACATCATATTCAAATTTGGCTCAATATTAATGTCATTGAATCATGCAGATGAGTTTTGCTTTCAAAGTAATAAGAATTGCAAATCTACTGGCATTATATGGTGACAGCTGTCCCGACAAGTACAACTGGTACCATCATAATTGTAAAGCAGTGTGAATGGCACAGCTCATAATTATTCAATAAAATACTAAACGTCCACAGATGTTCATTTATGAATGTCTATGATTGTTGGTTAAATTGGATAAGTCATCAGTGCAGAACAAAATCTTTTTGCCTGCAGTTTGAATCAATTCTGTTAATACTTTATTGGTATTAAACAGTATGATAAAGAATGCCAGTGTCTTCATTGTCAAATAGTTATAGTGACATTTTTAAACAAACAACCTGCAACTTTAATTAAAAAATTCAATATCTTTATCACAAACATATGGGGTGACTGCATCAGTGGGTAGCACTGTCGCCTCACAGCAAGAGGGTTCTGGGCTATCGTGCTCTGCTGAACCTGGCTGTTAGCACCGCTGCTATCGTGCTCTGCTGAACCTGGCTGTTAGCACCGCGGCTATACTACTCTGCTGAACCTGGCTGTTAGCACCGCTGCTATCGTGCTATGCTGAACCTGGCTGTTAGCACCGCTGCTATCGTGCTCTGCTGAACCTGGTTGTTAGCACCGTGGCTATCATGTTCTGTACAAATATTGTCGTTGTCATTTATTTGTTCTTTGTATTATTAATTGTTTTTGTTAGCGTCTTTGGGTTTTGAAAAGCGCTATATAAGTGTGATTTATTATTATTATTATTAATCCCCAGGTGGGGCGGTCCGATCCTTTCTGTGTGGGTTTTCTCCCACAGTCCAAAGACAAGCAATTGAGGTGAATTGGAGATACAAAATTGTCCATGACTCTGATGAACTGATGAATCTTGTGTAACAAATAGCTACAGTTTCTGTCATGAATGTAACCAAAAGTGTGTAAAACATGACGTTAAAATAATAATAAATAAATAAATATCACAAACACATGAAAACCTAACAATTCTAAACAATTCTACACAGGGTCAGGGTGATCCTGCAGCAAACCAAAAGGACAAAAGCTTATTATAGGTCATCACACATCTGTGTGTACTTCCTCACTCATTCACAGCTAGAAACAAATGAGAGTAGCCAGTCAAACCTGCTCAAACTTGGGGAGAACATACCACACAAATGGCAACCAACCAAGGTGAGGATTAAATCCAGGTCTCCAGAATACACACATTCAGGGATGCTTGCTTATATTTGATGAGTAAAACTCAGTCGTCTTCTTTATTGTCACCCCCCTGCGACTGCAAATATTATTAAATGTGCTACTTAAATATGCCATCATTGTTTTGTAATAGGCAGACAGGAGGTCCTATCAGTGAGACCTGTGACCTGGATAATACAAATCATTTAATAAAAAATTAACTTACTATATTATACTATACTGTATGGCCAAACCCATTTGGACATCTGACTATGGGCTTGTTGGACATCCCAATTGGTATTAAAGTAGAGTGACCTCTATGTGATCTTTTCAGCTCTAACAACAGCCACTTTTTTAAGAAGACGTCTCATAAGACTTTAATGTATGTTTTAGGGAATTTGTGCCCATTCAGTCACTGGGCACTGATAATGGTTAAGAAAGCCTCAATCGATGATCCAATTCATTCCAATGCTGTTCAGTGGGGATTAGGTCAGGGCTCTGTGCAGAACACTGAAGTTTACTTATATAAAGGTTATCTTTATGTCCGTATAGACCTTGCGTTGTGTGCAGGGACACAATCATGATCCTTCTCTTCAGAGATCCTTCTCTAAACTGTTGCTGCAAAGTCGGAAGCATACACCGATCAGGCATAACATTATGACCACCTTCCTAATATTGTGTTAATTCCCCTTTTACTGCCCCATATGAAACAAACTGTGATGCACTGTGTATTCTGACACCTTTCTACCAGAACCAGCATTAACTTCTTCAGCAATATGAGCTACAGTAGCTTGTCTGTTGGATCGGACCACATGGGCCAGCCTTCGCTCCCCACGTGCAACAATGTGCACTGGCTGCCCATGACCCTGTTGCCGGTTTACCACTGTTCCTTCCTTGGATCACTTTTGATAGATACTGACCACTGCAGACCAGGAACACCCCACAAGAGCTGCAGTTTTGGAGATGCTCTGACTCAGTCGTCTAGCCGTCACAATTTGGCCCTTGTCAAACTCACTCAAATCCTTACGCTTGCCCAATTTTTCCTGCTTCTAACACATTAACTTTGAGGATAAAATGTTCATTGCTGCTTAATATATCCCACCCACTAACAGGTGCCGTAATGAAGAGATTATCAGTGTTATTCACTTCACCTGTCAGTGGTCATAATGTTATACCTGGTCGGTGTATGATTTCCTTTATATATTTGATTTATTACTATTTGTTGTGGCTTAAACACAATGAAAAATTAGAAGGGTATTGGTTGTAGTCAGTGGCGGCTGCTGGTCTTTCAAAGAGGGGAGGCTCATTGTCGGCTTACATCATAAAATTTGTCAATTTATTTATACATAAATTCTGCCCTCCGTTCCTTTTCAAGAAAATGGCCTGAAATGGGTTGCAGTTTGTCTTTGGACTTCACTCGCAAAATCCGCGATGGGACTGAAGCTCCCAGTGATAAAGTGCAGGTGTAGATCTCAAAATAGCTGTCAGTCAAAACGGGATTCAGCCTTTCGACTGATCCTCCAATCATCTTGCAGAAGCTCCGCGTCCAGACCCGCCCACAGCTCCATTCACCCCCAGAGACGCTCAGTGTCCGGGGGCGGGACAAAATAGTGGCATTTATCCAATGACCGGCGAGTTTCGAAGCAATGAAAAAAACCCTTCCTGCGGGCAAATGCATTGATGCTACGGGAATGTATGAGGAGTTCGAGTCAGTCGATTTGTGATAAGTAGCTGATTCTGAACGAACTCGTCTACAAGATGAACATGTTCTAACGCATTTGTAGTCAATGAAATGTTAACACAACTGTACATATTTGACCATTTAATTTTTGACATTTTAGGGGAAGCTGAGCCTCCCTTGCAGTCTTAGAGAAATCGCCACTGGTTGTAGTGTATGACTTATATCTTGTGATCATTTAGTGTAGTTCTGTATTTTTACCTTTGCTACTTTTTGGTTGTACTTCCAATAAAAAAATGTCATTTTACACAGTCTAGTAAAGCAGTAAGTGGATGTTGACATTTATTTATTTGTGCACTAATTAAGTGGTTATTTTAGAAACAGTCAAACATTTCAGTAAATTACTGGCAAAACTATTTATTTATTTATTAGAATTTTAATGTCATGTTTTACACTTTGGTTACATTCATGACAGAAACAGTAGTTACTCATTACATAAGATTCATCAGTTCACAAGTTTAACGTCAAACACAGTCATGGATTTCCAATTCACCTCACGTGCATGTCTTTTGATTGTGGTGGGAAACCCGAGCTCCAGGAGGAAACCCTTGCAAACACGGGGAGAACATGCAAACTCCACACAGAAAGGACCCGGACTGCTCCACCTGGGGATCCAACCCAGGACCTTCTTGCTGTGAGGCGACAGTGCTACCCACTGAGCCACTGTGCTTGACAAAAGCATCATGCATTATATTGTAAAATGTGAAAACATTACATTAACATGTAAGATTCATGTGTCTCTCTACAGTTAAAACATTTGCATCTACACATAAGGAACATATAGAGAGTGCGCCAAAGGTGTGAGACATTTTCTTGAAATTATTACATTATAATTTATAATGTAATAATAATGTTTAATGTTTTTCATTACAAATCTGAACCGGCAAAGCTTCGCAACAAGTGCTGACTGTCACCGACTTGCCTTCACAGTGACTAACCAAAACATTATCCAAGAAGGTCCTTTCTGTGTGGTTTGCATGTTCTTCCTGTGTCCATGTGGATTTCCTCCAGGTGGTCCAGTTTTCTCCCACAGTCAAAAGATATGCAGGTTAATTGGAGATAGTAAAATTGCCCCAGCTGTGAATGGGTGAGTGTGTTTGCCCTGTGACGGACTGGCCATCTGTCCAGGGTGTTTCCTGCATTTCACCCAGTAAATCAGACCCATCTTAACCCTAAATAGGATAAAGCGGTGGAAAAACATACAATGAATGAATGAATAAACATTTTAAACACTATGTTTTGACATGCTGTGATGAAAAAAAGTTATTGTCCATTCACAGATTTTCTGACCATTTCGAGGTAATGGCTCTTGCTGTGGCTCAGTGGAGTCCTAAAGCAAGTCAGTTTTATTTATATAGCGCTTTTTACAATGAACATTGTCTCAAAGCAACTTTACTCCAGGATCCAGGACCTACAGACCAAGGGCAACAGTGGCAAGGAAAGACTCCCTTAAAATAACAGAAAGAAACCTTGAGAGGAACCAGACTCAGCAGGGACCCATCCTCCTAGGGTAGCCTGGAGGATAATTTGAATAAATTTACACAAATCACAAACACAAAATTAAATTAAACTAAAAGTTAGACTAAAACTTCTTCATTATTTGTCTGTGATAAAGTCCGTAGTGAGTTCTTGAAATTTTTGGTGCAAACAAGCCAGGTTTTCATCACATCTAGCAGGAGCAGCATTGTTGACACATTGTTGTTGCAGTCTTTAACCTTAGGTGGCTGAACAGGTTTCCGTCAGAACCACCTTGGGGTAACACAACAGAAGCTGTAGTTAAAATGTAAAATTATTAAGAGTAAAATGTCAGTTTTACAAAGAGTAGCAAGAGACTCCGGCACCCCTAATTATTACAGCATAACTAAAAAGGAGAGTGAGCAAAAGCAAAAGATGTGGATTTGTTACCTTTTCCAGACTAATGCTTTTAGGATCCTTGACTATCTTAATTTCCTTAGACTGTACTATACATTTAGAAGAATGCTTTAAGGCTAAAAATCAAGATAAGATTTAAATATATTTAAAATGTATTACGTTTGTATTAATACATTTTATAAAACTTGATCCCAAATGCCTATTTGTTTTCTTTTTTCTTACATTTTCCTCCCAGTCTAGTCCAATTATCTAATTACCTGATTGCATTTCGCTTCCTCTCTACTGCTACTGACTTCCACTCTTGACTGAGGAGAGCCATGACTAACACACGCCCCCTCCAGCATGTGTGCAGTGCCCAACTGCTTTTCTTCACCTGTATGAGGCGGGTTCATATGTGACTCAGTATCGCGCATGAAGAGTCACACACTGATCTCATTATCCCTCATCTCTGTATAGGCACCATTAATCAGCCAGCAGAGGTTGTAATTGCATCAGTTATGGATATACAGGTCCTTCTCAAAAAATTAGCATATTGTGATAAAGTTCATTATTTTCCATAATGTAATGATAAAAATTAAACTTTCATATATTTTAGATTCATTGCACACCAACTGAAATATTTCAGGTCTTTTATTGTTTTAATACTGATGATTTTGGCATACAGCTCATGAAAACCCAAAATTCCTATCTCAAAAAATTAGCATATTTCATCCGACCAATAAAAGAAAAGTGTTTTTAATACAAAAAAAGTCAACCTTCAAATAATTATGTTCAGTTATGCACTCAATACTTGGTCGGGAATCCTTTTGCAGAAATGACTGCTTCAATGCGGCGTGGCATGGAGGCAATCAGCCTGTGGCACTGCTGAGGTGTTATGGAGGCCCAGGATGCTTCGATAGCGGCCTTAAGCTCATCCAGAGTGTTGGGTCTTGTGTCTCTCAACTTTCTCTTCACAATATCCCACAGATTCTCTATGGGGTTCAGGTCAGGAGAGTTGGCAGGCCAATTGAGCACAGTAATACCATGGTCAGTAAACCATTCACCAGTGGTTTTGGCACTGTGAGCAGGTGCCAGGTCGTGCTGAAAAATGAAATCTTCATCTCCATAAAGCTTTTCAGCAGATGGAAGCATGAAGTGCTCCAAAATCTCCTGATAGCTAGCTGCATTGACCCTGCCCTTGATAAAACACAGTGGACCAACACCAGCAGCTGACATGGCACCCCAGACCATCACTGACTGTGGGTACTTGACACTGGACTTCAGGCATTTTGGCATTTCCTTCTCCCCAGTCTTCCTCCAGACTCTGGCACCTTGATTTCCGAAAACAGTACTTTGGACCACTGAGCAACAGTCCAGTGCTGCTTCTCTGTAGCCCAGGTCAGGCGCTTCTGCCGCTGTTTCTGGTTCAAAAGTGGCTTGACCTGGGGAATGCGGCACCTGTAGCCCATTTCCTGCACACGCCTGTGCACGGTGGCTCTGGATGTTTCTACTCCAGACTCAGTCCACTGCTTCCGCAGGTCCCCCAAGGTCTGGAATCGGCCCTTCTCCACAATCTTCCTCAGGGTCCGGTCACCTCTTCTCGTTGTGCAGCGTTTTCTGCCGCACTTTTTCCTTCCCACAGACTTCCCACTGAGGTGCCTTGATACAGCACTCTGGGAACAGCCTATTCGTTCAGAAATTTCTTTCTGTGTCTTACCCTCTTGCTTGAGGGTGTCAATGATGGCCTTCTGGACAGCAGTCAGGTCAGCAGTCTTACCCATGATTGCAGTTTTGAGTAATGAACCAGGCTGGGAGTTTTTAAAAGCCTCAGGAATCTTTTGCAGGTGTTTAGAGTTAATTCGTTGATTCAGATGATTAGGTTAATAGCTCGTTTAGAGAACCTTTTCATGATATGCTAATTTTTTGAGATAGGAATTTTGGGTTTTCATGAGCTGTATGCCAAAATCATCAGTATTAAAACAATAAAAGACCTGAAATATTTCAGTTGGTGTGCAATGAATCTAAAATATATGAAAGTTTAATTTTTATCATTACATTATGGAAAATAATGAACTTTATCACAATATGCTAATTTTTTGAGAAGGACCTGTATGTAATCCAACCCAACGGACAAGCCAATCATTGACCGTATGGGCACCCAGCCTGTTGGTAACAGAGCTGAGATTTGACGTCATGAGTTTGAGATGTCAGCTCAGGTGTGCTTGCATGTTTTTACCACCTTTTATTTCTTTTTTTCTATTTATTTATGCATTTTCTCCCAATTTTTGCGTAGTCTATTTGTCTTCCGCTGCTGTGAATCCCCGATTGCATTCAAGGAAGGTATATTTGCCTGCTCATGCCTCCTCTGATGCGTACACAGTCCTAGTGGACCCCTTCTTTACGCCAGTGCTTTGGTAGATTTGCACATGAGGCTCATCCACTTTTTGCACAGGTGCCTCGCTTGGTCTGCTTACCAGGATCCTCGCACAGCGCTTGAAGACCCCAGCCACATAGTCCGATCATTTCCCCACTCAGCAGACACGGTGGCCAATTTTTGTCTGCTGCAGGCACTGCCAATTGTGCTCGCTATAGGGCGCCCATCCTACTGGTAGCAGAGCCGAGATTTGAACCGGGGTGTTCAGAATCTCTGCGCTGGTGTGATAGTGGAATATCCCGCTGCGCCACCTTTCAAATATTCTCTTTTATAAAACTCATCATTGAATTTGGACCTGTTGGCAGCCATGTAGAGTTTTAGTGGTAAAAAAGTAAACACAACTCTAAAACTCTGTGGTTATATAAATATCACTCACTTGATCCTGCATCTTTATCCACATGAAGCCGTCACTGTACTGGACAATGTTTGGTTCTTAGAAAAATACAACTGCTCCTTTTTTAACCTTCTCCCATTAGAACAGAGCCGGAGAAGATCAGTAATTAGATCATGAAAAACTCTCCCTGTGCTGAATGAAGGCTGGTGCAATTAGCTACAAATAGGTGATGGCTTTTAGTGCACCCCAGACAAATGACTACAAATCTTTAAAGGAGGACAGCATTCAGTGCTTGTGGTGCGGAAGAATCGGACAAGCAGTGTCAATGCTTTCAAATGATGCTTGCAGGTTTTATCAATAATTTCAGGTTTTTGTGCTTGTTGCCTAGTAATTAAACAGCAACAGACTCAAAAATAGTACTTTTGATTTTCTCTACCGTACTACTTATCTACTGTACACCTTTTTCCTGTGTATTTTAAAGCATGCACACAATATTTAAACTGGAAGTTCTTGGATATATACACTGACCAGGTGTAACATTATAACCACTGACAGGTGAAGTGAACAACACTGATTATCTCTTCATCATGGCACCTGTTAGTGGGTGGGATATATTAGGCAGCAAGTGAACATTTTATCCTCAGTGTTGATGTGTTAGAAGCAGGAAAAATGGGTAAGCATAAGGATTTGAGCAAGTTTGACAAGGGCCAAATTGTGATGGCTAGACGACTGGGTCAGAGCATCTCCAAAACTGCAGCTCTTGTGGGGTGTTCCCAGTCTGCAGTGGTCAGTATCTATTAAAAGTGGTCCAAGGAAGGAACAGTGGTAAACCGGGTCAGGGTCATGGGCGGCCAAGGCTCACTGATGCACAAGGGTAGCGAAGACTGGCTTGTGTGGACCAATCCAACAGACGAGCTACTGTAGCTCAAATTGCTGAAGAAGTTAATGCTGGTTCTGGTAGAAAGGTGTCAGAATACACAGTGCATCGCAGTTGCAGGGCTGTTTTGGCAGCAAAAAAATCCCAGCTTTTCAATGGGCGCAAGGCACACAGTAACACCCTGGATGGGGTGCCAGTCCATCGCAGGGCAGACACACACACACACACCCATTCACCTATAGGGCAATTCAGTGTCTCCAATTAACCTGACTGCATGTTTTTGGACTGTGGGAGGAAACCGGAGCTCCCGGAGAAAACCCACGCAGACACGGCGAGAACATGCAAACTCCACACAGAAAGCCACTCCGCCCCGCCCGGGGATCGAACCCAGGACTGTCTTGCTGTGAGGCGACAGTGCTACTCACCAAGCTGAAATTTGCTAAAATTTGGGCTAATTAGTAAACATTATTGCTAAAAACAGCCAGTAGGGAAAATCCTAGCTGTGCTTCATCCTGGCTACATGCACTACCTAAGATGTATTAGCAATTATATTGTACCCCAGGGCTATTCAATTAGCGACCTGCAGGACAGATGTAGTGGCTCTCTAAGTGGCTCTGACTAGTTCATTACACTATTAAATAATTTTAAAAATATTGGGCCACTGTTTGGCATACCGTTTGTATAACAGAGAGAGCTGTTTACTTAAACAAGACTAGTCATTAGTTAGTGCTTGTGACAATCAGCGCTAATGTACTGGTTTTAACATTCTTCAAGAAATGTTGTTTTATTAATTAGACCTGCTTGCTCTCTTCGGTGTGGTGGTAGCGTTATTGTCTGTGTTCTTCATGTAATGTTAAATAAAAAAAACACTGTTGCAATTTCAAATTAGTGAAATGTTTTTAAAAGGTAAAGGCACACAAACTGTAATACAAACTAGCTGAATTCTGTTAATGTTCAAATAAATGCAATATAGCGTTTACTTCTTTATGTAATTCTTATTTGTTTAATTATTGTCTATTATTGTAATGATCACTTGGGCGGCACGGTGGCTCAGTGGGTAGCACTTTCACCTCACAGCAAGAAGGTCCTGTGTTCGATTTCTAGGTGGAACGGTCCGAGTCTTTTCTGTTTGAAGTTTGCATGTTCTCTGCGTAGGTTTCCTCCCACAGTCCAAAGACATGCAAGTGAGGTCAATTGGAGATACAAAATTGTCCATGACTGTGTTTGACATGAAACTTGTGAACTGATAAGTCTTGTGTAATGAGTAACTACAGTTTCTGTCGTGAATGTAACCAAAGTGTAAAACATGATGCTAAAATTCTAATAAATAAATAATGATCACTTTTTTAATTAACAATAACAAAATAATAATAGGTTTTTTTTCCCATTTATTTAATTTTCATCAACTGCTTTATCCTGGTCAGGTTTGTGAGGGGACATTAATAATAATAATAATAATAATAATAATAATAATAATAATAATAATATTGTTCTATTTAGAGACAGCTGAGGTCCTGTGTTTAATCCCCACTTTCAGCATATATACTGTATATATATATATATATATATACAGTATATATATATATGTGTGTGTGTGTGTGTGTGTGTGTATGTGTGTGTGTGTGTGTGTGTGTATGAGTGTGTGTGTGTTCCAAAACCTAGTGAGCTCTCTACATAGACAGCATTTTACGTCATCCTAGGCTCGCTCTCGAGAAGCAGGCACCTTTAATGTGAACGGTATTTTGACAGAATAACGAGGGAGCATCCGTTGCTGCCTTAGCGGTTCCTTAGCAATCCCAGCATTCAGTGCAACATGACTTTTCTCACAGAAAAATAAAAAAAATATGTCAGATAGTGCGGAGCAACGAACAGAGTAATTTTCAAACGTAAATTATCATTTATTTTTTATTTGTGTGTGTGTGTATATATATATATATATATATATATACACTGATCAGCCATAACATTAAAACCGCCTTCTTGTTTCTATACTCACTGTCCATTAGCACTGCAGGAACAATGACATGGTGGTGGTGTATTAGTGTGTGTTGTGCTGGTATGAGTGGATCAGACACAGCAGCGCTGATGGAGTTTTTAAATACCATTCCACTCACTATCCACTCTATTAGACACTCTTGGACTCTATTGGTCCACCTTGTAGATGTAAAGTCAGAAACGATTGCTCATCTATTGCTGCTGTTTGAGTTGGTCATCTTCTAGACCTTTATCAGTGGTCACAGGGCGCTGTTGGCTGGATGTTTTTGTAAGTTTTTTTATATTTTTATATATATATATTTTTAATTTCATTTTTATCAACCGCTTTATCCTGGTCTGGGTTGCGGTGGGTCGGGTTTCACCGGGAAATTATTGTATTTTCTTGTTTGCTTTAAAAATGTTTTTCTTATTTGTGTATTCCTCAAGCTAATGCAACTAGACAAGTGATACATAAAAAACTATACATGTTATTTCTGAACAACAGGCTACTGTTTGTATGGCAGGAATAACATTATTTAAAACTTAAGTGTGTATACAACTAACAAGAGATTTATTTTTATTTGTAATACAGCCTCATTTATTTCTGAATACTGTATGCTGGAGGAGTTTGGCAGTGAGTACAGCGCTACAAAGTGCACCTCTGCTGTAAGTCGCTTTAAATAAAAGCATCCATCAGATGCTGTAAGTGTAAATGTAAATGTAAAATTTATGACCCATACACTGTTGGTAAATTGAAATTGCATTGCACGTGCTGTTAAATACACACTATTGCACTGAAGCTGCCAACAATCTCACAGGAATGTATGATCATCATCAATCCACATTATTCCTAATTTAGCATCTAATGTAATTAGTTTACATTAGTTTCCCAAACCTGTGTGCAGCAGGGAGGCGTAACTGATAGATTGGGTGCCTCCCAGTAACACGTCTCCTGAGGACCAGGGTTGAGTCTTACCTCAGGTCATTGACTTTCCGGAATATTGCATGTTTTTTCCTTGCTGCAAGCTTCCTCTAGATACCAAAAACACTCTGAATTGGATTGGCTACTCTAAACTGCCCCTAGATGTTAGTAAGTGAGGGGTTTTTGAGTGCTCACTGGCAGGCTATGAACCGTCCAGGTTATACTCTGTATCCTTGCGCCCAATTTTCCAGGTGGTGCCAGAACCACGGCGAGAAAAAAATAAATGAAAAAAAGCCAAATATGACTTTGTATTCTGGATAATGTGACAGTGGGATCCAAGGGATCCATATTTACTATACATTGTAGTACTTGTATATATAGTATATACAGGAGTCTCCTTTTTCCCAAAGTGCACCAGACACAGATACGTCTATCATCCAGGTGGTGTAACTGATAGATTGGGTGCATCCCAGTAACACCTCTCCTGAGGACCAGGGTTGATTCTTACCTCAGGTCATTGACTTTCTGAAATATTTCATATTTTTCCTCTAGAAACAAAAAAAACACTGTGTGCTTATTGGCAAGCTAAAAACCGTCCAGGGTATACTCTGTCCTTGCGCCCAATTTCCAGGTGGTGCCAGAACCACGACAAGACAGAATAATGAAAATAAATGAAGAAAAGCCAAATATGTATCCTGTATAAAATGTGACAGTGGGATTCAAGGACATAAACATATTTACTATACATTGTAATACCTGTGTATATAGTGTATATAGGAGTCTCCTTTATTCCAAAGTGCACCAGACACAGATATGTCTATCATCCGGGTGGTGTAACTGATGAATTGGGTGCCTCCCAAGAACACGTCTCTTGAGGACCAGGGTTGGTTCTTATCTCAGGTCATTGACTTTCTGGAATATTGCATGTTTCTCCCTTGCTGTAAGTTTCCTCTAGATACCAAAAAAACACTCTAAATTGGATTGGCTACTCTAAACTGTCCCTAGATGTTAGTAAGTAGGGGGATTTTTGAGTGCTTATTGCCAAGCTACGAACCGTCCAGGGTATACTATGTATCCTTGCGCCCAATTTTCCAGGTGGTGCCAGAACCACGACAAGACAGAATAATGAAAATAAATGAAGAAAAGCCAAATATGTATCCTGTATAAAATGTGACAGTGGGATTCAAGGACATAAACATATTTACTATACATTATAATACTTGTGTATATAGTGTATATAGGAGTCTCCTTTTCCCCAAAGTGCACCAGACACAGATACGTCTATCATCCGGGTGGCATAACTGATAGATTGGGTGCCTCCCAGTAACACGTCTCCTGGGGACCAGGGTTGATTCTTACCTCAAGTCATTGACTTTCTGGAATATTGTATATTTTCTCCTAGCTGTAAGCTTCCTCTAGATACCAAAAACACTCTGAATTGGACTGGCTACTCTAAACTGTTCCTAGATGTTAGTAAGTAGGGGGATTTTTGAGTGCTTATTGCCAAGCTACGAACCATCTAGGGTATACTATGTATCCTTGCGCCCAATTTTCCAGGTGGTGCCAGAACCACGACAAGACAGAATAATGAAAATAAATGAAGAAAAGACAAATATGACTCTGTATTCTGTATTGAATGTGACACGGGATCTAAGGACATAACCATATTTACTATACATTATAATACAGTACTTGTTTATATAGTGTAAAAAGGAGTCTCCTTTTTCCCAAAGTGCACCAGACACAGATACATCCATCATCCAGGTGGCGTAACTGATGAATTGGGTGCCTCCCAAGAACACGTCTCTTGAGGACCAGGGTTGATTCTTACCTCAGGTCACGGACTTTCTGGAATATTGTATATTTTCCCCTTGCTGTAAGCTTCCTCTAGATACCAAAAACATTCTGAATTGGATCGGCTACTCTAAACGGTCCCTAGATGTTAGTAAGTAGAGGGATTTTTGAGTGCTTATTGCCAAGCTATGAACCGTCCAGGGTATACAATGTCCTTGCGCCCAATTTTCCAGGTGGTGCCAGAACCACGACAAGACAGAATAATGAAAATAAATGAAGAAAAGCCAACGTCCTTTCTGTGTAGAGTTTGCATGTTCTACCCGTGTCTGCGTGGGTTTCCTCCGGGAGCTCCGGTTTCCTCCAAACATGCAGTCAGGTGAATTGGAGACACTGAATTGCCCTATAGGTGAATGGGTGTGTGTAAGTGTGTCTGCCCTGCGATGGACTGGCGCCCCATCCAGGGTGTTACTGTGTGCCTTGCTCCCATTAAAAAGCTGGAATAGGCTCCAGCACCCCCCACGACCCCAATTGGATAAGCGGTTAAGAAAGTGAGTAAGTGAGTGTAATACTTGTGTATATAGTGTATATAGGAGTCTCCTTTTTCCCAAAGTGCACCAGACACAGATACGTCCATCATCCGTCATATTCTCTGCTCGCAGACATGTCGCTTTCCCGTCACCTTGAGACCGCTTTCCCTTTTAACTGCTTGATAAATTTCATAGCACACCTCTTGTTCCTTGATCCATCTGTATGATAATACCAATCCATTATCCATTTCGTCTCAGGCATGCGCCACATACAACCAGGCCGGCATCTTGGGAAAGGTAAATAAGAGAGCAGTAGTTTTAGCATGCAGAGTGCAGCTGCTCCCTGATGTGTATTCACTATGCCTGTTTAAGCAATCAGTTCCACTGGGACAGATAAGGGGAGTCGTGGTAAGTGTGGAGAATAAGGTACATGCTCAAATAAATTTGTTATTCATTGATTCCCGCCCTCAGACTTGTCACCTTCTCATGCCTACAGTGCGATATCAAAAATAAAAATTAATTCCACACAGCTTGTCCGGTCATCCCGGTTACCTGTAGCTACTGCATATTATTGAGTCCATATAGTGGCTTGAAAAAAATCATCTGTTTTTATTATTCATGGTCTTGAATTGCACATTTCAGTTATAGTTAATCCATCCTGAGTTAATGCATAATACAATATGCATTATTTCATTTAAATATTGTAAAGCACTTAAACATTTCTTAAACAATAATAGTATCTATAGCAGGGCCAGTCGCCCAGTGTCTGAATCCCCAATGGCTGTTGGCTGGTTGGACATTTACATACAGGCATAATTGGCTATGTCTGATGGGGGATGGCCAAGACCCTGCGATACAGTTTACTCCAGTCCAGGGTGTGTTAGTGCATTGCACCCAGTGATTCTGTGGAAAAAGGATCCACCGCAACCTTGACTAGAATAAAACAGTGGTAAACATGAAAATAAAATTAAAGCTGAGAGTGGGAATTGAACCCAGGACCTCAGCTGTCCCCGTAAATAAAAAAAAATATTCTTATTCTTATTTTTCTTCTTATTATTATTGTTATTATTATTACAAGTGACATGGTGGCTCAGTGGGTAGCCTTGTAGCCTTGTAGGTTTCCGGCCTTTCGCCCTGTGAATCAGACCCACCGCGACTGAATAGGAAAAAGCATTGGTAACAGTTAACAAATAAATGGATTATTACTACTATGCCTAGTAGCAGTGGTAGTATGAGGAATCTTCAAAAAGTTTCAGCACTTTTATATTTTGGTTGGAGACAGTGAGGGCGGAAGGAGTAGTAATTGGTCGTGTCTGAGAGACTGAGAGAGCTTATAGTCCGAATTTAGCGTCATCTGATTTCCACCTTTTTGGATGCTTAAAGAAGCTTTAAGGGGAAGAATATTTTCATGTGATGATGTAAAAGCAGCGGTGCATCAGTGGCAGCCACTTTTTTTTGCTGATGGCATTGGAAGGTGATATTGCAGAAAAGTGATGTAATTTGTTTTTGAAATTCTCAATAAATAGTGTTTAAAAAAGTGCAGACACCTTTTGAAGAACCCTCGCAGTATCACTGGTAATAATTGTTGTTGTGGTAATTTTGTGTAACCAACCCACAACTATGTTTAATTTTGGTATAAAGGTGCATTTTGCTTGGTGTTCTGGTTGGTGTTTACTTGGTACAAGATGTTTTCCATAGCTTCATATTTCTACTGACCTTTTTTAATTAAAGTTGGATTGTTTTATGTTTTGAAAGGAAAACAGTTTTATGTCAAAACAGACAAGATCTTTAATGAGATTGTGTCAATTTAGTTTGCAAAAGGAGATGTTTTAGCGTAGTGCTGTAATTGTTTCCTCACAGTGTGTGCATGTTAAAGTCTATGATAAATATAATAAAGAAGTGTTTTCACTTGTTCACTTTTCACTGATTTATTCTCATTGTACAACGTACTTGCTAGCCAGACATCTAGCCAACATGCTAAATGAAAATATAACTTGCTAGAAAAACAAATCACCTGGCATTATAACTGCTAAGCTAGTTTTAATGACAATAAATTATTTAATAGCATCATAACAAACATACACTTGTGTTAGGACAATTATGATTAAGCGATTTATTGAAGTAGTTAGCATCTTATTGCATATTTGTAATTCGAGACACGTATCACCCTTGTAAAGAAGTACAGAATTTAATTAGTAAGTCATTTTAGCTAATTGAACAAAGCCAGACTTCTTTCTGTCAGCCGGGTAGCATAAAAAAAAAAGTTAACTCAGATGTCAGTTTCTACAGCAACACTATGCCACAGTCCATGTGCAAGGCTCTAGGACTTTACCAAACCATTAATTAAACCCATCTTTAAATTGGGATTTCTGCAGGACATCATATGACCACCTATGAACTGTATGAATGCAAATGAAGGAAGCTACACTTCACTGGCCTACCTGTCATGAATGTGAAGTTTATGAGAATACATCTATAAACTTCAGGGTTAATAAATAGAAGGTTAAAAGGGTGTAGTTACTCACAGAGCCAGCATTTTAAAATGGATTTAATACCTTCTGTAGGGAGTAGGTCCATGCACAATGAAATCTTGCTGAATCAACTAATGTTTAACATATTTAGGGTCCCCCTTCCAAAAAATTAATAAATAAAGAAGGATTTCATATGAAACTAACTGCTGGTACTGAAGAATTGTATTAGGCTATATTTAGAGCTAAGTTACAGGAACCTAGTAAGGAGTTAGGACTATTTAAAAAGCACAACTGTCACAATTTGTGGTATCCAGAATATTGTGATATACAGTAGATATCATGTGTAATGTAATATAGAGTATATAGTGTACAATATACACTGTAGATTACAGATGTATATTGTACAGTTTCTTTAATTCTAACATTCTGTGTAGTATTTTATTAGAATCCTTCATGATTAATATCAATCACAAAATATATATATATATATAATGTAATAAACAAGCAAGCAACTGACACTAATACGCAACATGTATTTATTATTAAGTACTTAGTGTTTGCTTTCTCTATTATGAGGCATACACTAGGTGCCGAATCATACATACTTTTTTTTTAACACCATTTCACTTTATAAGAGGAAAATAGCCTTCTCTATGTGACACCTGCCAAGTGCCTGTCTGCATCAGGCATATCCATCAGGCAACTGACTGTTCCAAGTATTTACAAGAGCGGCAACATACCAATTTATGGGAAGACTCCATAATAATGTTCCTTACTTATACACTGACTGCCTGCTTTGGATGTCAAGCCACCCAGGATTTGGCTCATTGTAATGGTGCCTCTTTCGGAAAAGAATTATATTTTAGGGATAACCAGACCAAGTTAGTGCAGATTTTAAATTTTCTTGAACCTGTAAGGTGTCTGCGGCGTCAGTAGAGCCTACCATCGGTTCCTGACGTTGCAGGCTTTACAGATCACTAACGAGCATGGCCTCATGTAGACGGCCAGCTCGTTAGGGCGAACGACCTGCAGCTGTGACATACCTACTTAAGGGGGGCGTCGCTAGGCTGCAGGCGTCGCACCTTCTGGTTGTTTTCCTTTGTTTTTTTTTCCTGGCATGGTGGCACAATACCTGCCGGCTTTGCAGGGCCAGTGGTAGCCCCCGGTGCCCTTATGGCATTGGGGTGTGTAGGTCGCAAGGCCGAGGTAAGTTAGGGGTTTTGGTTCTATTGGTTAGGGATAGCTGGTGCGGTTTTTACAGCCCGCGCGCTGTTGTTTGTTTGTGGTTCCTGGCTTCAGTTAGCTCAAACAGCGCTAGCATGAAGCTAGGACCAAACGGACCGACATTTGGTAGCACCCTTGTAAGCCAAAAGCTGCCGTGGATTCATTACAGCCGGAATGGCTGATCGGTGAAGTTACCGCTTTTCCGTGTCTGACAGCCCCGGTTCGAATCCGCCCTTTTGCCTCCTTAGCCAACGCTTTTACTTTGGTAGCCACTACGTGCTAGCGGAAGTGCCCGAGTGGCTTTTCTTTAAGCCGAGTCTCGCTCCGGCCAACCCCAGTACACCTGCGAGCTGTGGTCAATGCCCGAGTGGCTTGCGCGTAGCCGTTATTGCTCCGGCCATTCCCAGTTGCAATATGCTGGTCTTAATGCCCCGAGTGGCTTACGCTGAAGCCGTTTGCACTCCGGTTATTCCCAGTCTCAACGAGCTGGCAGTAATGCCCGAGTGGCTTGCGTATAGCCGTTATCGCTCCGGCCATTCCCAGTCGCAATATGCTGGTCGTAATGCCCCGAGTGGCTCACGTAGAAGCCGTTATGCTCCGGTTATTCCCAGTCTCTAAATACTGGTGCTAACGCACGAGTGGTTCGCTCTCTAAGCCGTGTCAATTCCGGCTCCTTCCCAGCCTTGTAGTGCTGGAGATACACTCGAGTGGTTTTTCTTTTAATTGATTTTTCCCCCTTTCTTTTGATTACTTTACCCGGGTTTTCTGTTTGTTCTGTTAGTTCCCGTTGCAGCCTTAGTTAGTGCAAGGGCTTTCTTTTTATCCCCCTAGCGGTGGCGCACGAGGTTTGCGAACTCCTCGCACCTGCGCGACCTGGGTTCGTGCCTCGTGTTGGACTGCACTTTTTCCCTTGTGTGTGTCTTTGTTTTTCCCTTACAGTTGCTAGTGGCGCCAGCAGCTCGTCCCCGTTCCTGTGCTGTTCCCCTTTTGTGCCGTTATTTGCTTGTTATTATTATTATTTAATAAAAAAACTATTATTTAACACCTCTCTCTGCATCCTTGGGTCCTTGCTTCTCCCTCGTGACAGAACCTCCTTGAATCTTGTAACTGCCACTCTGTGTATTTACTGTAGCAAAGACTGTATCCTTTTTTAATAACAACTTACTTATAGATCTGAAAGATAGATGTAAAATATATTATGTGTGTACTAGAAATGTGTTCATATATTTTATTTTAAATTAGCTGCAAAGGCTGGAATATAATCTGGACAGGGCAACAACCCATTACAGAGCATTACACATTCACCTATATATTATACATGCATATCTAAAAATTCTTTATATTCTGAAATCAAACTCAGTGACTACTGTTGTACCTTAAAGATGGTTTACTACATGCATTTATTTAAAAAGAAAAAAAAAGAAGATAAATAACAATGGGTGAAATTAATAGCCTTGAAGGTGTCGACAAGGAAAAGTACATTTTGGTACCCTAATTTCTTAATTCTAAAATTGCAGTTATTAACCAAGGACAAGGATAAAATCTATGTCCACAAACAAACAAACAAACAAGAACCTGGACCTGTGTGACACCAATGACCAGCTTCCACCTGCTATCTGACTTTTCTTATTACATGGAGGTCTTTGAAATCAGCTTCCTCTGAAACCTGTACAGTCAGGCACCATCACTTTTTAACTCACAACATTTTAGCACATCCACCAGAGAGGCTGAATTGGTGGTTGAAGGACACAGAATTGCAAATAAAACTTCCATGGACAAGGAAAAATACTCTAAATTCCACACATACAGTAAGAGAGGTGAGGTGGCGGAAATATAATTAAAACTTGATTAAAGGTAAATAAGGTAGAATTTTGGCCTTAGTGGCTACAATGTGAAATACGTCATTAAATTGTGTTTTCCACATCAGATGCTGGATCAAACCCTAGATTCCAGCAGTAGTGGGCTAGCGCAATTTACTGTTTTCATTATTATTTTTTAAATTTTTTTATTTGTCATTCTGTTTTACCACTGTTTTATCCTACACAAGGTCATGATGGATACGATTCACCAAGCAAAAGGCAGGAAACACCCTGGACAGGTCACTAGTCCATCACAGGGCATACACACTTACATTCACACCTAAGGGCAATGTCTAGTAGCTCTAATTGTCCTGATTGTCTGTCTTTGGACTGTGGGAGGAAACCAGTGCACAGAGAGGAAACCCACATGGACACGGGGAAAACATGCAAACCCTACACAGAAAGTACCCAGACTGCTCTACCTGGGAATCCAACCCTAGGACCATTTTGCTGTGAGGTGAGAAGCTACCATGCCACCCATTATTATTATTATTATTATTATTATTAGTAGTAGTAGTATTATTATCATTATTAGTATTATTATTATTAGTAGTAGTATTAATTATTATTATATTATGATTATTATATTATTATTTTATTATATTATTATTATTATATCATTATCATTATTATTATTATTTTTATTATATTATCATCATTATTATTAATGATAACTGCGGGCCAGTGATAGCTTGGTGGTTAAGGTACTGGACTAGTAAGCAGAAGGTTGCCGGTTCAAGCCCCGCCACCACCAAGTTGCCACTGTTGGGTCCCTGAGCAAGGCCCTTAACCCTCAATTGCTCATCGTGTTCCGCTCATTGTGTAAGTAGCTTTGGATAAAAGTGTCTGCTAAATGCTGAAAATGTAAATTATTATATCATTATCATCATCATCACTATCTACGAGGTAGTAATTGATGTCAAATAGCTTGAATCAGTTCATGACTGGGATTTTACATTGTCTGCAAAATGGCACTGCTTAAATCTGTTGACTACATCATGCATACGTGGTTTAAATTAAAAATTATACAAAAATGTATGAGGGATGTTCAAAAAGTTTCCACATATTTTGGTTGTAAACGGTGAGGGTGAGAGGAGTAGTAATTGGTCGTGTCTGAGAGACTAAGAGTGAGCTTATAGTTATAGATGTAGCGGCATCTGAGTCCCACCTTTTTGGACACTCAAAGAAGTTTTAAGGGGAAGAAGATTTCCATGTGATGATGATGTGAAAGCAGCATTGCATCAGTGGCTACACGCTCAACCAAAAACATTTTGCTGATGGCATAAAAAAATGGTATGACACTGGGAAAAATGCATCGCAAAGGGAGGTGACTATGTAGAAAAGTGAAGTCATTTATTTTTGAAATTCTTAATAAAAAGAGGAACCCTGGCCGCTCAGGTGGCGCAGCAGTAAAATACGCTAGCACACCAGAGCTGGGATTTCGAATACAAGCAAAAAAGAACAAAAATAGAGGAACCCTTTTACTTCTTGGATGTGCTGTTCAGTGCATTTGAATGCCTGCTGCGATGAAATTAAAGCTGTGTCTAGCGGAGATATCCGATGACCTCACATCTGAAGCCACATCCTAGACCTCGATTTAGCCTGGTTCTTGCTGAACTAAGTTTAGAACCAGAATTACCTTTGGGATTCTGAAGTCACACTTTGATTGTTGACTGTTGTTTAGCGTTTCCCCTACCTGGGCTTGTAGCATAACCATGTCTGCACTGAATAGTCGAGATTAGGCAGTAGAAAGTTCCTCCAGGACACACACACACAGCCCCCTGATGTTGTGGATCCACCTCATACACAGCAGGGGGATGAGACAATCCCTAGACAACCCCTTTCAAAGCACTTAAAATAAATTTAAAGGTTACTCTTTAACACCAGACTTGAAGTACGCTACACAGACTTTGGGAATTGGTTTGCATTTGACCTTTCGGTGTTAGCAGCTTCAGTGGCCTTGTCTTTTCAGTTGTAAAACCTTTTTCAATACTACAGCTCATTTTTTTAAATATAGTACTCTTTTCCCCCAAGGTACAAAAATAAAAATGGATCTGGTGTCTTCCTTGTTTACTTGAGAGTCAGTTTTAAAAGACATAAGTATAAAATTGTAATAAAGCTCTTAATTAAACTGATCTACAAACACTGAACCATCTTTATGGATTTGCTTGGTGTGGAGGAACTCCAGTAGCCTGCATAAACATCTATGATATTAATTAGGATGTCGATTGCACCCCAGGGCGTATGATCCAACATGATCATCCAACACCCTGCATCACAATGGATTGTACTGACACATAGACACACTCTAAAACCCTAAGAACAGCCATTCCAGATATGCAGTCAGGGCCATTATAAAAACTATAAGAACTAAGAATTATAAGAACTAAATCAAATCAATGAATTCCAAGCTGACATAACACAGAACATTTACCCAAAGAACTTAAAATATGTTTTCAATTACCACAAACACTAGTTGCCTGAAGGCTACTATGAAATAATCATGTTTCTTATTTAATTTTTGTATTTTTTTTTTTACCACTGCTTATGTAACTCCTGGAGAGCCGCAGACTATGACATGCCCCCTCTGTCATGCCAAGTGTGTGGTCTGCAGCCACTGCTTTTTACTCTTTTTACTTCCTAGAGGTGGAGCCTCATTAAGAGCTGTATCATGTATAATAATAATCATTTTACTTTCACACAGCAAACAACAACCACTCAACAAGCACTCAGGGGCCAAACATGGTTTGGGTTTAAACTAGGGATGCATCGATACCATTTTTTCCCAACCGAGTACGAGTACAAGTACATGTATTTTTGTACTTGCCGATACCGATACCGATACCTATTTAGAATACCGTTTTTTTTTTAAACAAAAACAAACGTGAGAAGTGATGAGAAGTTTAATGATATCACGTCCAAAAATGCACGTCAACAAGTAGCGAGAGATCAAAGTGTTTTTGCGCTGACATGATGAAATCAAGGAGGAAAAATAAATGAATCTGAGTGGATTGATTTGGCAACACGAATAGCCTGGATTGTTCTGTAGTGAGTTGGAGGTTAATAAATATTTTTGCAATGTTGGTGTTTTGTTGTTATGTTTTGTAGAGAACGATCAGGTCAGAAATACTGTAAAACGTGTGTGTGCCGGTGTATTCTAATATAAACTATATTATCCCCCTGTCCCACCTGTTTACACTCCTCTCCTGCATTTCCCCTCACACCGTATCCTGCGTTCTCATTGGCTGTTCGACATGTCACTCACTTAGCGATCGAGAGCCGAGTTTCGATCGCCGAGTGAACGCCGAGTTGCTCCCGAGCCGGCAAATCTAGCGCCGACCAGTCACCGAGCGAAAATCAGGGCAAAAGTCGTGTAGTGTGAACCAGGCATAACGCAGCAATGTGCACTAGGCACACGGTATCGGATGTTTAGTATCGGAGCCTCGTTTGCAAGTACGAGTACGAGTTAATGAGTGCGGTATCGGGCCAATACCCGATACCAGTATCGGTACTCATACATCTCTAGTTTAAACTATAACAATGCATGGCTACCTTTTGAGTATTTCCTGGCATACAGAACCATAAGACAAAAGAAAAAAAAAGACGTTCATATTGAACAATCCTTGACATTTTGCATAAGTTTTCTGGCTAACTCAGAAATCATGCTTTTCAAAATATTTTGATCTAATATTGTGCATCAATAAAGCATCAAAACACAGATCTGATTATTTCATAGATCTATTAAGAAAACGTTTTAATACTGTAATGTACAGAAACAAGACTGGGAAATACTGTTCTAAATTACCATTTAAAAACCTGTAAATACCTGAAACAATCAAGTTGCCATACATTATCTTTACTTTGTAAATCAAGTTATTGACTGTAGCTACAAAAAAGTTCCATTGTGTTAATTAATACAGTCCATGTAAACGCTTAGTCCATATAAATATCAGATACAGATGTGTTTTTAAAACACTACAAACATCACAAATATAAATCATGTTTACAACCATGTGATTGAATGACCTGAATGAACTGTAGAGATGAAACATCACGCAGCAAACGAGTTTCAACACAATCAACACATGTAAAAATGTGAAAACCGCTGAAAGTGTTTTTAATAATCAAACAGCGACGATATTTATTTTTTTACTTTTTGACTGTGCTGGCGGGCCACAAGTAATGCAATTTAAGACAGAAGACGCAGGCCGTATAAAATCAGACGGGCCGGACTTTGGATATGCCTGATATAGAGGGAGGCCAGCAAACTTTGCATTTGCAAAAGCAGTGAGGATCCAGGTTGACCTACCTCTCTTAGACACATGCCTGGCCAAGCTGATAGCACTGCTGAGATTCAAACTTGAGAGGATGAGATCTCAGCGGCACTGAGCTAGCACATTAGACATCTACACCACCTGAGCGCCCTGATTATCATATATCAAACCTATCTGAAAGCATTTTTGAAGGTAGTTTTTGAAGTTCAAGTTTCTAAATTAAACAAAAATCCTTCTTTATAATTTGATATCTTTTAAAGCATAAAATTTTTTTTTCTTTTGGCTGCTTCCATATTAATAGGTCGCCACAGCATGTCTGGTCTGCATATCAGACTTGGCACAGTTTTTACGCAGGATGCCCTTCCTGACACAACCCTTCTGTTCTAATCTGGGCATGGGACCAGCACTAAAAGTGCACTGACAAGTGTACATCCCAATGGCTAGGCTGTTCCAGCCATCTCCAACTGGGACATTTGCCAATCATGTCCATGCAGACGCCCAACAATTCAGCTGAGATTTGAACCCTGGATCTCTGGATCTCAGCAGTAGTGGGCTACCATAGGTTAATGCTGTACCACCCTACCAACCAAGTATTCACTACTGAAGCATAATAGATATTCTTTAAAAACAACTGAGCAAAACAAACATTGCTAGTTATTATAGTTATATAGTAATTTATTTTATTATAAATGGTACAGTTAGTAGGATTGTGTGCTGTTTTGAATGCAAAATCTTCTTCTCTTTGTTTTATCAAAAATTGGTTTTCTTTCTAGATTTCTTTTACCACAAATCATATGTTCACAAATCATATGCTTAAATAAAAAGGGGGAGGGGTTTGTGGGGGAGGGTTGGGGTGGTCAGTCTGAATGCAGTGTTACTCTAAAATATATATATTTTTTGCATTTCCCCCTAATTTTCATCTCAATCTAGTTATATCCAACTACCCAATTACATTTCGCTTCCTCTCTACTGATGTTGATCTCCACTCTGACTGAGGAGAGCTGTGACTAACACACACCCCCTTCAACACGTGTGCAGTAGCCGACTGCATCTTTTCACCTGCATGAGGCGAGTTCACATGCGGATCAGCTTTGTGTATTGGGAGCTACACCCTGATCCCCCTTATCCCTCGTCTTTGTGCCATCAATCAGCCAGCAGAGGTCGTAATTGCATCAGTTATGAGGAGTCCCCTCCGACACGTGTGCAGTAGCCAACTGCATCTGCACAAGGCAAATTCATATGTGGATCATCTTTGTGTACGAAGGCACCCTGAACAAGGCATTATTCCTCGTCTCTGTGCAGGCGCCATCAATCAGCCAGCAGAGGTCGTAATTGCATCAGTTATAAGGAATCCCCTGCGACATCCTTCCCTAGAACAACAAGCCAATTGGCAGGATGGCAGAGCTGAGATTCGAACCGACGACTTCGAAATGTCAGCTCTCGTGTGCTAGCGTGTTTTAAGATTTTTTTACATTATTTATCAGCATTGTATGGGTCATTATCAGCTGTGAGCTGTGATGTTTGGAAAGTAGCTTCACTAATTACTTTTATTCAGCTGAGCAGATAAACACTGGCATAAAAAGGCACTTGAGTTGTTCTCAAATAATGTTGACACTTCACACTTTTACCCACCGAAAGAGGGTCGTGTTTTTATTAAATCTGCATGCAGTGTTTACACTCTTTACCCACTTAAGTGGTAATTATGTGAAATGCCTTTCTCTACAAAGGACTCACACAACAATGGTATCTTCTTGTAGAGCCTCCACTCTTTGGAGAGTTGTTTTGAACTCTTTTGAAAATGGTCAATGTTCAGTCGTTGTATTCTGAACACCTGTGATGTACTAGAGAACAAAACACAGAACTTACTGACGTCCATGGGTGACATTTGTCCCTGTTGAAATTTATGGAATTGTAATTTTATATCATAAATAAATTTGGCCAATATACAGGCTGAATGACATTTACATCAACAGAGCAGTGACAACCATAAACAGTTAATGCTACACATGTAATTTTCTTCCATTCAGACACTTCAGTATCAACAGACTATGCACATGGTAAGAATGTGAACATTTGTTATAATAAGTTGTCGTTCTGTACTAATAGGTTAGGACCTTTGCCAAGGGCACTGACACCGCCCCATACCATGACAGTCCCTGGCTTTTGGACTTGTTGCTGATAACAGTCTGGATGGTCCTTTTTGTCTTTGGTCCGGAGCACACGGTGTCCATTTTTTCCAAAAAAGACCTGGAATGCTGATTCATCTGTCTACAATACAGGTTTCCACTGTGTGATGGTCCATCCTAGATGCCGCCAAGCCCAGAGAAGTCGACGCCGCTTCTGGACATGGTTAACATAAAGCTTCTTTTTTGCACAGTAAAGTTTTAAGTGGCATTTGTGCATGTAACTCTGTATTGTAGTGCTTGACAAAGGTTTGCCAAAGTAATCCTTTGTCCATGTGGTCATATCAGCTATTGTTGAGTGGCGGTTCTTGATGCAGTGCCGTCTGAGGGATCGAAATCACGGGCGTTCAGCTTAAGCTTGCACCCTTGGCCTTTACACACTGAAATTCCTCCTGATTTCTTGAATGGTTTAATGATATTATGCACTGTAGAGGGAGAAATATGCAAATCCCTTCCAATCTGTCTTTGAGGTACATTGTTTTTAAACATTTCAATAATTTTCTCACACATTTGTTGACAAACTGGAGATCCTTTGCTCATCAAGGACTCAGCCTTTCCTGGATGCTGCTTTTGTACCAAACTATGATTACAATCACCTGTTCACATCACCTGTTTGGAATTACACCATTACTTAGTTTTTTCACCTCATTACTAGCCCTAAATTGCCCCTATCCCAACTTATTTTGGAATGTGTTGCATGGCTGAAATGCAGGAATGGAGGTATATTAATAAGTAAAATGAAGTTGAGCAGACAGAACATTAAATATTTTGGGTTCAAACTGTCTGCAATAAAAAAAGTCAAAGTAAATGTAAGGAACACTGCATTTTTATTTTATTTGCATTTTCCATACTGTCCCAACTTTTTCTGATTTGGGGTTGTATTTTTCCCAGCGTCGTACCAACTTTTTAATGCCATCAGCAAAAAATGTGTTAGGTTGAGCGCGTACTCACTGATGCGCCGCTGCTTTCACATCATCATCACATAAAAATCTTTTTCCCCTTAAAACTATTTGAGTGTCCAAAAAGGTGGAAATCAGTTGGTGCTAAATCCAGACTATAAGTTCTCTCTCAGTCTCTTAGACACCACCAATTACTATTCCTCCCGCCCCCACCATTTCCAACCAAAATATAACAGTGTGGAAACTTTTTGATGATCCCTCATAGAAACAACAATATTTCATTAATAAAGTACTATAGTGATTTAATATAGTAAGGGTATATTAGGAATAGAATTTTACTGTCATTCTGCAGTGCTGAGTGCGGAAACTGTCCTAGTAGATTACCTACAATGTATTTGACTATTAGCTTCTCACAGTAGTCTAAAAATAATAAAGAGTCATAATAAATAAATAAATAAATAAAATAAATAAATAATTAAATTAATTGATTAATAAAGGGAGTGATGTGTTTATTAAATAATTTGATTGGTTTGGTTCTCATTACCCGTACAGTGGTACCTTGTAACTCAACATCCCCTAAACTCAAAATCTTTGAAACTTCAAACGCTCTTCATCGAGAAATTTGTACCCTTAAACTCAATGTTTCCCTTAAACTCAACATGTTCAGTTTATTTATTTAATTTCAAATTAACAATGAACAGTCACTTTGTTCAGTGCTCGGCTTGAGCGGTGCAGTTAAACGTCATCAAAGTGTGCATATAGGACGAATCTGCATCTGTGTGGAATAACTGTCAGATTCACTCTGAAAGCTCCACATGTACTTTCTGTGTTTCACTTTTAAACTTGTGTTACAGCTCGAGGTTCTGAGAAATTGTAAGAATCAGCTTTTTATTTCAGTGTTTTGATATTATATTTGATTTTGATTTTCAGTGTATAAGTGTGTAAAAGGTATAAGTGTATAACAGGTTTCCCATACATTCTTATGGGAAAAAATACCTTGAAACTCAACGCCTTTTAAACTCAACACCAGTCCCAGAACCAATTGACGTTGAGTTTCAAGGTTTGTTTGTTTGTTTATTAGGATTTTAATGTCATATTTTACACCTTGGTTACATTCATGACAGGAATGGTAGTTACTCATTACACAAGGTTCATCAGTTCACAAGGTTATATTGAACACAGTCCTGGACCATCTCCAATTCACCTCACTTGTATGTCTTTGGACTGTGGGAGGAAACCGGAGCACCCGGAGGAAACCCACACGGACACACGGAAAACATGCAAACTCCACACAGAAAGGACCCGGACCGCCCCACCTGGGGATTGAACCCAGGATCTTCTTGCTGTGAGGCGACAGTGCTCCCCACTTAGCCACCGTGTCACCGAGTTTCAAGGTACCACTGTATCTCAGAAACTATCCCTTTAAGCATTTTTGTAAATCAGAGTGAACCAGAATTAGAATCTCTTTACAGCAATGTGAAAGTGTGAAAGACTGACCTTCAATTATCTGGATGCAGTAGTTGTTGCTAAAGCAGGTATGGCCAGTTATAAAGTTTAGAGGAGTAATTACCTATTTTAATAGGACAGTTATTGTCTAAGCCTTTTTTATTTTTAATAAATGAACTGCTCTTTCAAAAACTCTGTCCTTTTTTTGATGGTTTTTGATGGACACTGATCTGAGCAGCCTCGGTTTTTTTGTAACCAAAACCTGTGCTGAAAGAGAATGGCAAATCAAATACATGCATAGAGCCGGGCGTGATTAATAATTAAAAAGCTACAAGAGTAGGGGTGCACATCGGAAACCAGCTCATTAAGCGCAGTCGGATCTGACATGGCATGAACGTGCCCCCCTACTCAACACACGGAACAATGCATGACGGGAAACAGTGTGCATGTGCTACTTATTACAGTTTGCTATTTCAACCACATTCATTGCTAACAATGAGCTTGTTGGACATCCCAATTTTAACCCTTGGACATTAGTATGGTGTAGCTCCCCTCCCATTTCCCCCACCTTGTTCATGTCAGACACTGTTGTCAGTAGAAGACTTTCTATTGACAATAGTGCCTATTCAGTCAAAAGCTCATTTGTAAGGTCAGACACTAATGTTGGACTGGAAAGGTCTGCCCACAAATACTATTCTAATTCATACCAAAGGTATTCAATGGTCAATTTTAACTACTGATTTTATCAGCTGGTCAACTGTAAGTCCCATCTTGTGAAGTGTAAATATTTTAAATGCCATTTTAAATTTGAATGCCGTACTTTGGTAATGCCAGAACAAAACCATAACCTGCCAGCTGTCATTGGTGAGATATGAGATATAATTTGTGGTGTGAAGCTGGGGTAGTTGGTTGAACAGGGCTAAAATTTAAATTAAATTACCCCCCCCCCCCCCAACCCTCCACCTCTGACTGAGAAGCTTTGCAACTGACACACGCCCTCTCCTACACGTGCTCAGTACCGACTGCCTCTTTTCACCTGCATGAGGCGAGTTCATATGTGGATCAGCCTTGTGCACAGAGGGCCACACCCTGATCAGCATTATTCCCCAACTCTGCGCAGGCGCCATCAATCAGCCAGCAAAGGTCGTAATTGCACTAGTTATGAGGAACCCTGGTCTGGCTTACCCACCCTGTGAACAACAGCCAATCGTTGTTCAGCTGGATGGCAGAGCTGAGATTCGATACAATGTATTCGAAATCCCAGCTCTGGTATGCTAGCGTGTTTTACCGCTGCGCCACCTGACCGGCCTTACTTGTGTATTTTTATCTTTTCTTTTTTTGCATTGTTTATGGCACACTAGGGCGGCACGATGACTCGGTGGATAACACTGTCCACTCACAGCAAGAAGGTCCTGGGTTTGATTCCCAGGTGGGTCTCTTCTGTGTGGAGTTTGCATGTTCTCCCTGTGTCTGTGAGGATTTCTTCCAGACGCTCCGGTTTCCTCCCACAGTCCAAAGACATGCATTCAGGTTAATTGGAGATGCTAAAAAGTCCCTCTAGGTATGAGTGTGTGTGAGAATGTGTGTGTTTGCCTTGTGATGAACTAGCGATCTGTCCAGGGTGTTTCCTCTGGGAGCTCCGGTTTCCTCCCACAGTCCAAAAACATGCAGTCAGGTTAACTGGAGACACTGAATTGCCCTATACGTGAATGTGTGTGTGTGTGTCTGCCCTGCAATGGACTGGCCCTGTCCACAGTGTTACTGTGTGCCTTGCGCCCATTGAAAAGCTGGGATAGACTCCAGCACCCCAGCGACCCTGACTGGATATAGAGTTAAGAAAGTGAGTGAGTTTAGGGAAGGCCCTTTCCTATTCCAACATTGTGTCTCTGTGCACAAAGCAAGATCTATAAAGAAAAAAAAAAAGAAAAGCTTGGTTTAAAGAAACCTGACCTCAACATCAACTGAGACGTTTTTGACCAACAAGTGCTCTTTTGTCTGAATGGGCACAAATTCCCACAGACATAATTCAAATACTTGAACTATGAGAAGCCTTCTCAGAAGAGTAACTGTTAATATAGCTGAAAAAAATCACATAGATATTTTCACTCTGTTTAATACCATTTGTTTTTTGCAATAGGATGTTCAACAAGCTAATAGTCAGGTGTCCCAATACTTTTGGCCATATACTATATTTTATTCTTGTTTCTGTTCGATTTACTCTAAAAAAACTGAATAAATTCATACACCAACGCGTGGGCTGGCCTACAATCATCTGGATTTCCAGCGAGGATGAAACTTGAGTGCTCGAGTGTCAGGATGAAAAGCTGGTCAGCTAGGAGAGGTTGAGCTAAGTAAGCTGCTCTGAGCTGTAGTTTCAGCTGGGTATTTCCTTCACATTCTGTTGTAACACATATAGTATTAAGAAACAGCCTTTAAGATACAAAACACCTAAAAGAAACACATTTGTCGCTGTCAATTTTGGATATACTGCATTTCCATGTGCATGTGAGGAGGACCACAGGCTCGTACATGTCTCCTCCTGATGATAACTGCACTCCAGTCAGTAGCAGATTACTCAGCACATAGGAGAACCAAGCTTCTCTCTTCTTAAATTGTTGCCAGCACCTCTATGAGACAGTAGAAGTTGTGGTTGCTGTTGCAGTGGCGAATAGATAATTGCCCACTCAGTCCTCCCTCCTTTAGGCATGATCTGTCTGTCTATCTATCTATCTATCTATCTATCTATCTATCTATCTATCTATCTATCTATCTATCTATCTATCTATCTATCTATCTATCTCTGTCTGTCTGTCTGTCTGTCTGTCTGTCAGTCTATCTTTCTGTCTGGCTATGTGTCTGTCTATCTTTTTTTTTTGTCTGTATATCTGTTTGTCTGTATATATATATATATATATATATATATCTTTCTATCTGTCTGTCTAATTCTTTTTGTCTGTCTGTCTGTCTTTTTATCTATCTTTCTGTCTGTTTGTCTATCTATCTATCTATCTATCTATCTATCTATCTATCTATCTATCTATCTATCTATCTATCTATCTATCTATCTATCTATCTATCTATCTATCTAATCATTCTGTCTGTGTCTGTCTCTTTATCTATTTATCTTTCTGTTTGTCATGCCTGTCTGTTGATCTATCTGTCTGTCTGTCTGTCTGTCTGTCTGTCTGTCTGTCTGTCTGTCTTAAAACATAGTTACATAATTTAAAGGGTGAATTAAGACAGAAATGTATTCTGAGAAATGTCTGTAATTTTTTATTAAGCCTTAATTAGTATGCTAATAAAGTAAAAAGACTTTGTTTAGCATGTTTAGTAACATGCTAGCATCTCAAAGAACATACAGAGCAAACAGTGCAGTCCCATAGGAACTGCAAATTAGCATAACATTATACTGATGATGTGTGGGTGAGTGGAATTTTACTTCTTCAGCTGCCAAACTAGCTTCTAATTACAATTAATTTAATTAGCTTTTACTGACATTTGAATGTAGCATGGCTTCCGATGAGAAGTTTGACATCAATGCATTTAAAATATATTTTATATAATAATGAACAGGGTTGCAGTAGGTCATGTGACATTTAGGCACATACTGTATGTTGTCAATCCTGTACATGACTTACTCACTTATTTACTGGATTACTCTGTGTTTTGGCAGTTTGGAAGGTGGAAGAAACTCACAGATGAAGAGGATTCAAAACTTCTCAGACAGCGATAAGAGACAATATTTAAACTCAGGTAACCAGGACCCTAATGCTATGCCACTATGTTGTCCATCATGATCATAATAAGTAGAATCATTTAGAAAAGACGAGCAGGAACTCAGTGATGATTAATTGAAGCAGGAGGGTTAGGTAAGCCATGTACATCGCCATCCACCATTCTCTTTTTAAAAGGACCTATCAGCTGCCTTTAGACTGGTCTTTCCTTCAGTTAGAACATTGAAATAATTGAAAATAATTATGATAATCATAGAAAGAGGAATTCTCTGAGTGAACTGATGTTTTTTTCAGCTTAATTGCTCTGCAGAACAGAAGAGGGTCATCCTTACTTTCTAACTGAAAAAGCAATTATGAATATGTCACATTAAAGGGAGAGAAGGAGAAGATGTTCCGTAGACTCGATTTGGAGAAAACCTGTCGACCCTTTTCAGTCATTTCTATTTGGCTTACGAGAAGACAATTTAGTGTATGCTGGTGATTGTGTGTATAGGGGGAGTGAGAAATGGATTTTCCACTTGGACATGGTTTGGTGACGACCTTGAGATATTGAGGCTGCACGCTGATTTTCTGCTCTTATTTGTTCATGCAGAGGGAAAAAATCCACCCAGCCAATCCTACAGTCTTTGTTAATGTATCAAAAAAAGTAATGTAAATAAATCAGACATTCCTTATATTAAGAAAAAGAAGATATACTTTATTTGTCATATTTACATATACAGTTGTACAGTACAATTAAATTATTTCTTTGCATATTCCATAGTACATTATAGTATATTAGTATAGTATATTAGTTTGTAATATACTATAAAATTAAGTGTTTATTTAAAAATACTTAAAAAATTGTTTATTTAAATGTGTCTGAAACCCCTTCTTCTTTTTTTAATGCATTTTCTCCCTTTTTCTCCCGATTTTTAGCGTGTACAATTTTTACCCAATTGCGTTATGCTTCCTCTCTACTGGTGCTGACCCTTGCCCCTGATTGAGGAGAGCGAACTGACACACACCCCCTCCGACACGTGAGCTGCATTTTTTGACCTGCACCAGCCGAGTTCATATGCGAATCAGCCCTGTGCTTGGAGAGCCGCATCCTGATCAGCATTATTCCTCTATTCTGTGCAGATGCCATCAACCAGCCAGCAGTGGTCGTAATTGCATCAGTTATGAGGTCCCTATCCGGCTCCCTTCCCTAAATGAACAACAGCCAAAAATTGTTCATGTAGCCACCCAGCCCAGCTGGATAGCAGAGCTGAGATTCGACACGATGTATTCGAAATCCCAGCTCTGGTGTGCTAGCGTATTTTACCGCTGCGCCACCTGAGCGGCTCCTTCTTATGCCTTATTTTTCAAAGAAAAAATCCCTGAATAACCTTTTAGAAGCCTTTAATAAAACATAAAGCTGTTTTCTTTTCCACTGTGTTTTTACTTTGCCTATGGATTAACACTTATGTTTTCTTTTTGGGGTCCCTGTGGCCCCAAAGCCTCTTTAACAGCTCACAAAATATCCTTAGCCTTTAGCAATTAGCTTGATACTTCATGACTTCTAATTTTATATAAACTACAAATATACAATATTTTTATTTTGATATTGTGTTCCAACCACACTTTAATTTATAGACTTCTGTTTGGGGTTGCAGAGACCCCAGCTAGAATACATGTTTAAAGAGGCTCTGGGGTCTTAGGGACCCCAAAAAGAACATAAAGGTTGATATATATACTGTAAGATTGAAGAGGGTTGTTATACACTGATCAGCCATAACATTAAAACCACCTCCTTGTTTCTACGCTCCCTGTCTATTTTATCAGCTCCACTTACCATATAGAAGCACTTTGAAGATTTACAATTACAGACTGCAGTCCATCTGTTTCTCTGCATACTTTGTTAGCCCCCTTTCATGCTGTTCTTCAATGGTCAGGACCCCCACAGGACCACTACAGAGTAGGTATTATTTGGGTGATGGGTCATTCTCAGCACTGCAGTGACAATGACATGGTGGTGGTGTGTTAGTGTGTGTTGTGCTGGTATGAGTGGATAAGACATAGCAGCCCTGATGGAGTTTTTAAACACCTCACTGTCACTTCTGGACTGAGAATAGTCCACCAGGTTGGGCTAGGTTGGAGTCTCTAATAGAGTGGACAGTGAGTGGACATGGTATTTAAAAACTCCACCAGCGCTGCTCTGTCTGATCCACTCATACCAGCACAACACACACTAACACACCACCACCATGTCAGTGTCACTGCAGTGCTGAGAATCATCCACCACCTAAATAATACCTGCTCCGTAGTGGTCCTGTGGGGGTCCTGACCATTAAAGAACAGCATGAAGGGGGGCTAACAAAGCATGCAGAGAAACAGATGGACTACAGTCAGTAATTGTAGAACTACAAAGTGCTTCTTATATGGTAAGTGCAGCTGATAAAATGGACAGTGAGTGTAGAAACAAGGTGGTGGTTTTAATGTTATGGCTGATCAGTGTATATTGTAAACGTGTACATAGTTTACCTGTTGGACAAGCATTTGGACACTAGTCTATTAAAATGTATTCTCTTCTTGGTTTTATACATTTGAACTCTTTGGGAAGATGAAAATACCCTTATTTCCAGTGAACACAAGGGTTAACGAGTGTTGGCTGGCTGCATAAACACAGCTGAAAGAGATTTTTTTTTTTTTTTTTACAAAATTTTTATCTTGATTGTACAATATTTGCTTTTTCAGACTAAATGTTGAGTCATGGGATTAGCCTTAACTTCAAATGAATAAGGTTAAATTACTTGTTATCCTGGTGGGTATTTGCAAATGTTTAAGAACCCACTTAAATATATATTTATATTAAAGTGTTCTTAATGTAGCCCTAACATTAGCATACATACTACACCCCTCACACACCCCTTATATCTAAAAGCTTGTTTTCCTTGATAATAGTATCTAAAAGTAGCAAAACATGTTTCATGCCGGGCTAGTAGTGCTTTTGAGAGGTGGTTCATCAATTAAACACACAGTTATCAATAGATATTTGTGTTTACAAATGATTGCTAGACCTCATAAAAGCCAATGTTGTTACAATATTTTGTGTAAAAGAGAATTACACTTGAACATGTCCCAGCATGTTTTTGTTTTGTTTTTTGGAGACCCATGGAGATATAAAGAGAATAGAGAATTTGCTACAAATAGAAAGCAGAGCTTTGGATGGAATATTATTTTAATTCTGATTCTGAATTGGAAGCTTTGAGCCATCATAGCTTCATATAGAAGCCATCATCATGGCTTTAAGCCTTCTCTCCTTTACCTTCCTTATTATTAGTCCAAGAACAGGTTGGATATTTTCCTGACATGTAGTGGTTTATGTCTTCTGAAAGAAAGAACTGCTTGATGAGGTCCAAGAAAGGACAACCAGTGAACCAGTGATAGGGTCCCGGGCATACAAGGCCCAATGAGTGTTCGGTTTGATCCCATAGAAGAGTTACTGTAGCACAAACTGCTGATAAATGTCATGCTGGCTATAATAGAAAGGTGTCAGAACAAACAAAGCATAACAACTTGCTTTGTATGGGGCTGCTTAGCTGCAGACCGGTCAGGTCTATGCTGATCCGTATGATAGGCATGTGAGCATCAGCATTACACCATGGAACAAAGGAAGTAGGTGGTCTGGTCTGATAATTCATGTTTTCTTTTATATCATCATATCATTTGTACCCCTTACCTAAACATTGTTACAGCAATATTTCAGTAGGGCAGTTGCAGCCTAGCGGTAAAGGTACTGGACAAAGGCCCTTAACCCTCAATTGCTTGGACTGTATACTGTTAGTTGCTTTGGATGAAAGTGTCTGCTAAATGCTGAAAATGTAAATATTCCCTATTGTCCTTTCTTGGCCTTCAGATTTTCAAGTGCTAAACAAACAAGTCTGGTCCATGGAAAATCTTGCAACCTACAGGATGCTAAATGCTGAAAATGTAAATGTAAATGAATATCACAGCAAATTGCATATTTCACAGGAAACGGCTCATTACATGGTCCGTGGCGCGATTTTCACTGGGCGTGAATTAAGTAGGGCCTTGGTTATGACTGATAGCTGTGAAGAATTTATATGCACTCAAGGTATAATAGATAACAAAAGTGATTAAATCTTTTTTATTTGTTTTATTGGAAAAGCAAGCTATTTAAACTTAAGTATTGTAAATGTAACAACAATGCATTTTGGACAACTTTGGACAAACCATAGACTGTGATCTAACCACACAACACCTGCTAACATTGTTTCAAAGTTTCCTCTTGGCTAACTTACAATAGTTCACTGAAATTTGGTATTTATCAGTCTGGGACAAACACATTAATCTCATCAAAGTCAAAGCTCCTTATCATCTTTATGTTAAATTCAGATGCTTAATGTCCGAGCCCTGCCTACAC
The DNA here is from genome assembly GCF_030014385.1 of Trichomycterus rosablanca. NCBI lineage: Eukaryota > Metazoa > Chordata > Actinopteri > Siluriformes > Trichomycteridae > Trichomycterus > Trichomycterus rosablanca. Next base: position 15,483,031 of record NC_085993.1, read on the forward strand.
AGCCACCCGAAAACTCCAGGTCTCTAATTCTGCATGACATTTAAACCTATTATTTATATTCACCCTCTGTACCATCGTACAATAAAGAAAATAACTTTTATAACAATGTGACCTTTCGCTTCGCTAATTACCACACCTGGCAGATGCATAAAGCTGCCACCCGGGGAGCAGGGCATTGGAATTATTGATAAACATTTGCAGGGGAGCAGTAAATTTAAAAGCATTAATTGAGTAGTAGTCCTCGGAGTGGACAGAATGATGCAATAGCCTGTGGCTGTCCACTACCTTGCTGAATTATTCACGCGCCACATTGAAGAAGCAGGTAAAGAGAGATAGAGAATGAAGAGCGTTCTAGTCATCCTACTTTGTCCTAGTGTTGTTATTCTTTATTTATTTATTTATTTTTTACCACCATGTGCTTCATTTTATTTTATTTTAGCTAATTATTTGCAGCCTTTGTTATGTGGAAAGGAAACAATGAGGTTTTTTTTGCTTGTGTGTCAACAAAAGCTTAATTAAAGTAATCACCGCATGTGTAAAAGACTGCTGTTGAAGCGACTGACTCGACGCCATCGGATCCCGAGCACTCTGTTTATCATTCCTGACCATGTGTCTGCACATGTATATGCATGTGTGAGGTGAGGATGTGCATTTGATTGACATGCCCACCTGAGTGGATTTCAAAAGGATTAGTGGCAATCCCAGCCGAGGCTTCAAGGTACATCTGAGGGTTATTTCATCTTCACAACTACGTATCTGTCTGTGTGCCATGATTAATTTTGAAATGACTCATTGTATTACACAACAGTCATAAAGAGCAAGTGCTGTGTAGGAAAAACATTTCATAGCTGGCTTGGTGCAACTTAAAGTGATAGTCTTTGTTTACCTTTACATGAGTCTGCTATGCCCTGTGATGGATGTCCGGGGTGTTTTTAACCTTTTGCCTGGAGAGTTGTACCCACCACAACTTTAAACAGGATGAAGCGATGGTAAAACAGACAATAAATAAATGAAATAAAAGTTTTTAAATGTATATGAGTTTATTCAGATTTGCCTAATGACAGTAATTGGCATTCAATTTGATGTTTTAGTTATTATTTATTTATTACATTTTAACATCATGTTTTAGACACTTTGGTTACATGCATTACAGGTAGTTACTGGTTACACAAGATTCATCAGTTCACAAGGTAAATGTCGAACACAGTAATGGACAATGAACATGCAAACTCCACACAGAAAGGAATCAAACCACTCTACCTGGGAATGAAACCCAGGACCTTCTTGCTCTGAGGCGACAGTGCTATCCACTACCCACTGTGCTGCCCAAATTTGATGATTAAAGGCAGGGTGGGGTATTCTTATTGTGCATAATGCTAGGTATCGTATGTAGAAAACAAAGAAACAGAAAAATGCCCCAAACAAAGCAAGTAACACAGTATGTATTGTATAACCAGTAGCCAAGGGAAACAAGACACAGGTAGGCAGTCAGAAAATAAGACCAGTAGTATGACAGGAGGCTGGAACTGAGAAAAAAAGTGCTGTTGCTGTGGGTGCTACTGACAACGTAACATTAAGGTTCTACTAGAAAGTAAAATAAAATTATACAATGAAACTGGCTCAGTGGGTAGCACTTTCACCTCACAGCAAGAAGGTCCTGTGTTTGATACCCAGGTAGAGCGGTCTGGGTCCTTTCTGTGTGGAGTTTGCATCTTCTACTCGTGTCTGGGTGGGTTTTCTCTGGAAGCTCTGGTTTCCCCCCACAGTCCAAAGACATACAAAATTGTCCATGACTGTGTTTTACATTAAAGACTTGAACTGATTAATCTTGTGTAACCAGTAACTACCTGTCCTGTCATGAATGTAACCAGTGTAAAACATGACGTATAAATCGTAATAAATAATGAAATATACAATGAAACTAATAAATAAAGTCGCTTAGATGGCACAGCGCAAAAACACACACTGACACCAGAGCTGGGATCTCGAATACATCGTTTCGAGCCTCAGCTCTGCCTGCCGGCTGGGCTGAGCAACCACATGAACAACGATTGGCCTGTTGCTCAGATAGGGGTGGGATATTAAAAAAAGCCGGATGCTGGCTGATTGATGGCGCCTGCACAGAGACGGGAAAAGAGTGCTCTCAGGGTGTGTCTCTCCATACACAGTGCTGATCTGCACTGCACTTGTCAAAGTGTGGGTGACAAAATGCATACGGCTGCTGCCCACGTGTCGGAGGGGGCATGGATTAGCTTTGTTCTCCTCAATCAGAGCGGGGATCGGCATTGGTGGAGAGGAAGTATTACACAATCGGGCAATTGGACGCTCTAAAAGGGAGAAAAAGGGGAGAAAATGCATAAACAAAAAAACTAATAAATAAAATACAACCTAATTTGCACCATTTATACGATGAGCAGAATTGTGACTGAATACAGTACAAGCAATTTAGGTCCTTGATCAAGGGGCCCAACAATGATGCATTTTTTAATGGTGGGGTTTGAATCAGCAACCTTCCTATGAATAGTTCAGAATCTTAACTGCTGAACTAACACTGCCCGGGTGAGATTGTTGTAAAAATGAATGCAGTATTTGCATCTTTTGCAATTTTGGATCATTAAACAAAGCATATTACAATAAATCATCTGGCGAGTGTCATAGCAAGACATGGCTCTGAACAGTGATGGAATTGAGCATGGCCACACCCACAGTTTTTCTTAAACTTGTTCAAACACTAAAGTATAAAAGACATGTCTTAAAAGAGAACGTTTTATACATTTATATTTTATGTTGTTTTCCTGTTTTCTTAAAGGTATATCAATAAATTGTTCTTCATTTTTTGCATTTTTGTATTTTTTATTACCAATACAGTGATTTATAACTTAAATAACTTAGAATGCTGTAGCGCTTGCAAGAAAGAAGTTCACACGATTTGTTCATTTTTACAAATGTTAATGTTGTTTACAAGTGATTTTCCAGTTGCATTCCAAACCACATCCCATGTAGTACATAGTGTGTGTTAGCCTAGTCTAACATAGGGATGGTAGTGCATTGTTTTGCTGGATGACTTTTTAATAGAGTGATGAATTTACTCTGTCAGTACATTTTTTGAGAGTGTAAAGTCACATATATATGTTTTGGATTGGCCTAGTTTATGTCCGAACTCTAAGTCAGCTGTGGACAGAACAGAAATAGGCATTTATGGCCGAAAGCCAACAGTGTGTCTGATTTAAAGCAATTCTGCAGAGAAAAGAGGGCTAAAATTTCTCCACATCACAGTGAAAGACAAATATTAAGTTATAAAAAGTGTTTGGTTGCTGTGAATTGGGGTCTAATGTATTATTATGTGATAGTGCAATTTGTTTTTGGAGGGGTAATAATGTAACATTTGTGACAGTGTTTCTGTCCTCTAATAAAATCATGGTGTAAGAGGGTCAGCGTCTTTGAGAATAACAGCCATGGTAATGATTTAATACATTCTATACTTCAGACAAAAGCCATGAAAAGACTTTAAAATAAAAACAGAACATTTTTAGATGCTACCAACCAAGATAGGGTGCGTAAGATTACACACACACAATCTCTGCGCATCATATCATCCTCTCGACAGCAGTTGTTAAATAGCCCCCCCCCCCCCCCCCCCCCAAGCATGCACTGAGCCAGGAGCAGTGGGTCAGCATCCATATCAATGTCCTCTTCAAGGAAGGATTCTAGGAAATACCACAAAGCCAGCTTTGACAAATCTCAGATGGGCATCAGGTGGGCCCTGCTCACCCTTACTCTCACGCCCACAGAAAACTAGCCTGTTCCTGTTTATTAATCCACATACTCTAAGGGTCTTGTGTCTTCTCTTTTTTAAATCCCACTTCACATGAAACTGACTATCATAGCATGCACTGAATCTGATCTGCATAAAGGAATATATTCATTTTGATGTTGATGATCTGTAAAGCTTTCTTGACCTACATGCAAGTGAAAATAGTACAAAAACAAAATATATATTTTTAACTGAATTAATTATGCTCACACTCATTTTTATTAGCACAAGGAGGGCGGCATAGAGGCATGGTGGGTAGAACTGGTGCCTCACAGCCAGAAGGTTCTAGGTTCAATTCACAGGTGGAGCAGTCTGGGTCCTTTCTGTGTGGATGATGCGTGTACGTTAGGTGAATTGAAGGTACAAAATTGGCTGTGTTAGTGTTTGACATTAAACTTGAGGGCGGCACGGTGGCTAAGTGGGTAGCACTGTCACCTCACAGCAAGACGGTTCAATCCCCAGGTGGGGCGGTCAGGGTCCTTTCTGTGTGGAGTTTGCATGTTCTCCCCGTGTCTGCGTGGGTTTACTCCGGGAGCTTCGGTTTCCTCCCACAGTCCAAAAACATGCAGTCAGGTACATTGGAGACACTGAATTGCCATATAGGTGAATGAGTGTGTGTGTGTGTGTGTGTGTCTGCCCTGAGATGGACTGGCACCCCGTCTGGGGTGTTTCTGTGTGCCTTGCGCCCATTGAAAATCTGGGATAGGCTCCAGCACCCAACGGCAACCCTAATTGGATAAGCGGTTAAGAAAGTGGGTGTGTGAGTGAGTTTCGCCCTAGTAATGCAATGAACAAACAGCACAGAGAGGGTTATTACCTATCCAAAATAGCTCATTTCTTAAGCATCATCACACAACCTCTCTGTGCACTTCAGAGGAATATGAAGACAGCATATAAGAACAGACAGGGTTCAAAATGCATGACAGTCACGCCATCTTACCACACAAAACCAACTAAATTTCATAATAAGCCTTCCAATTACGACAGCGTTCACACAGCCAAGCAGCCATTAGCGACAGGCACATTAGCTTTAGAACAAAATGACCGGTAATTCTACATAATAACAGTGTTCCTAAATAAATCTTCACATGAACAGTGTCAGTGGTAGACAGAATAAAATCAGCTGGCACAGTGGGCAGAACTTGTAAAAGTTAGTGATAATAAAACCCACCCATTTAGAGAGAAAATATGATTGGTCAGTTGTAGCATCATTTGAGATTGGTCTCTCATTAAATTACTATTGCTTGGCTTATTATTTGCTTATTACTATTAATTTTGCTATTACTATTGCTTGGTAATTTTAGATGGACTGCCAATTCCCAATATTCTCTCCAGCAAAAAATTATATATATATAAATATATATATATATATATATATATATATATATATATATATAAATATATATATATATATATATATATATTATATATATTATATATATATATATATATATATATATATATATATACTATACAGTATATTATACAGTATATACCATATATTAGTTAATATGTGTTGTGCTGGTATGAGTGGATAAGACACAGCAATGTTGATGGAGTTTTTAAACACCTCACTGTCACTGCTGGACTGAGAATAGTCCACCAACCAAAAATATCCAGCCAACAGCGCTCCGTGGGCAGCGTCCTGTGTCCACTGATGAAGGTCTAGAAAATGACCAACTCAAACTGCAGCAATAGATGAGCGATCGTCTCTGACTTTACATCTACAAGGTGGACCAACTAGGTAGGAGTGTCTAATAGAGTGGACAGTGAGTGGACACGGTATTTAAAAACTCCAGCAACGCTGCTCTGCCTGATCCACTCATATGCATTTCTCAATTGCATTATGCTTCCTCTCCACTGATGCCAATCCACACCCTGATTGAGGCAAGTTCATATGTGGATCAGCTTTGTGTACGTAGAACCAAATCCTGATCAACGCATTATTCCTCGACTCTTGTGCAGGTGCCATCAGTCAGCCAGCAGAGGTTGTAATTGCATCAGTTATGAGGAGTCCCTATCCGGCTTCCCAACCTGTATGAACAACAGGCCAATCGTTGTTCATGTAGCCGCCCAGTCCAGCCGGATGGCAGAGCTGAGTTTCGAACCGACGAGTTCGAAACCACCTGAGTACCGTACAGCACAGAATTCTGATAGGGAGACAAATGGGCTTCTTTATCTAACCTTTCACATTTCAACACAAATTAAATAGTCATGACATTTTAATAGTCTGATCTGCAGGCAGGCCAGTATAGCACCTGCACTATCTTGTTTGTTAGGATTTTAACATCATGTTTTACACTTTGGTTACATTTATGACAGACACGGTAGTTACTCATTACACAAGATTCATCAATTCACAAGGTTTTATCAAACACAGTCATGGACAATTTAGTATCTCTGATTCACCTAACTTGCATGTCTTTGGACTGTGGGAAGAAACCGGAGCACCTGGAGGAAACCCACACAGACACGAGGAGAACATGCAAACTCCACACAGAAAGGACCTGGACCACCCCACCTGGGGATCGAACCCAGGACCTTCTCTGCACTATCTTAGTAAAAAACCTTGCATAATAGAGTCCTAAGCATATGCAGATGTAGTGAAAAAACTTTGTTTAGTTCACGGTCGTGTAATTCAAATTTTTTCCTGCCTTTACACACAAAGATGCTTTGTTTGCATTCTTTGAATATTTTAATAATGTTATAGACTGGATTATAATACGTTTAATAATGTAAAATGTTTAATAATGTAATATCTTTATTGATGTTATGTACATTTCTAAATTACTTGCAAGTATGCATTAAGAAATGTTATTATTTACCAGTTGGACTTATTGAACACTTAGCTCATGCAGTGTTTTGCAAAGTGGCAAACCTCAGCCAATCCTTGCTTGTAAAAAAGTCTTATACCGTCTAAATAACAAGCCCTGCCACAAAACAGCACCAGATTAGGAATTATTGTATATTTACAAAAGTCAATAAAGTGGATATGGTAAAAATATCTAAGTTTTGTTGTGCATTAAAATAATTTAAATTTTATTAGTATTTGTCTTTTTGAAACTGGGGTTGTAATTTCCCTTTACTTATTTGAAGCTCCTTTCTTTTTCTATTTTATTAATGCATTTTTTCCTATTTTTCTCCCAATTTAGGTGGGTATATTGCTGCCCACGCCTTCTCTGACCCGCGTGCAGCCCTTAGCGGAACCCTTTTTCACCCATGCATTCTGCACAGGCGCCTCTCTATTTGCCAATCAGGGTCCTTACACAGCGTTTGAAGACCCCACCCACATAGTCCGGCCATCCCTCCCTAGCAAAAATGTGTCTGCTGCAGGCACTGCCAATTATGCCCACTAGATGGCGCCCAGCTGACCAGTGGCAATGAGGAGTTTCGAACAGAGGAGTTCACAATCTCGGTGCTGGTGTGCAAGCGGAATATCCCGCTGCATCACTTGGGCGCCTGAAGCTCCTTTCTTATGAAATGGTTGATCAAAAAGATTTTAATGTCACGTTTTGCACTTCGGTTACAGTCATGACAGGACAGGTAGTTACAGGTTACACATGATTCATTAGTTCAAGTTCAGTGTCAAACACCATAATGAGCAATTTTAGTAACTCCAGTTAGAGCTCCTGGAGAAAACCTACACAGACACAGGAAGAAAACACAAACTCTACACAGAAAGCACTACTCCACCTAGGAATCGAAGCTAGGACCTTCTTGCAGTGCTATCCACTGATGTAGTTTGTGGTACCTAAAATCATAAAAAGTACCTTTAGCTATTTGAGACATACTAATTACTAAAAAAAAGTAAATTTTAGGTTTAAGATAGTTGTGCGGAAAGACATACATTTCATAACACTAAGTTAAAAAAAAAAAAGCTTTTTCCACTGTTTGTGTGTGGGTGGTCGTGTTCATGGCTGAATTAGGTTGCCAGAAGGCCCTGGCAGTGCTGTGCAATTATCACTATTCTAAAATATTAGCATGATGACAAGTCATAATGAAGCTTATGTTGGCTGTGTACTATGTTAGTGAGTTAATTATGGAATATTTTGACATTTATCTACTATTAAACACCTGAGATGAGACTTTATCTATGACAAATGCATGCTGACAATTTATCAGTAATTAGCTTGCTGATGGCACAGCAGGAAATGCATTATAATTAGTGTTTGTAGATCCTTGTATTTTAAAGAATACAATAAGCAGTGGTGCTCAGTAGTAGTGACTCACATTAAACAGGTCAATAATATAAAATGGTTAAATAATATACACAAATGCTAAGGTGCAATAAAAGCTTGCGGTTAGTGTTTTGAGCTGTCAATCAAAAGGTTAAGTGTTTAAATTCTGGCACCATCAAGAAGCCACTGTTGGGCCCTTGATTAATACACTTAACCTTCTGGCTCCAGGGGTGCTGTATAATGACTGACCCTGGACTCTGATATCAATTACACATGTACAGTACAATGAAATTCTGTTCTCTGCAGATCCCAGCTTGTTAGCTTTTTCCGCTTTTCCACTGTTATTGTTGTTTGTGCACGGCCTGTGAATGCGCCTTTACTGAACGGAATCCGGTATTCCAAGGTCAAGCATCTACAGAGAACTTATGAGCAGTAACAATTAAGGAAAGTTTAGTGTTCCTGTGTCGGTCTTTTAGTACATTAAACCACGTTAAGCTTTGTTTATTTTTTTATTTTTTTACGATAAGCGTTTTAAACTTTTTCTATTTTATTTATGCATTTTCTCCCTATTTATCATAGTCAATTTGTCTTCCGCTGCTGGGGGATCCCCGATTGCAGTCGAGATGGGTATATCGTTGCTCACGTCTCCTCCGACTCACGAGCAGCCCTTAGCAGAACCCTTTTTCACCTATGCATTCTGCACAGGCGCCTCTCTAGCTGCCAGTCAGGGTCCTTGTACAGCGTTTGAAGGCCCCATCCACATAGTCCGGTCATCCCGCCCTAGCAGATCCGTGTTTGCTGCAGGCACTGCCAATCATGCCCGCTAGATGGCGCCCAGCCGACCGGTGGCAACGACGAGTTTCGAACCGAGGAGTTCAGAATCTCAGCGCTGGTGTGCTAGCGGAATATCCCGCTGTGCCACCTGGGCGCAGAAAAAGGTGATTCTTACAATTTCTCAGAACCCCCAAATATAATGCAGATTCGTCTCATATGTGCACTTTAATGACTCAAGCAGAGCACTGCACAAAGCAGGTGTTCATTGTTAATTCAAATTAAATAAGTAATTTTTATTTTAAAAAGGCTGAACACGTTGAATTTAAGGGAAACCTCAATTTTCTCTACGAAGGGTGCCAAGTTTCAAAGGTGTCGAGTTTAGGGGACGTCGAGTTACAAGGTACCACTATAAATGCAAAGGTAATCTTAATTTAGGAGAAATCAATGTGGGTGCCATGATACACAGTGACAGTCAAATTAACAGCTGAATTATAAAAAAAACTACAGAAAGAACCTTTGTGCAATAAGTTCATTTGTTAGCTTGCAAACCAAAACTGTTCCGTTATGTTGGCAAGAATAGGTATGCGATTGGCACCCATTTGTTGTTTCCCCCGTCATTTTTTCACTGTACACACACGCACCAACTGGCCGGCAGAATCTCAGTGTGGGTGTCATACTGTGAGCATGATAAATACGAGTCTGTCGGCTGCGTTTAGTACAGGCACGTGCCCTCAGCCTGTTGAGCAAACCCAGCAACTTACCGAAGGAGACAAAGTGCCCAGGACCATTTATCAAAGCTAATAGGTCATAGTTTACTCACTGACACCTCACATACATCATGAATTCTAACGCTGGTGAGGAGGAAAAGGCAAAACGCACCACCTTATATATATATAGATGATGTCAGCCCCTTTTTTACGGTAAGAACAGCACGACGCTATAGTTTAACTTAATCACTATTGCTTCCTCTGCCGGATTGTGCAGCTGCTATGCAAATACAAGCAGGGTTATTGGAATAGGACAAATAAATCATATCTGCTTCTCTTTGTAGGTAATTGTTTGTTTTATATGTAGGGACACGTTTCTAAAAATGACACTCAGGCTGTTTGCTTAGCAGATTGTACCTAAATTGTAAATTCTATAATAAATAGCAGTTGTCTGCAACATTTATCTAAGTGTTGTTTTGCTTTTATATTCTCCTCTAAAATCTAGAAGGTCCAATAGTATCAGCACACTCACAACTGGCCAATTCACATTAAAATAAGTGGAACAAATACCGAACAAAACAAGTCCTTTGTAGTTGATTAGTTGCACAAAATATGGCTCTTTACTCCTTATATTTTATATTCTTCACTCCAACTGAATAGCTTTCTAGGGGAATACAGAAATAATGTGACACAGGTCTCACAGGGCAAACCCAATGTAAACAATACACAGTGTCAGTATGCTCCAGGAACCCCATATCTCCACAAATAGAATGTTGCTAAGTGTCCAGATATGGTGTTTCTTTTGGTTTTGGTATAAACTTTCACTGGCCTTAGTAACTTCATTTATGTTCACTTATCATCATTTTGGTCATGGTCACCCTGTGCCTAGAGCCACTGGGAAACACTGGGCTAAAAAGGCAGAAATATAATAACTGAAGGTGGCAAAAACTAAAGAAAGCCAAGCCAAGACATCAAAAGAATATATATGTATATATATATATATATATATATATACCGATCAGGCATAACATTATGACCACTAATATTGTGGTAATTCCTCTCCAGGCATAACATTATGACCACTAATATCCTAATATTGTGTTGGTCCCCCTTTTGCTACTAAAACAGCCTTGACCCATTGAGGCATGGACTCCACCAGACCCCTGAAGGTGTGCTGTGGTATCTGGCACTAAGATGTTAGCAAGATGTTAGCTAAGATGTTAGCAGCAGATCCTTTAACTCCTGTAAGTTGCAACGTGGGGCCAGACTTGTTTGTCCAGCACGTCCCACAGATGGCTGATTAGGTTGAGATCTGGGGAATTTGGAGGCCAAGTCAACACCTCAAACTCGTTGTTGTGCTCCTCAAACCATTCCTGAACCATTTTGCTTCATGGCAGGGCGCATTATCCTGCTGAAAGAGGCCACAGCAATTAGGGAATACCGTTTCCATTACATGGTGTACATGGTCTGCAACAATGCTTAGGTAGGTGGTACGTGTCAAAGTAACATCCACATGGATGGCAGGACCCAAGGTTTCCCAGCAGGACATTGCCCAAAGTATCACACTGCCTCCGCCGGCTGGCCTTCTTCCCATAGTGCATCCTGGTGCCATGTGTTCCCCAGGTAAGCGACACACACGCACCCGGCCATCCACGTGATGTAAAAGAAAACGTCATTCATCAGACCAGGCCACCTTCTTCTATTGCTCCGTGGTCCAGTTCTGATGCTCACGTGCCCATTGTTGGTGCTTTCAGTGGTGGACAGGGGTCAGCATGGGCACCCTGACTGGTCTGCAGCTATGCAGCCCCATACACAACAAATTGTGATGCACTGTGTATTCTGACACCTTTCTATCTGAACCAGCATTAACTTCTTCAGCAATTTAAGCTACAGTAGCTCGTCTGTTGGATCGGACCACATGAGCCAGCCTTCGCTCCCCACGTGCATCAATGAGCCTTGGCTGTCCATGACCCTGTTGTCGGTTTACCACTGTTCCTTCCTTGGACCACTTTTGATAGATACTGACCACTGCACAAGAGCTGCAGTTTTGGAGATGCTCTGACCCAGTCGTCTAGCCATCACAATTTGGCCCTTGTCAAACTTGGTTAAATCCTTATGCTTGCACATTTTTCCTGCTTTTAACACATCAACTCTGAGGATAAAATGTTCACTTGCTGCCTAATATATCCCACCCACTAACAGGTGCCGTGATGAAGAGATAATCAGTGTTATCCACTTCACCTGTCAGTGGTTATTATGTTATGCTTAGTCGTTGTATATAGGCAGCCTATTTGTGGACAAGTGATCGAATTGCCAGATTGGGTTGTTAATATGGAAGACCCATTTATGTAATTGCAAGTTAACCTAGACTGAACAGTTATGCAGCCTGTGAACCTTTTCGACATAGTTTTAGCTAAATAAATAAATGTTAGCCGACTTTTTAATATGCAATTGAACTAAAACTGTACTTTATCTAATCAAAGTAATGGACTGGTTTTTATTTAGGGTATAATAATTGACAGACTGTGCCTAAACAAAAACATTACATCAAATTAAGGTAGCACTTTGTATATCTTTATTGAACACTTTGATTACGCATTCACAGTCCAGGTAGTAAAGTGTATGTCAACCTTTTTATTCAAAAATCTATATCACGTCCTTTAGCAGCAGTTGGATTTTCCAGAGCTGCTAATTAGACTTCTACAGTCATTATGAGGAATTTTAAAGACTTTTCAGATTATAGCCCTTGACATGCCACATCAACTTAGTTTTGCTATGATCTCAACCCTGACTACTGTTTTTAGGCCAAGATTTTGATTTATTTGTGTGTTTTGGGCCATTCTTTATCAAATTGTACAACCCCAAATCAGAAAAAGTTGGGACAGCATGGAAAAAGCAAATAATAAAAAAAAAAATTTTCTGACTTTTATTTGATTGCAGACAGGATGAACCTGAGATATTTCATGTTTTATCTACTCAACTTCATTTCATTTATTAATAAACATCCATTCCTGCATTTCAGACCTGCAACACATTCCAAAAAAAAGTTGGGACAGTAAAGCATTTACCACTTTGTAATGTTGCCATTCCTTTTCACCACACTTAAAAGACGTTTTGGCACCGAGGATACCAAGTGATTTAGTGTTTCAGCTTTTATTTTTTCTCATTCTTCCTGCAAACACATCTTAAGATGTGCAACAATACGGGGTCGTCGTTGCACATTTTTATTTCAAGATTCTCTTTTGTGGACAGGTCAGGACTGCAGTCGTACCCTCTTCTTTTGCAGCCATGCCTTTGTAATGTGTGCTGCATGTGGTTTTGCATTGTCTTGTTGAAAAATGCATGGACGTCCCTGAAAAAGATGATGTCTTGAAGGCAGCACATGCTGCTCTAAGATCTCAAAGTACTTTTCTGCATTAATGCTGCCATCACAGAAGTGTAAATGACCTTTGCCAAGGGCACTGACACAGCCCCATACCATGACGGACCCTGGCTTTTGGACTTGTTGCTGATAACAGCCTGGATGGTCCTTTATCGCCTTTGGTACGGGACGCTGATTCATCTGACCACAATACATGTTTCCACTGTTTGATGGTCCATCCTAAATGCCTCAGAGCCCAGAAAAGTCGACGCCGCTTCTGGACATGGTTAACATAAGGCTTCTTTTTTTCACAGTAAAGTTTTAAGTTGCATTTGTGCATGTAACTCTGTATTGTAGAGCTTGACAAAGGTTTGCCAAAGTAATCCCTCACCCATGTGGTTATATCAGCTATTGTTGAGTGGCGGTTCTTGATGCAGTGCCGTCTGAGGGATCAAAGATCACAGGTCTTCAGCTTGCGCCGTTGGCCTTTACGCACTGAAATTCCTCCTGATTCCTTGAATCGTTTAATGATCTTATGCACTGTAGAGGGAGACATATGCAAATCCCTTCCAATCTTTCTTTGAGGTTCATTGTTTGTAAACATTTAAATAATTTTCTCACGCATTTGTTGACAGACTGGAGATCCTCTGATCATCTTTGTTCATCAAAGACTCAACCTTTTCCAGATGCTGCTTTTGTACCAAACCATGATTACAATCACCTGTTGACATCACCTGTTTAAAACCGCATCATTATTTAGTTTTTTCACCTCATTACTAGCCCTAAATTGCCCCCATTCCAACTTTTTTTGGAATGTGTTGCAGGCGTGAAATGCAGGAATGGATGTTTATTATTAAATGAAATGAAGTTAAAGCAGATAAAACATGAAATATCTCAGGTTCAAACTGTCTGCAATCAAATAAAAGTCAAAGTAAATGTAAGGAACACTGCATTTTTATTTTATTTGCATTTTCCATACTGTCCCAACTTTTTCTGATTTGGGGTTGTAGAAATGTTTAGCACTTATTATACACTAATAAAGTGGCAACTTATTTTATACCTCTGTTCATCACTTATATTCTTGACAGTTACCCTTCTCTAGAGTAAAATCAATGTCATTTTCTGTCATGTCATGGCTGAGCTATTTTGCTTGCCCGACACAATGGCATAATATATTGTATAGCTTTTAAAGGGCCAAAGAAAGTCCTATACCTCACTTACCATTAGTACCTATTCATCTCCTGGAAACATCTGTACCTTACCCAGAGTCTTCAGCCCAATTACATTTGGCCACTAAGATCCCAAGTGCTAATACCTGACATTCTTCATTTGTCCAGAGCTTAATGATATGCTTAATTAGACTGTGGTGTCCTGCTGACAGGAAGTAGGGGGGTTTGACCTTTAGCCTAGCTCCCTGCAGCTCATAATGGCCTCTGGGCTTATGGGTCCAGCACATAAACAGAATTGATTTTGTAATTAATGATCTATGCTCAGTGTGGCGAGAACGGAAATGCAGCACTGGTTTTAAGGGATAAGTAGTGGCATTGAATGTCCGGGGATGTTCACTTGACATACTTTTTGGATATTATGCACAATGCTACAAGTACCTTAGCAGCAGGCATTTATACCTCATGTCAGAATGGTCTAGAAAGTGCACTTTAAACTGATAACTTGCATTTGCATAAAATGATCAGGATATTATGGGTTTTTCATGGCATTATACTCCATGTAGTTTAAAATCTAAATCTATGAACCAAGACATTTTCTAACATAGCGTCAGCAGATAATTTAAATGTAGGCCACACTGACCCATTTTCTCTACCTGCATCCACCTATACTATCTGTGTGGTCTTTCATGTTCTTCTGGGTACTTCCACATCCCAAATACATGCCAGTAAACAGAATTTTTTGAATGTCTAGATTTTTCCCAATTTAGCGTAGTCAATTTATCTTCCACTGCTGGGGGATCCCTGATTGTGGTCGAGGTGGGTATATTGCTGCTCATGACTCCTCCGACCCACGCGCAGCGCAGCACAGGCGCCTCTCTATCTGCCAATCAGGGTCCTTACACAGCGTTTGAAAACCCCACCTACAAAGTCCAGTCATCCCGTTCTAGCAGAACCGTGTCTGCTGCAGGCACTGTCAATTATGCCCGTTAGATGGCGCCCAGCCGACCGGTGGCAACGCCGAGTTTCGAACCGAGGAGTTCAGAATCTCTGCGCTGGTGTGCTAGCGGAATATCCTGCTGCACCACCTGGATGCTGGAATGTCTAGATTTAATTGAGAAAATGCACATCCACCTTGAGTCCAGATAAATTAATTTGACTGATAGCGGTTAAGGTACTGGACTTGTAATCAAAAGGTTAAAGCCCCACCACCGCCAGGTTGCCACTGTTGGGCCCTTGAGCAAGGCCCTTAACCCTCAATTGCTTAGACACTGCCACAGTACTGTAAGTTGCTTTGGATAAAAGCGTCTGCTAAATGCTGAAAATGTAAAATGTAAATGATTGCCATGACTTCTATGTGTTCATTGGCTACACTTGCATTAAGAAGGGAAAATAGAGCATTTCAAAAGTAGGTAAAATTTCGCTACCCAGGCCAGAAACTGCGGTCACGTGCCAAGGTCAGGTAGACATTGGAAGTCGCTGTTGCAAGGATTACACTGCCTTCACTCAATTTTACATCACCATAGTCTTAGAGGCTGCCATGCAGGAAAGAAGCTCTTGCTTCCAAAATTGTCTCCAAGAAGCTAAAATCTATTAAACTTGGACAGAGTTTATTTATTTATTTTTTAATAATAAGTAAAAATATTTCATTATAATAGTTATGTTATAAATAATAGTATTAATTATTATTGTATTAATAATCATAATAAAAAAAAAACAGGTACATTTACATGTCGTGACATGCATATTCCTGACAGGTTTATGTAAACATTTATTTTTTGGCTGCTCAGGTGGTGCAGCGGTAAAATACGCTAGCACACCAGAGCTGGGATTTCAAATACTTCGTATCGAATCTCAGCTCTGCCGTCCGGCTGGACTGGGCGGCCACATGAACAATGATTGGCTGTTGTTCAGGGTGGGATGAGCCGGACAAGGGTTCCTCATAACTGGTGCAATTACGACCTCTGCTGGCTGACTGATGGCGCCTGCACAGAGTTGAGGAATAATGCTGATCAGGGTGTGGCTCTCCGTGCACAAGGCTGATCCACATATGAACTCGCCTCGTGCAGGTGAAAAGAGGCAGTCGGTACTGCACACATGTCGGAGGGGGCGTGTGTCAGTTGCGAAGCTCCTCAGTCAGCAGTGGATGGTTGTATCGGTATGAACTCGCCTCGTGCAGGTGAAAAGAGGCAGTCGGTACTGCACGTGTCGGAGGGGGCGTGTGTCAGTTGCGAAGCTCCTCAGTCAGCAGTGGATGGTTGTATCGGTATGAACTCGCCTCGTGCAGGTGAAAAGAGGCAGTCGGTACTGCACGTGTCGGAGGGGGCGTGTGTCAGTTGCGAAGCTCCTCAGTCAGCAGTGGATGGTTGTATCGGTATGAACTCGCCTCGTGCAGGTGAAAAGAGGCAGACGGTACTGCACATGTGTCGGAGGGGGCGTGTGTCAGTTGCGAAGCTCCTCAGTCAGCAGTGGATGGTTGTATCGGTATGAACTCGCCTCGTGCAGGTGAAAAGAGGCAGACGGTACTGCACACGTGTCGGAGGGGGCGTGTGTCAGTTGCAAAGCTCCTTAGTCAGCAGTGGATGGTTGTATCGGTATGAACTCGCCTCGTGCAGGTGAAAAGAGGCAGACGGTACTGCACACGTGTCGGAGGGGGCGTGTGTCAGTTGCAAAGCTCCTTAGTCAGCAGTGGAGGGTTGCTTAGGTGTTACCAATGAGCAATTACATCTGGCTTTTTTTCAAAGATACATTTTACATTAAAAAAATGTGCAATAATAAATAGTCAAAAATTTGTGGTGTATAAATGTAATTTTTCTAGCCAATTATTATAATTTGTTTTATTAGCAACTGCTAAGAAATAAAGAAATTACCATAAGCATACTTCATTGATATACTTAATTACAAATATAAATGTTATAGATTGAAGTTATATTAAAAAAGTGTGTATACACTTACCATCGTATGCATTTGCCTACCATCAGCTTTTATCAAACCATACCAGCAGTAAATATACTTCCATCATAAATTTAAATCAATATGCAAGCTTATTTAAATTCCTATCATTTTTATGTGAAATGCCTGAAATTCCTGTGTGTGGTATGTCTTTTATTACCCTTGAAACCAGATTTCTTGAAGCCAGGCTTCTTACCATGATTTGTGACGACACATATTAAATCTTTTATGACCCAGACACTGTGCTCAAACATTTGTATCATCCGGACTGTTTCTCATTTATACTTCATTGGGATAATGAGTAAGCAGTGGTGAGGCTCATTTACTTGGTTTGCAAGTAATCGATTACGGAAAGGACCAGTTGGCATTAAGTTTTAATCACTCTGTATATGGCTTTCCACTAACAGTCCCTACAGGCCATGTCCCTGGCTGTTATAGTCATGGAAGACAGGCAACTTTTATATTCTGAATGAAAGGAGTGTAAAATCAATGCATAGTCAGAAAGATAAATTAGAGCCTATATTGCTTTTATTTATTATTCATTCATTTATTCTTTTATTTATGTATTTTCTATTACAAACCACTGTATGCCGCAACCTTTTTTAGGCTGGCATATTTTAAACATGAAAGATGCATATGGTTAACAAATCGATTTACAAATCAATTTACCAACCACACTGTCCAAATCACTGGTCAGACAATGGGGTCTTGAGATTTGTGCCACCATTTTTTGTCACTGCTTGGAAACAAGGATTTTTTTTAAATAATAATTTAAACTAACAAAATGAAGAGAATTAAATGTTTAATAGAAAACATTTAAACTAAGACATGATTTGTGAAAGTTTTCCACTTGTTTTCATTTTTTTCTTATAAACACCGATCAGCAAATAACACAGATCGACTTCACTTACCATATAGAAGCACTTTGTAGTTCTACAATTACTGACTGTAGTCCATCTGTTAGTCTGCATGCTTTGTTAGCCCCCTTTCATGCTGTTCGTCAATGGTCAGGACCCCCACAGGACCACTACAGAGCAGGTATTATTTGGGTGGTGGATCATTCTCAGCAATGCAGTGACACTGACATGGTGGTGGTGTGTTAGTGTGTGTTGTGCTGGTGTAAGTGGACAAGACACAGCAGCACTGATGGAGTTTTTAAACACCTCACTGTCACTGCTGGACTAAGAATAGTCCACCAACCAAAAACATCCAGCCAACAGCGCCCCATGGGCAGCGTCCTGTGACCACTGATGATGGTCTAGAAGATGACCAACTCAAACAGCAGCAATAGATGAGCGATCATCTCTGACTTTACATCTACAAGGAGGACCAACCAGGTAAGAGTGTCTACTAGAGTGGACAGTGAGTGGACACAATATTTAAAAAAACTTCAGCAGCACTGCTGTGTCTGATCCACTCATACCAGCACAACACACACTAACACACCACCACCATGTCAGTGTCACTGCAGTGCTGAGAATGATCCACCACTCAAATAATACCTGCTCTGTGGTGGTCCTGTGGGGGTCCTGACCATTGAAGAAGAGGGTGAAACCAGGCTAAAAAAGTATGTAAAGTAATAGATGGACTACAGTCAGTAATTGCAGAACTTCAAAGTGCTTCTACATGGTAAGTGGAGCTGATAAAATGGACAATGAGTGTAGAAACAAAGAGGTGGTTACAATGTTATACCTGATCAGTGTATATAGTATATACTGTATATATGCATATACAGTGTATCACAAAAGTGAGTACACCCCTCACATTTCTGCAGATATTTAAGTATATCTTTTCATGGGACAACACTGACAAAATGACACTTTGACACAATGAAAAGTAGTCTGTGTGCAGCTTATATAACAGTGTAAATTTATTCTTCCCTCAAAATAAATCAATATACAGCCATTAATGTCTAAACCACCGGCAACAAAAGTGAGTACACCCCTTAGTGAAAGTTCCTGAAGTGTCAATATTTTGTGTGGCCACCATTATTTCCCAGAACTGCCTTAACTCTCCTGGGCATGGAGTTTACCAGAGCTTCACAGGTTGCCACTGGAATGCTTTTCCACTCCTCCATGACGACATCACGGAGCTGGCGGATATTCGAGACTTTGCGCTCCTCCACCTTCCGCTTGAGGATGCCCCAAAGATGTTCTATTGGGTTTAGGTCTGGAGACATGCTTGGCCAGTCCATCACCTTTACCCTCAGCCTCTTCAATAAAGCAGTGGTCGTCTTAGAGGTGTGTTTGGGGTCATTATCATGCTGGAACACTGCCCTGTGACCCAGTTTCCGGAGGGAGGGGATCATGCTCTGCTTCAGTATTTCACAGTACATATTGGAGTTCATGTGTCCCTCAATGAAATGTAACTCCCCAACACCTGCTGCACTCATGCAGCCCCAGACCATGGCATTCCCACCACCATGCTTGACTGTAGGCATGACACACTTATCTTTGTACTCCTCACCTGATTGCCGCCACACATGCTTGAGACCATCTGAACCAAACAAATTAATCTTGGTCTCATCAGACCATGGGACATGGTTCCAGTAATCCATGTCCTTTGTTGACATGTCTTCAGCAAACTGTTTGCGGACTTTCTTGTGTAGAGACTTCAGAAGAGGCTTCCTTCTGGGGTGACAGCCATGCAGACCAATTTGATGTAGTGTGCGGCGTATGGTCTGAGCACTGACAGGCTGACCCCCCACCTTTTCAATCTCTGCAGCAATGCTGACAGCACTCCTGCGCCTATCTTTCAAAGACAGCAGTTGGATGTGACGCTGAGCACGTGCACTCAGCTTCTTTGGACGACCAACGCGAGGTCTGTTCTGAGTGGACCCTGCTCTTTTAAAACGCTGGATGATCTTGGCCACTGTGCTGCAGCTCAGTTTCAGGGTGTTGGCAATCTTCTTGTAGCCTTGGCCATCTTCATGTAGCGCAACAATTCGTCTTTTAAGATCCTCAGAGAGTTCTTTGCCATGAGGTGCCATGTTGGAACTTTCAGTGACCAGTATGAGAGAGTGTGAAGCTCTCACTAATAAATTGAACACACCTGCTCCCTATGCACACCTGAGACCTAGTAACACTTACAAATCACATGACATTTTGGAGGGAAAATGACAAGCAGTGCTCAATTTGGACATTTAGGGGTGTAGTCTCTTAGGGGTGTACTCACTTTTGTTGCCGGTGGTTTAGACATTAATGGCTGTATATTGAGTTATTTTGAGGGAAGAATAAATTTACACTGTTATATAAGCTGCACACAGACTACTTTTCATTGTGTCAAAGTGTCATTTTGTCAGTGTTGTCCCATGAAAAGATATACTTAAATATCTGCAGAAATGTGAGGGGTGTACTCACTTTTGTGATACACTGTATATACTACTGACTGATATCTGTCTTCTAAGACCTAAATCTGCTATAAATAAATAAATAAATAACATGCAGTGGTTGCTGTCAGAAACTACAAGGCTGGTCTTTGTCAGGCCAAATGCAGCTTTCATAAAATTTACAAGACCCTAAAGGCACAGCAAATCTGTATTTCACTCTCGGGTATTAAGAGGTTCAGTGCTTTTAAACAGCAGTTGATGTTGCCAGAATGAAAGGATCTGGAAGGCCTTAAGTATCTTCAAGCACAGATGACCACCTGCTGAAACGTACAGTTCTCAGAGACAAGAAAAAAGGCATTAAAAACTGCCAACAAAATTCAAGACCTCAGAAAAGTGGTCTTGTAGGGACAGAATGAGTTATTTTTTTTTACATAATATAGAAAGCATGATTCAAATTGGTTTAGCAGAGTTGTGTGGATTGGAGATGCATGTTGATGTCTTTAAAGATCTCATAAGGCAAACAACAGTGAATGCATCTCTCCTACCATTAAGCATGAAAGTAGAATTGTCATGGCATGGAGAGCCTTTTTTAGATTCTAGTACTGGTTGAGCTGATTCACTGTGGAAAATCAATTAATGATTTGGAGTGCAGGAACATATTGCAGAAGGGCTTTCTTTTCAAAATTGACAATTTTTCAAAGCATAACAATCACATGCTATTTTTTAACAAGATAGTCCTCCTTCTTGTACTGTAAAAGGACAGAGAAGTGGTCCATCAGGCTCATAGTCCTCCTTCTTGTACTGTAAAAGGACAGATAAGTGGTCCATCAGGCTCATGTTTTTGTCTGATCAGTCCAGATTTGAACCCTATAGAGAATATCTGGTCTTACATTAAACATGAACACTTCTTTTTTGTTTTTAAATGTTTACCCACAAGACTTAAACATTTAAGGAAATTAAAGCAGAACGTAAAAATCATTAAGGTCTGAGATTTGTAATGAAAAAAAAAAAAAGACAAACTAGAAGCATTTCCACTGGTGGTCTCATTCTATAATAGAAACTTAGGAAAGCATATATTTTTTTGAGATGTTATGTTAAACAATTAATGTTTAAAATGAATAACAATATACTGTATGTTTTTAATTATTATTTACATAGAAGAAAAGCTTTATTTATTAGGAATTTAACCTTAATGTCAAACACAGTCATGGACAATTTTCCAAATCTCCAATTCACCTCACTTGCATGTCTTTGGACTGTGGGAGGAAACCAGAGCTCCTGGAGGAAACCCATGCCGACACGAGAAGAACAACTTCACACAGAAAGGACCCAGACCGCTCCACCTCATAACTGAACCCATGACCTTCTTGCTGTGAGGTGACAGTGCTACCCACCATGCAGCCCCGAAAAAGCTTTATAAGTAACTGTGGGACATCTTGTAAACAGGCCAAAATAGGAGAGTTTACCTGCTTCCTTGGCCAATAATAATTAAGTTTAAGGTCTGCAACTACGCAGCCCCATTCACAGCAAGCTGCAAAGCATTGTGTGTTCTTACACCCTTTTGTCATAGATTGGACTAGACAAGCTAGCCTTTGCTTGCAGTGTCCATTGGTGAGCCTAAACCCTGCAGCCATGAACCTGTTGCTGATCCCTGTTGTCCTTTCTGGGATGACCTTTGCTTGGTAAATACCCCTACATGCTGGTAACATTGTATTTATTTATTATTATCATTAAATGTACCTGTTTTTGGATAATATGTTTGCTTTGCTGCTACGCTTTGGCACTATAGACTCATGCAGCCAAAATGCTGGTTTAGTGTGTTAACAGAAGGTTAAAGTAGGTAGTTACAGAAAAGAAGAAGAAAGTATTTAATAAGTGTTTTTTTTTTCTTTATAAACGGTAGTGGTGCACCTTGTGTTTTATTAGTGGGCTCGCTCGGAGGCATGCTCAAATGAGAGTAACAAATGAAAAAGAGATGGCTCATACTGTATATCAAAAAGAGTGGCAAAAAGATAATGATAAAGAAGGAGAAAAATCTTATATATTTTTAATTTAAAGAACATAATTTCAGCCTCTGTTCCCAAAAGTTGCAGAAAAAAAAAAAAACTTTTAAAAACTTTTTTCACCTCTTTGAGTTTAAATCCACTGTTTAATTGAGTTAAATGACACACTTGAAGCATATATATCTTTTTTTTAATAGTTTTTGATATCACAAGAGAAGTTTCAGTGCACCCATTGAACAGTACATGAAACAGTAGTGATCTGCTACAGTAGCAAGAAATCCTAAACTGTCACCTTACATCGATCAGCCATAACATCAAAACCACCTCCTTGTTTCTACACACTTTGTCCATTTTATCAGCTCCACTTACCATATAGAAGCACTTTGTAGTTCTACAATTACTGACTGTAGTTCATCTGTTTCTCTGCATGCTTTGTTAGCCCCTTTCATGCTGTTCTTCAATGGTCAGGACTGTCCCAGGACCACTACAGAGCAGGTATTATTTGGGTGGTGGGTCATTCTCAGTACTGCAGTGATACTGACATGGTGGTGGTGTGTTAGTGTGTCTTGTGCTGGTATGAATGGCTAAGACAAAGGAGCACTGATGGAGTTTTTAAACACCTCACTGTCACTGCTGGACTGAGAATTTTCCACCAACCAAAAATATATCCAGCCAAAAGTGCCCCATGGGCAGCGTCCTGTGACCACTGATGAAGGTCTAGAAGATGACCAACTCAAACAGCAGCAATAGATGAGCGATAGTCTCTGACTTTACCTCTACAAGGTGGACCAGCTAGGTAGGAGTGTCTAATAGAGTGGACAGTGAGTGGACACGGTATTTAAAAACTCCAGCAGCGCTGCTGTGTCTGATCCACTCATACCAGCACAACACACACTAACACACCACCACCATGTCAGTGTCACTGCAGTGCTGAGAATGATCCACCACCTAAATAATACCTGCTCTTTGGTGGTCCTGTGGGGGTCCCACAATATATCCTATGTGTGACATCTAACTATTGATGATGCTAGATATCTCTGCAGTTCTCTAGATGTTTTACGAGGACCTTTTGTGATTTTTCTGTTGTGACTGAGCCGTTGAATAAATTTTAGCAGGCTGGCAACTCCTGACTAGATTTACTATTGTTTCTTTTTGTGTTTGAAAATAATGGCTTTTATCAAGTTCTAAAGCCCTGGCTTTAAATTCCTTGCAGACAGGGAAACTATTTTTCTCAGGTTGGTAGGTCATGGCATAGTGTACCTGTTTGGGCTGTAGGGTGACTGATTCACTTGATAATATGGTTTAATGTAAATAAGACACACACACACACACACACACACACACACATATGTATATATAACCACCTCCTTGTTTCTATACTCACTGTCCATTTTATCAGCTCCACTTACCATATAGAAGCACTTTGTAGTTCTACAATTACTGACTGTAGTCTGTAGTCCATCTGTTTTTCTGCATGCTTTTTTAGCCTGCTTTCACCCTGTTCTCCAATGGTCTGGACCCCCACAGGACCACCACAGAGCAGGTATTATTTAGGTGGTGGCTTTCTCAGCACTGCAGTGACTATGACATGGTGGTGGTGTGTTAGTGTGTGTTGTGCTGGTATGAATGGATCAGACACCGCAGAGCTGCTGGAGTTTTTAAACACTGTGTCCACTCACTGTCCACTCTATTAGACACTCCTACCTAGTTGGTCCACTTTGTACATTTAAAGTCAGAGACGATCGCTCATCTATTGCTGCTGTTTGAGTTGGTCATCTTCTAGACCTTCATTAGTGGTCACAGGATGCTGCCCAAGGGGCACTGTTAACTGGATATATTTGATTGGTGGACTATTCTCAGTCCAGCAGTGACAGTGAGGTGTTTAAAAACTCCATCAGCATTGCTGTGTCTTATCCACTCATACCAGGACAACACACACTAACACACCACCACCATGTCAGTGTCACTGCATTGCTGAGAATGATCCACCACCCAAATAATACCTGCTCTGTAGTGGTCCTTGGAGAGTCCTGACCATTGAAGAACAGCATGAAAGGAGGCTAACAAAGTATGCAGAGAAACAGATGGACTACAGTCAGTAATTGTAGAACTACAAAGTGCTTTTTTATGGTAAGTGGTGCTGATAAAATGGACAGTGAGTGTAGAAACAAGGAGCTGGTTTTAATGTTATGGCTGATTGGTGTATATATATATATATACTGTATATATTTGGCTGTATATATTTACTGCATTTCATTGGCTTTGTTCTTGTACTCTGCACAATGACAAGTTTAATCTAATCTAATAAGCTAAAACAAGCCTCACTTTTTAAAATTAGCATACTCGTCATACCAGTTAAATTTGGTTAACAGGTTGATGATGGGCAATTCCATTTTCATAACGTAATTTTTTTAATATAAATAAACAGTGTTTTATGGATGTATTTTTATTTAAAGGTGTGTAATTTCATGATTTGTTTAGACCTCTAATTGGCACTATAGGTGAGGGGGTTGGGTGTATGCTTTTAGTATGCCACTTATCGTCATTTGTTAAGCTGTAGCCTAGAGGTGAGGGTACTGGACTAGTAATCAGAAGGTCACTGGTTCAAGCCCGACCACTGCCAGGTTTCTGCCGTTGGTTCCTTGAGCAAGGCCCTTAACCCACAATTGCTCAGACTGTATACTGTAACTGTAATGTAAGTCGTTTTGGATCTGCTAAATGCCGTAAATGTAAAAGTCCATGTTTGACACGTTGCCATGTGCTTTAAGATGATTTTCCCTAACATCAAAAATAATTAGCAATTTTTGACTAATGATCCTGCATGTCAGGGTTCCACTATTTTACATCTTTATGGTAACAGCATGCTGTGTTTTTAATTTTGTGTTCTTAAATATTGTCATTATGTCAAGTATCATCAACCTCTGTATCTTGGTTAGAGTCACGGTGGGTCAACTTCATCCAGAAAGCACTGCACACGAGGCAGAAATACCCTAAACAGGGTGCCAGTCCATCACAGGGCTTCGGTTACCTCAAACTCCAACCCCATCCCTCCACCTAATAATGTCTGTGTAGGCACCCGGCTGGTCATTACCACCACTGAGATTCAAACCCACATGTCAACAGTGGTGGGCTAGCAAAATCTGAGCACCACACTATGTCATTCTCTGCCTGAAATCTATATGCATTCATTTTTAAATCAGGCCTCTCATTTTTTTCTGTTATTGTCTTACTTTGTCAAGGAGGATTGCAGAAAATTATGGTGTGAAGCAAAATTAATTCTGTGTATTAAACCGGCTGCTGGGCAAGCGTTCAATCGATATGTGCTTCTCTATATCTGTTCCAGCTGAGTGCACAGGCCAGTGGCAAACTATTAGGTTATTACAAAAGCAAATCAGCCACCAGAATTAATTTTCTTAAAAAATATGAGTCTTGCTATGCAGAATTAATAGTTCTAAAGAAAAGAGATGCGCTGCTGAATTTTCATTACTCCACTTAAAGCCTTTTTTAGCAATTTTTTTTTCATTCTTCTTGAATGCATTTTATTCTACAATGAACACATTTAAAACAGCTAGTTATTGCTTGTCAATCATTGTCACACATTTTTCTTATGACCTTGCTTTTTCTTCAAACAAAGACTGAAAGCAGATTTCATGCATTCGTCTACATAAAAGCAAATATTCATAATGAGGACTTCATTTTCAGGCTGAATAAATCTTTTTATATGAACTGCGTTATCTGCTTTTTAATAAAAATAAATGCTACCATGTGTCATTGTTCTAAAAAGAGGACTGTTTGAGGTGAAGTGTTCCTAAGCAAGATAAATGAATCTAAAAATGTCCATACTTAATAATGGTTTATCATTAATTAATCACAAAATCATTAATGCTTTGTCAAATATCTTACTGGTTGTTATTTAGTACTATTTTTAATTGCTGTGTCAGATAAGTTACATGCATATAATCAGGTGGATATGTATTATGACTGCATAAGTCATTCAGCTCCTAAACATTTCAACATAGTAAAATAAAGTAAGTGGTTTTTGGTGGTTGATCTGCAAAGCCGATTTGAACAGTGTGAAACATACAAGTAATAAACATAATAATAATAATGTATAATAATAATAATAACGTTCTCTTCACTGGCTTTCTTTAGCTGCTCACATTTAGTTTAAAGCAATGATGCTCGCCTATAGCCAAAAGTGGACCAGCTCCAAACTACCATAGAGAACTCAACACACCCCGCTCTGTACCACGCAACCTCCGAGCCACTAGTCTCACTCGCCTTAAACTCCTCAAAAAAGATGATTCAAAGAAGATGATTCAAAAACCCACCTCTTGGCCGCTCAGGTGGCACAGCGGTAAAAACACACGCTGGAACCAGAGCTGGGATCTCGAATACATCGTATCGAATCCCAGCTCTGCCTGCCGGCTAAGGCTGAACAGCCACATGAACAACGATTGGCCTGTTGTTCAGATATGGGCGGGACTAAGCCGGATGGGGTCTCTCTCCCATGACTGGTGCAATTACGACCTCTGCTGGCTGATTGATGGCGCCTGCACAGAGATGAGAAAAGAGTGCTCTCAGGGTACATACACAACGCTGATCCGCACTGCACTCGTCAAAGTGTAGGTGATAAGATGCATACGGCATGCTGCCCATGTGTCGAAGGGGGGCGTGGATTAGCTCCGTTCTTCTCAATCAGAGCAGGGATCGGCATTGGTGGAGAGGAAGCATGACGCGCAATTGGAGACGCTAAAAGGAAGAAAAAGGGGAGAAAATGCATACACAATATATATATATATATATACAGGGGTTGGACAATGAAACTGAAACACCTGGTTTTAGACCACAATAATTTATTAGTATGGTGTAGGGCCTCCTTTTGCGTCCAATACAGCGTCAATTCGTCTTGGAAATGACATATACAAGTCCTGCACAGTGGTCAGAGGGATTT
Organism: Trichomycterus rosablanca; assembly: GCF_030014385.1. Lineage (NCBI taxonomy): Eukaryota > Metazoa > Chordata > Actinopteri > Siluriformes > Trichomycteridae > Trichomycterus > Trichomycterus rosablanca. The sequence continues at coordinate 15,510,268 of NC_085993.1, forward strand.
TAAGCCATTCTTCTTGCAGGATAGTGGCCAGGTCACTACGTGATGCTGGTGGAGGAAAACGTTTCCTGACTCGCTTCTCCAAAACACCCCAAAGTGGCTCAATAATATTTAGATCTGGTGACTGTGCAGGCCATGGGAGATGTTCAACTTCACTTTCATGTTCATCAAACCAATCTTTCACCAGTCTTGCTGTGTGTATTGGTGCATTGTCATCCTGATACACGGCACCGCCTTCAGGATACAATGTTTGAACCATTGGATGCACTTGGTCCTCCAGAATGGTTCGGTAGTCCTTGGCAGTGATGCGCCCATCTAGCACAAGTATTGGGCCAAGGGAATGCCATGATATGGCAGCCCAAACCATCACTGATCCACCCCCATGCTTCACTCTGGGCATGCAACAGTCTGGGTGGTACGCTTCTTTGGGGCTTCTCCACACCGTAACTCTCCCGGATGTGGGGAAAACAGTAAAGGTGGACTCATCAGAGAACAATACATGTTTCACATTGTCCACAGCCCAAGATTTGCGCTCCTTGCACCATTGAAACCGACGTTTGACATTGGCACGAGTGACCAAAGGTTTGGCTATAGCAGCCCGGCCGTGTATATTGACCCTGTGGAGCTCCCGACGGACAGTTCTGGTGGAAACAGGAGAGTTGAGGTGCACATTTAATTCTGCCGTGATTTGGGCAGCCGTGGTTTTATGTTTTTTGGATACAATCCGGGTTAGCACCCGAACATCCCTTTCAGACAGCTTCCTCTTGCGTCCACAGTTAATCCTGTTGGATGTGGTTTGTCCTTCTTGGTGGTATGCTGACATTACCCTGGATACCGTGGCTCTTCATACATCACAAAGACTTGCTGTCTTGGTCACAGATGCGCCAGCAAGACGTGCACCAACAATTTGTCCTCTTTTGAACTCTGGTATGTCACCCATAATGTTGTGTGCATTGCAATATTTTGAGCAAAACTGTGCTCTTACCCTGCTAATTGAACCTTCACACTCTGCTCTTACTGGTGCAATGTGCAATTAATGAAGATTGGCCACCAGACTGGTCAAATTTAGCCATGAAACCTCCCACACTAAAATGACAGGTGTTTCAGTTTCATTATATCGAACCAAGGAGTTCAGAATCTCGGCACTGGTGCGCTAGTGGAATATCCCGCTGCGCCACCTGGGTGCCATGATTAATTTATTTTAATAACTTTATATTAGTTTATAATCCAGTAGAAACAAGTAGTGACCTTATTTTGTCAGATATTTAAATTTTAGGCTTATAACACACAGCCTAAGCATCCCAGACTGAATACTTCTAAATTGCAACAAACCGAATCTCATTTGTAGTCTGCGGTGACAATCTGACCTAATCAGACACTAGAGAGGAGTCATTTATAAATCAATTCATTTCTACAATTCTTCTCAAGAGAATTTAGCTCAGTAATCTACAATGGGATCTTTTTCGCTCCACTACCTCAGCAGCAAAGTGAAATATTGGAGTGCACACTAAGGACAAAACAAGCTACATTTCACCTCTGGACAAGAGCATTTGCACATTGATTATATTTACGTTTGAGCTGCCGATTTTATGGCTGGAAGATATTCAGAGACTTGATTGAGCATGGTGGAAAAGTGCAAAAATGTAATATAATATTCTGTTCAAGGCAGAATTTCAATTTACCATCTGATGTATTATAACATAAAAATATCAAAGATGTGACTCTTTGTTCTTCTGTCTGTTGAATTTTCAGTGGACTCAGGATACCTCAGGATAATGTGTTTACTTGCTGATATTGGCTTTATATTTAATCTGAAAATATCCAAATTGACATCCCGGAATACAAAGAAAAGCAACGTTTTCAAACGTTACAACCCTTCTCTCATCTTTTTCTTCTTCGAGTATTTCTTATTGTCCTTTATATTTCTTTTCATTGTGAATCACCCTCTTTATATGAAATAAACAGCCATGTTAGAGCCAATGATTGAATTGATTTGACATAAACGCACAAATAGAACTATAATACAATACAAAACTACAGCTGGGAGACTAAATGATCTAGAATATTGCCACTGAATAGGAAAAGTCATAGAGTACAGTTTTCTGTTATAGGCTATTTTACAGAATGTGAATTCCATTTCCTTTGCTGTTTATTCTAAAAGTATATAAGGGTTATTAGTACTCAGCGACATTCCTTTTATGTTATATTATTATATTAATTTATATTCACTAGTTCAGTTTAAGAGGTTTTTTTAAAGCAGTATCCAGATCCTAGAATCTGGTACATTTTGTACCCTGCTGAATAAATAAGCATTAGCTAATTTCCATGTTGATAAGTCCTAAAACCTTAAAATGTAAGAACTCTAAAGGGCTTGTCACCTAAAAAATGGAAAACTACACCGACCAGCCATAACATTAAAACCACCTCCTTGTTTCTACACTCACTGTCCATTTTATGAGCTCCACTTACCATGTAGGAGCACTTTGTAGTTCTACAATTACTGACTGTAGTCCATCTGTCTCTCTGCATGCTTTGTTAGCCCCCTTTAATGCTGTTCTTTGATGGTCAGGACTCTCCCAGGACCACTACAAAGAAGGCATAATTTGGGTGGTGGGTCATTCTCATACTCATTCTCAGTGTTGGTGTGTGTTGTGCTGGTTTGAGTGGATCAGACACAGCAATGCTGATAGAGTTTTTAAACACCTCACTGTCACTGTCAGACTGAGAATAGTCCACCAACCAAAAATATCCAGCCAACAGCCCCGTGGGCAGCATCCTGTGACCACTGATGAAGGTCTAGAAGATGGCCAACTCAAACAGCAGAAACAGATGAGCGATCATCTCTGACTTTACATCTACAAGGTGGACCAACTAGGTAGGAGTGTCTAATAGAGTGGACAGTGAGTGGACACGGTATTTAAAAACTCCAGCAGCGCTGCTGTGTCTGATCCACTCATACCAGCACAATACACACTAACACACCACCACCATGTCATGTCAGTGTCACTGCAGTGCTGAGAATGATCCACCACCTAAATAATACCTGCTCTGTGGTGGCCCTGTGGTGGTCCTGACCATTGAAGAACAGGGTAAAAGCAGGCTAAAAAGGTATGTAGAGAAACAGATGGACTACAGTCAGTAATTGTAGAACTCCTATATAGTAAGTGGAGCTGATAAAATGGACAGTGAGTGTAGAAACAAGGAGGTGGTTTTAATGTTATGGCTGATCAGTGTATATTCATTTTAAAGGAACTCCAGCAACAACCATTTCTGCATTTTTAACTTCCAGTGCAGATTCCTAACCTAAACACTACTACTGCTAGTGCACTTGATATTGATGAACTTAATTATTACATTATTATCTGTTTCCACCGGTAATGAAAAGCTTTTCTGCCTCCAGTTGATATTTAATTTGTCATGCATGCCACCGCTGCCCCCATCAACCTGTACGTGCATACAAATGCATAGCCGAGCGGCTAGTAAATTCTCGGCCTAAAGGGATCACTCTAAATTATATCCATTCAGAACACATTTCCAATGTCATTTTTTTTAATGCCAAACTGCTCTGTCACATAATCTAAATCAGAATGAACTGAATAAAGATGGTACCGTTTATGAGTCACTTGATAACTCGCAGTTCAAGCTCAATTTTATTAAATAGCCAGTAAGAAAAATTGAATTATAAAATTACTTGAGCATGTTGTATTAGATAGGAAAAGGAAAAAAGGGAAAAAAGGGACTAAAGGATAGCAAGGTAAATTCACCCAGTGTGCAAAGCTACTGTTTAATTACTGAGCAGAGCTGCCAACTCCACACTGCTGACATGCATGCAGTCTTCAGTCGCTTCTTTTCACCTGCCAGTGGCAGAATCTGACAGAAAGCTGTAGTGCATATGGAGACTCACACTATGCCTTCTGTGAATCACCCACCACTCATAAAGGTGCATTGATCAGACAGCAAACGTTGCATTTCTACAACAACCCCATCTACCTCCCCTCACTCAGGCATGGGCAGTGGTGCTTGTTGGATGTCCAGCCAGGTTGTGGCCAGGTCTTGATGGTGGTGGGCTAACCGAGTTTCTAGATTATTCCATCCAGGTAACATAACATCCAGGTATCTTACATATACTAGGAATTTGCTTTGGTGATACACATAATAATACACATAACAATACACATAATACTGTACACATGTATGACATGTAACATATTCAACAGACCAGACAGCACACGGGCTGTTAACAAATATTTAACTAAGGAAACAACTTTGTGCTACAGCCCTGGGGAAAAAGCTGTTAGCATGTCTGGTTGTGTTCGTTTTGATTGCCCTGAATCTTCTGCCAGATGAAAGTGTTTGAAAAAGGTGATGTCCAGGATGAGAGGGTTCTGCTGTAATTTTGCCGGTGCACTTCAGCACTCTCTTATGGGTAGTTTTCTTTCTCATTCCTGGGTAGTTTTCTACATTTATATTATGCCAAGTTCACACTACACGTCTTTCCAAGTTGTCAGACCACTGAACAGTTCACACTACACGACTGGATCATTTGCAATCGGGAGTCTTTTAAGTAGTTGTGTATTTTACACTACAAGACTGATCGGCGACAGGGGATTACACACTACATGATCTATCACAGGAAGGAATCGCAGGCGAGTCTATCTGGTCTCCCAAACTATGTTTTTTCACAAAAACACACGCGGAAGTGACGAGGGGTTTAATGATACCATGTCCAAAAATGCACGTCAACATTAAACGAGTGATCAAAGTTGATTGTGTGCTGATGTGCAGTGTGAAAGCAAGAGGAAAAATATATGAATTTGAGTGGATTTGGCTATACGCGACCAGCAGGGATCGTTTGTTCTGTAGTGAGTTGAAGGTTTATAAATATTTTTTGCAATGCAACTTTGGTATTATGGTTTGGCGTGGACAGTAAGATCACAAAACACTGTAAAGCGTGTGTGTGTGCTGATGTATTCTGATAGAAATTATATTATGCCCCGTCCCACGTTTTTACACTCCTCCCCCGGGTTTCCCCTCACCCTGTATCCTGCGTTCTCATTGGCTGTAGTTCGACATAGCACTCGCTGCCACTCGCAACCTGCTCGCAACACCTTTCACACCACAAGATTTTGAGTCTGCGACTGGTCCAGATATTTAACATGCGAGACAGTTTTCTCGAGTCGCTCGAATTGAGTCGTTGAACAGTTCACACATGGCGATCGAGAGCCGAGTTTCGAGCCCCGAGTGAACACCGAGTTGCTTCCGAGCTGCCACATCTAGTGTTGACCAGTTGTCGAGCAGAAATCAGGGCAAAAATCGTGTAGTGTAAACTAGGCACTAGTTTTAGTGGTGGGGGCTTTTGTGGGAGACCTGTGGGAGTAGATGTCATTATTTAAACATTGTCCATCGTTTTCCAAAGCTCATTGATCTGACATGTTTTTGTTTGATGATAAAACAAAATAACTTTTTATTCTGAAACAGCTTTTAGTTTGTCCTGTCTGCTTAGCATTAACATGTATTGATGTAATTCCAGATGAAAAATGCTTTTGTCTTCCTTACCATTTCAAACACCTTTTTCTAAGAGAATATTTGTGAATTGAGAGGGTGAAACAGAATAAAAGAACACACTTATTCATTTGAGTCACTTCTAAAACTGCATAGCAAATTTTTCATCTTCCTTTTTATCTGTCTTTGTCTCTCAGCACTTCTGCCAATAATGATGCATCCTATTTCTACATAAAACTATTCAAGCATGTTTTTTAATTCTCAGAGCTGATTTATCTCCAGGTTTTTGTCAATGTTAGCAGTGGACTTACAATTTTGATTTGACTGGTGACATTACCTAGTCTTTTTTTTACGACTAGTAGCCTTAACCTTCTACCCCTTTTTGCTTAGAATAAAACAGCTTATTTTTATAAACACATTACTTTGTGCATGCATTTTTTGCATTTTAAAGATTATTCCGTATTATTCTAATATACAGATCATTTTATCTGCTTGTAAAAAATATAAAACATCGTCCTACCATATACACACATGGTAATATACACTGATCAGCCATAACAATAAAACCACATCCTTGTTTCTACACTCACTGTCCATTTTATCAGCTTCACTTACCATATAGAAGCACTTTGTAGTTCTACAATTACTGACTGTAGTCCATCTGTTTCTCTACATACTTTTTTAAACCTGCTTTTACCCTGTTCTTCAATGGTCAGGACCCCCACAGGACCACCACAGAGCAGGTATTATTTAGGTGGTGGATCATTCTCAGCACTGCAGTGACACTGACATGGTGGTGGTGTGTTAGTGTGTGTTGTGCTGGTATGAGTGGATCAGACACAGCAGTGCTGCTGGAGTTTTTAAATACCATGTCCACTCACTGTCCACTCTATTAGACACTCCTACCTAGTTGGTCCACCTTATAGATGTAAAGTCAGAGACGATCGCTCATCTGTTGCTGCTGTTTGAGTCGGTCAACTTCTAGACCTTCATCAGTGGTCACAGGACGCTGCCCACGGGGCGCTGTTGGCTGTATACTTTTGGTTGGTGGACTATTCTCAGTCCAGCAGTGACAGTGAGGTGTTTAAAAACTCCATCAGCACTGCTGTGTCTTATCCACTCATACCAGCACAACACACACTAACACCCCACCACCATGTCAGTGTCACTGCAATGCTGAGAATGATCCACCACCAAAATAATACCTGCTCTGTAGTGGTCCTGTGGGGGTCCTGACCATTGAAGAACAGCATGAAAGGGGGCTAACAAAGCATGCAGAGAAACAGATGAACTACAGTCAGTATCTGTAGAACTACAAAGTGCTCCTATATGGTAAGTGGAGCTAGAAACAAGGAGGAGGTTTTAATGTTATGACTGATCGGTATTTATATATACAGTACAGTGGGGTCAAAAAGTATTTAGTCAGCCACTGATTGTGCAGGTTCTCCTACTTAGAAAGATGAGAGAGGTCTGTAATTTTCATCATGGGTACACTTCAACTATGAGAGACAAAATGAGAAAAAAAAATCCAGGAAATCACATTGTAGGATTTTTTAAGAATTTATTCGTAAATTATGGTGGAAAATAAGTATTTGGTCACCCACAAACAAGCAAGATTTCTGGCTCTCACAGACCTGTAACTTATTCTTTAAGAAGCTCTTCTGTCCTCCACTCGTTACCTGTATTAATGGCACCTGTTTGACCTCGTTATCTGTATAAAAGACACCTGTCCACAGCCTCAAACAGTCAGACTCCAAACTCAACCATGGCCAAGACCAAAGAGCTGTCGAAGGAAACCAGGAAGAAAATTGTAGACCTGCACCAGGCTGGGAAGAGTGAATCTACAATAGGCAAGCAGGTTGGTGTGAATAAATCAACTGTGGGAACAATTGTAAGAAAATGGAAAACATACAAGACCATTGATAATCTCCCTTGGGGTCAAGATCTCATCCCGTGGGGTCAAAATGATCATGAGAATGGTGAGCAAAAATCCCAGAACTACACGGAGGGACCTGATGAATGACCTGCAGAGAGCTGGGACCAAAGTAACAAAGGCTACCATCAGTATACACACTACGCCGAGAGGGACTCAAATCCTGCAGTGCCAGGCGTGTCCCCCTGCTTAAGCCAGTACATGTCCAGGCCCGTCTGAAGTTTGCCAGAGAGCATATGGATGATCCAGAAGAGGATTGGGAGAATATCATGTGGTCAGATGAAACCAAAATGGAACTTTTTGGTAAAAACTCAACTCGTCGTGTTTGGAGGAAGAAGAAAAACCCAAGAACACCATACCTACTGTGAAGCATGGGGGTGGAAACATCATGCTTTGGGGCTGTTTTTCTGCAAAGGGGACAGGACGACTGATCCGTGTTAAGGGAAGAATGAACGGGGCCATTTATCGTGAGATTTTAAGCCAAAACCTCCTTCCATCAGTGAGAGCATTGAAGATGGAACGTGGCTGGGTCTTCCAGCATGACAATGATCCCAAACACACCGCTCGGGCAACGAAGGAGTGGCTCCGTAAAAAGCATTTCAAGGTCCTGGAGTGGCCTAGCCAGTCTCCAGACCTCAACCCCATAGAAAATTTGTGGAGTCTGTGTTGCCCAGCGACAGCCCCAAAACATCACTGCTCTAGAGGAGATCTGCATGGAGGAATGGGCCAAAATACCAGCTACAGTGTGTGCAAACCTAGTGAAGACTTACAGGAAACGTTTGACCTCTGTCATTGCCAACAAAGGTTATGTTACAAAGTATTGAGTTGAACTTTTTTTTGTGATGTCCTGGATGTTTTTTTTCTCATTTTGTCTCTCATAGTTGAAGTGTACCTATGATGAAAATTACAGACCTCTCTCATCTTTCTAAGTAGGAGAACCTGCACAATCAGTGGCTGACTAAATACTTTTTGGCCCCACTGTATATATATATATATATCAAGCCAGAAAGTCTGCACACCCCTTTCACCATTTTCCACGTTTTATTACAATACAGACTCAATCTATAATAGATTGAGTTCACAAAATAGCTCTCAATGACAAAATGGGGATGTTTTTTAGCTGAGAGACCGAAGTGAATAGTACTGATAGAGGGAAAGGTGAATGCAGCTAAGTACACCGAGATCCTTGAAGAAAACCTGCTTCAGAGCGCTCTGGACCTCAGACTGGGGGGACATGACAACGACCCGAAGCACACAACCAAGAGAACAAAGGTGTGGCTTCGGAGAAAGTCTGTGAATGTCCTTGAGTGGCCCAGCCAGAGCCAAGACCTTAATCCATTCGAACATCTGTGGAAAGAGCTGAAAATGGCTGTGTTCCGACACGCCCCATCCAACCTGATGGAGCTTGCAAGAGGAATGGGCAAAAATGTCCAGAAACAAGTGTGCCAAGCTTGTAGCTTCTTTCCCAAGACACATTGAAGCTGTAATTGTATTATACTTGTACCAAGTATTAGGCTAAGGCTGTGTACAGATATGTAACCCCTAAATAAACCATTTTTTGTCAGTAAAACAAAAGTGCATATTTTCTAAACCTGGGTCTGAGGTTTGTTCTTTTGGCTGAGCACCAGTTCTTGAACTTGCACTATGTTGTCATAGGTATGTTTGGTCGGCCACTTTGTTTTTGTCTATCATAGCTACCAGTTTTTCAGATCTTACGCAGCAATTTTTAAGTCCTACTTTTTCCAGTTTGTTTTCTGGAAATTCAGTGAGCAAACTCATACAGTTTATAATCTTTAGGCAGATACAAGATACTGTCCTCAGTGGTAAAACCCATTTTATCTTATGTTACAATATTGTCGTCTGCTGCTGTTAAGTGAAATAGAAATGATTGTCCTGGTAACCATTACTTGAAGTAACTCCGCCGAGGACGGTCCTAAGCCCGGCTGCAAAAGGAGGAAGGTGATTGCCCTGGCGAGGTAATCAGAACCAGGAAACTGGGGAAACTACCCAAGAGACCGTTATGGATTCCGAAAAATTATCGTTTGCGACAAATGCTACTGCATCCGGGGCAGCTGATGCGCCAGCACTATGGTCCCAGGATGCTGGTGGAAAGTCAGCTATGGGCCAAAAACCAAAAACGAAATGCTTTACTCCAAAGTTGAAATTGAAAATCACCGAATGGAACGTTCGAACGGGGCACCATGTTGGCCAAAAAGAAATAATTGCCCATGAACTTGCTGCATGCAAGATATCGATTGCGGCACTGTCCGAACTGCGACTCACTGGATCTGGGACGATGACCGTGCAGCCACCGGCCATTGACGAAACGATGATGTTGTACTACTCTGGCGGCGACAAACGAGCGGCAGGGGTAGGGTTCATGGTAGATACACGAGCAGCCAGCAGTGTCATAGCTTTCCAGCCAATATCGGACCGGCTAGCAGTCCTCACTCTTCACGGCACCATTCGGGCCCACATTGTCGCAGTCTATGCGCCAACCGAAACCAGCCCAGACCCTGCCAAGGATAATTTCTACAACCATCTTCAGCACACCTTGGACTTGCTCCCGCAGACCGAAGTGATAATCCTGGCTGGCGACTTTAACGCCCATGTTGGCGCGGACAGGAGCGGCTGGGAGACAACTATGGGAAATACCTGTTTCCGACACCCGCAAAAACATCAGCTGACCTGGCGCAATCCATCCGGCAAGGATTCGGCTATGTTAGACTATATCCTGATAAACAACCGTTTCCGCTCGACACTGAAGGATGTTCGGACCATGAGAGGTCCTGATTGCGGCTCCGATCACTACATGATTCGCGCCAAGATCCAACTGAAAATCCAACGTGCCAAGCGGATCGCACGTACGCAACCAAGGCCAGATTGGAAACAGCTGCTAAATATCACATGCAGACGAGATTTCCAGATCGCCCTGTCAAATCGTTTTGCGGCACTGGACGTGTCGGACGATGTAGATGAAGAAGAAAGACGGATCTCTGATGCGATCTTGGACTGTGCTAAGCCATTCTGCCCACCGATTCGCCGCCGAACACAACCATGGATATCTGACGATTGTCTTGACCTGGTGACCAAACGAAAACACGCGAAGTTTACAAACTACGAACACTATCGTCAGCTAAATCGAGAAGTTTGCCTTAAATTGAAGTCCGAGCAAGAGGAATACTGGAACAAAGTGGCAGCTGATCTCGAGGAAGCTGCGGCCAAACATAAATACCACATTCTGTATAGCACTCTCCGAAAGCTGAGTGGAAAGACCAAAGCAACCAATGATAACATCAAGAAAACAGACGGAACCTTCGTTAAATCGACAGCCGAACGCCTGCAACGTTGGCACGAGTTCTTTAAAACCCTGTACAGTCATGACGTGCCCAGCGGAGCACCAGCAGACCCACCGCCCATTGCCCACCCCGAAACACAAATGGACGACACCGAGCCCACAACTGCGGAAGTAAAAAGAGCCATCAGCTCACTGAAAAACGGCAAAGCTGCTGGTGTGGACCAGGTCACGGTGGAAGCAATCAAGGCTGGTGGCGACATCCTGCTAAGTCGGCTTCACCTACTCATCCGGACAATATGGCGCACGGAACAAATACCAACCACCTGGAAGAAAGCAATCATTGTGCCCATCCACAAGAAAGGTGACAACCAGGAATGTGGGAATTATCGTGGTATCAGTCTCCTATCCATCGTCGGAAAGGTGTTCATGAAGATCATCCAAACAAGGCTTCAAAGACATCGCGAGCAAACCAGTCGAGAAGAACAAGCGGGCTTTCGCCCTGGTCGTGGATGCTGCGACCAAATTTTTGCGCTTCGCCAACTTATGGAAGAGAGGACCAGATGTGACCAACGAACCGTCATCATATTCATCGACTTCAGATCCGCCTTTGACTGTGTGCACTGGCCCGCACTGTGGAAAACACTAAAGAGCGAGCACGTCCCACACAAAATCATTACACTCCTCAACACAGCTTACAAGGACTGCACCAGTCAAGTGCGGATCCAAAATGAACTATCAGAGGAGTTCCATATTCAAACAGGAGTCCGCCAGGGAGATGTGGTCTCCCCACTCCTGTTCAATATTGTAGTGGACGCCATTATGAGGAAGGTTTTCAAAGGGAAACGTGGTGTCCAGTTTGACAAAGAGCACTTCCTGTCGGACCTCATGTTTGCTGACGACAGCGCTGTCTTCGCCGACAATGATGCAGCAGCTACGGACATCCTTTATGATATTGCCAATATCGCCCAGTCATATGGTCTTAAGATCAATGTGGGAAAGACAAAGGTGCTCACAACCGATGGATCGCGGGCCGTCATTCACCTAAATGGTACCCAAATCGAGCAAGTACAAGAGTTCAAGTACCTTGGGTCACTGGTCCAGGAGAAGAAAATAGCATCGTCAAATGACATCCACGCTCGAATTGGACAAGCGACCAGAGCGTTCGCCTCGCTCAAATGGTGCCTACGGAAAAAGAAAAATATCTCCACAACGACCAAGATCCGCCTCTTCCGAACGATGATCCTTCCAGTTTTGCTCTACGGTTCAGAGTCTTGGACTATGCTAAAGACGGATCAAAACAAACTCGAGGTCTTTCAAATGCGGTGCCTGCGACAGATTCTTGGTGTTTTCCTTCGTGACTGCATCACAAACTATGGCAACCGTTAAACAGCAGATACAGCAGCGACGGCTGAGATGGTTTGGACACGTGTGTAGAATGAGTGCAAACCGAATACCTCACCAACTCCTCTGGAGAGATCGACCTACCAAGTGGAAAATCCAACGCACAGCGCCAAAGAAAACGTGGGCAAAGCAAATCGAAGACGACCTAAAGCACCAAAGACTTAACCTTGACCAGGCAAAAACAGCAGCCATGGATCGAAAAGCGTGGAGGAATATTGTGAAGGAGTTTCGGAATCCTGCGGCACCCACAGCAGCGTATTGGCTAAGGAGTCGTCCCAAACCAGTCGCCAGCTAGGGACCAAAGAAAGAAAAGATTACTTGAAATAAATAAAATGACCTTATTGTTGTGTCCAGCAGTGAAAACAGAAACAATAACTTTATAACTGTATAGATATTATACACAGAAATAAAGGTATTCTAGAGGGGTTTTGCCTTTTAGCTGGTGGGACTGTATTTGAGTTTAATAATGTGCCTAAATCTACAGGGACATAAGAACCAGCTTTTCATAGGTAACTCCAGCTTCTATCCATATATCCTCCTTATATAAAATGCATACGTGTATGTATGAAAATCTAGTATTCTGTACAAAATTTGATTTTACAGCCTCATGTGAACTATTATGTTTGCAAGGCTGCAGGGTTCTGGGGGACATTTTTAAGATTTTGTTTATTTAATAGAGGCATTGTTCAAAATTCTATATAAACAAAGCAAATAAAATGATCTTTTTAGGTGTTTAATTATAAACAGCAAAAAGACAAATATAATGTTTCAGGTCACGCAACTGGGCATGACTGCCGAATCTCTTACTTGGTAGGACAAACAGTTGTAACCTAAAATAAAAATGCAGTGTTCTTTCACTTTTATTTGATTGCGGACAGTTTGAACCTGAGATATTTCATGTTTTGTCTGGTCAACTTCATTTCATTTGTTAATATACCTGCATTCCTGCATTTCAGGCCTGCAATACATTAAAAAAAAAGTTGGGACGGGGGCAATTTAAAGCTAGTAATGAGGTGAAAAAACTAAATAATTATGTGATTTCAAACTGGTACAAAAGCAGCATCCAGGAAAGGTTGAGTCTTTGATGAGCCAAGATGATAAGAGGATCTCCAGTTTGTCATCAAATGCGTGAGAAAATGATTGAAATGTTTAAAAACAATGTAACTCAAAGAAAGATTGGAATGGATTTGCATATTTCCCCCTCTACAGTGCATAATATCATTCAATGATTCAAGGAATTGGGAGGAATTTTAGTGTGTAAAGGCCAACGGCGCAAGCTTAAGCTGACTGCCCGTGATCTTCAATCCCTCAGACGGCACTGCATCAAGAATCACCACTCAACAATAGCTGATATAAGCACATGGGTGAGGGATTACTTTGACAAACCTTTGTCAAGCACTACAATACAGAGTTACATGCACAAATGCCACTTAAAACTTTACTGTGCAAAAAAGAAGCCTTATGTAAACCGTGTCCAGAGGCGGAGTCGATTTCTCTGGGCTTAAAGGCATCTAGGATGGACCATCACACAGTGGAAACACATACTGTATTGTGGTCAGATGAATCAGCATTCCAGGTCTTTTTTGAAAAAAATTGACGCTGTGTGCTCCGGACCAAAGACAAAAAGGACCATCTAGACTGTTATCAGCAACAGGTCTAAAATCCAAGGTCTGTCATGGTATGGGGATGTGTCAGTGCCCTTGGCAAAGGTCATTTACACTTCTGTGATGGCAGCATTAATGCAGAAATGTACATTGAGATCTTAGAGCAACATATGCTGCCTTCAAGACATCATCTTTTCCATTTTTCAACAAGACAATGCAAAACCACATGCTGCACACATTACAAAGGCATGGCTGCGGAAGAAGAGGGTACGGGTACTGGACTGACCTGCCTGCGGTCCTGAACAGTCCCCAATAGAAAATGAGTGGAGAAAAATGCGACAACGACGACCCCGTACTGTTGTACATCTTAAGACGTGTTTGCAGGAAGAACGGGACAAAATAAAAGCTGAAACTTTAAATCACTTGGTATCCTCGGTGCCAAAACGTCTTTTAAGTGTGGTGAAAAGGAATGGCAACATTACAAAGTGGTAACTGCTTTACTGTCCCAACTTTTTTTGTAATGTGTTGCAGGCCTGAAATGCAGGAATGGATGTTTATTAATAAATGAAATGAAGTTGAGCAGATAAAACATTAAATATTTTAGGTTCATCCTGTCTGCAAGCAAATAAAAGTCAAAGTAAATATTATTACTTGCATTTTCCATACTGTCCCAACTTTTTCTGATTTGGGGTTGTATTTAAACTATTTGAAACTATCTGAAATAATTTCAGGTAATGCATGTCTTGGATACATTTACGTTTTACATTCATTGACTATTTTATGAGCTATACTCATACCATATAGATGCACATTGTGGGTATACAAACACTTGTAGCCCATGTATTGCATTGAACACTTCATCAATCCTCTGGGACACATACACTATTGCCAAAAGCAATATAGAGAGGTCGCCAACTTTCTGCAGAGTCAATCGCTACAGACCTCCAAACTTCATGTGGCTTTCAGATTAGCTCAAGAACAGTGTGTAGAGAGCTTCATGGAATGAGTTTCCATGGCCGAGCAGCTGCATCCAAGCCTTACATCACCAAGCACAATGCAAAGCGCCGGATGCAGTGGTGTAAAGCACGCCGCCACTATACTCTAGAGCAGTGGAGATGTGTTCTCTGGAGTGACAAATCACGCTTCTCCGTCTGGCAATCCGATGGACTGTGTCTGGATTTGAGTCTGGGTTTGGCGGTTGCCAGGAGAACGGTACTTGTCTGACTGCAATGAGCCAAGTGTAAAGTTTGGTGGAGGGGGGATTATGGTGTGGGGTTGATTTTCAGGAGTTGGGCTCGGCCCCTTAGTTCCAGTGAAAGAAACTCTTAATGCTTCAGCATACCAAGAGATTTTGGACAATTTAATGCTCCCAACTTTGTTGGAGCAGTTTGGGGATGGCCCCTTCCTGTTCCAACATGACATGGATGAGCAAGTTTGGTGTGGAAGAACCTTACTGGCCTGTACAGAGTCCTGACCTCAACCCGATAGAACACCTTTGGGATGAATTAGAGCAGAGACTGCGAGCCAGGCCTTTTTATCCAACATCAGTGTCTGACCTCACACTTCTGGAAGAACAGTCAAAAATTCCCATAAACACACTCCTAAACCTTGTGGAAAGCCTTCCCAGAAGAGTTGAAGATGTTATAGCTGCAAAGGGTGGGCCGACATCATATAAAACTCTATGGATTAAAAATGGGATGGGATCACTCAAGTTCATATGTATGTGAAGGCAGATGAATGAATACTTTTGCAGTATAGTGTATCAGTGCATTTTTAGTGCCAGTCTCAAGTTTAGGGACTGTTCAAAACCCTGACCAGGGGTTACCAGTAGGAGGATTTAGCTTAATAGCCTGGTCTCTTTCTTATGAGGCTGGTCTAAGAGAGGCAGAAGAGTTAGACAAAATGTGACTTGCCTTTTGGGAATACTATACTCCAAATAAACTGTTAAAAGCAAACTTTTTTGTAAAATGTGTGACAACACAAAACCCATCAGAACAGAAACATCCCTCTCATCTTCAATGCTTCTCACAGCATGTTGACAGTTTTTTTCTCAGAACAGAGAAGTGAGAAATTCTGCAGTTATGTTTGCCAAATATTATATAAGAGACTTTGTTTTTCTTTACTGTGATTCATTTCTCATGATTAGAATATTTGTTATTCTATTTTCTTATCCATCTATTTGTGATGTTGAATTCCCTGATTGTTGCTGCAGACCCCCACCCTGGCTGAGGAAAACCCACTCCCCTCCTGTATCGTGCAGTAGGTGGCTGCTTTCCGGTGAGGTATTCATGTATTCAAAAAGCATCTTGACCAACTGTCACTGCTGGACTGAGAATAGTCCACCAACCAAAAATATCCAGCCAAAAGTGCCCTGTGGGCAGCGTCCTGTGACCACTGACGAAGGTCAAGAAGATGACCAACTCAAACAGCAGCAATAGATGAGCGATCTTCTCTGACTTTATATCTACAAGGTGGACCAACTAGGCAGGAGTGTCTGATAGAGTGGACAGTGAGTGGACACGGTATTTAAAAACTCCAGCAGCGCTGCTGTGTTTGATCCACTCATACCAGCACAATACACACTAACACACCACCACCATGTCAGTGTCACTGCAGTGCTGAGAATGATCCACCACCTAAATAATACCTGCTCTGTAGTGGTCCTACCATTGAAGACCAGGGTGAAAGCAGGCTAAAACAGTATGTAGAGAAACAGATGGACTACACTCACTCACTCACTCTACCTCTAAAGAAAAAAACCTTAAAGAGAACCCACTCAAACACAATCTGGCACAGACAGTTAGACAGACACCAGTAAGGTAAGGACCAAACCCTTGAAGAAACCTTTTAAATGAAGCATATAGCTTTGTTTTATGCTAGAAATGTGGCATAGAAAAAGTTCATTATATCAGAATTAGAACACAAAAATAGCACTGACAAAAACCAATAATAAACGTTCCAACTTAGATGAAACATATCCCCTTATTTAAAGTTTCTGATGAAAACTTTTGCTGGGCATATTTTACAAAGTTATTAACTTAAACTTTTCAGTTTTATAACCCCAACTTTCTACTCCCACCTCAATTCTTCAGTTAGCACATTATTAATAATGAGGAAAATGTGATCACTATCCCACTTGTAATGAGTAAATCAATACAAGATATAGGAATTTTCAGTGCCTTGACCCTTTCCAATCATGAAGTATGTTTATTAGCAAGCCTCCTGGTAGCCCAACTTACTGCTTTATATTTTACTATAGTTATTTTTTATGTCAAAATAGACTCTGCTCGTACACTAAAACTCATGCATTTTAAATGGTACTAGGGAGAAAATAGCATTAGGAACAACTGCACCACAAAAACCAATAATGGCTGCTTTTTATATAACATTGCGATATTGGCTTTCTTTTTGTTCCGGCTAAATTTCCTTTCCACGGCCCGATACGAATGCAGATGATGATCTTAGTGGACGTTTCTTAACAGCTCGCCTTGGTGCTACTGCACCACACATTTGTCTGCCTCTGACACAGGCCAAACCTGTTTAACTAAAATAGTGTGAAACCTCCAATAAATTGCTTTCCATGTTCAGCCACAAATGTACATAATGCACCGGCCTGCTAATATTATGTGACTAAAGGAACTTTTGGCTGAAGATAACCGAATTGCTTTTCCCCTGTGCCGACTGTCCTGGTGAGGGAGGGAGGAGATTAATGTGGTAAATAAGCAGACCTATATTTAGGCGTATGAACTGTTAGGAAATGACTCATTGCCTTTTCTGGGTGTAATTCGCAATGTTATTAAAACAGAATAATAATAAAAAAAGAAACTAGAACTGCAGTTCAGCATGGCTTGGAATATTGTGTATAAGGGAATTTTTCCGGAGCATTCAGCAGCGGTCAGATGGTTTGATGTATGTTTTTTTGGGCAGTTCAGACAAAATGTGCTATAGCAAAATCAGCATTAACACACTACCTTGTGCTGGATGGAATGAGCAACGCTGTCGCTACAGGGCAAAAATGTTTAGACACACGCTATAAGATCTGACCCAGAAATATAATCAGCACCCAGCAAACCTGGTTCTCTCGGTGTTCACAGATAACACAGCCTAGACCTCAGACTTAATATTTGATCGGGGCGAGTGTTGAATTGCTTGTTTGGATCTATATTCTCTTCACAGGAAAGAGGTCAAAGGCTTGGTACTTTGTGACATGCTGTTTCAGTGGGGTCATTCATGGCCAGTTGAATTTCGGTTTTTAGGTCATTGTGAAGACATGAATGGTTTTCTGTGTGCAAGGTTTTCTTCACAAGAATACAATAAATACTTTACATTCATTCACTCATTTGGTTTTCCTAACTTTTTTTTCCTGAGACACTGGGCACAAACGCTCTGGACAGGGAGTGATTCCATCACAGCGTATCACACAATCACTTATTTATGCACTCACACCTAAGAGCAATTAGTGCCTTCTGACTGGCACATTTATAAGTGGTGAGAGGAAACCTAGCGTTCCTTTGGAAAATCCATATTAACACAGTAGGAACAAACCAAACTTCTCAGAGACAGTGACTGGAGGTAAGGTTTGACCCATGGTCTTTGGGACCCCTTGTGACACTCACTATACCTGGTGCACTATTGCTCACACTCACTATACCTGCTGCACTATTGCTCAAACTCACTATACCTTCTGCACTATTGCTCACTATTGCTCACACTCACTATACCTGCTGCACTATTGCTCAATATTGCTCACACTCACTATACCTGCTGCACTATTGCTCACACTCACTATACCTGCTGCACTATTGCTCACTATTGCGCACACTCACTATACCTTCTGCACTATTGCTCACTATTGCTCACACTGACTATACCTGCTGCACTATTGCTCACTCTCACTATACCTGCTGTACTATTGCTCACACTCACTATACCTTCTGCACTATTGCTCACTATTGCTCACACTGACTATACCTGCTGCACTATTGCTCACACTCACTAAACCTGCTGCACGATTGCTCACTATTGCTCACATTCACTATACCTGCTGCACTATTGCTCACACTCACTATACCTGCTGTACTATTGCTCACTATTGCTCACACTCACTAAACCTGCTGCACAATTGCTCACTATTGCTCACATTCACTATACCTGCTGCACTATTGCTCACACTCACTATACCTGCTGCACTATTGCTCACACTCACTATACCTGCTGCACTATTTCTCACTATCGCTTACACTCACTATACCTGCTGCACTATTGCTCACATTTACTATACCTGCTGCACTATTGCTCACACTCACTATACCTGCTGCACTATTGCTTACTATTGCTCACACTCACTAAACCTGCTGCACGATTGCTCACATTCACTATACCTGCTGCACAATTGCTCACTATTGCTCACATTCACTGTACCTGCTGCACTATTGCTCACACTCACTATACCTGCTGCACTATTGCTCACACTCACTATTCCTGCTGCACTATTGCTCACACTCACTAAACCTGCTGTACTATTGCTCACTATTGCACACACCCACTATACCTGCTGCACGATTGCTCGCTATTGCTCACATTTACTATACCTGCTGCACTATTGCTCACTATTGCTCACATTCACTGTACCTGCTGCACTATTGCTCACACTCACTATACCTGCTGCACTATTGCTCACACTCACTATTCCTGCTGCACTATTGCTCACACTCACTAAACCTGCTGTACTATTGCTCACTATTGCACACACCCACTATACCTGCTGCACGATTGCTCACTATTGCTCACATTTACTATACCTGCTGCACTATTGCTCACACTCACTATACCTGCTGCACTATTGCTCACACTCACTATACCTGCTGCACTATTTCTCACTATTACTCACACTCACTATACCTGCTGCACTATTGCTCACACTCACTATACCTGCTGCACTATTTCTCACTATTGCTCACACTCACTATACCTGCTGCACTATTGCTCACTATTTCTCACACTCACTATACCTGCTGCATTGCCTACTTTTTCATTGTTGCCTTTTACCCTTTTCTCTCAGTCTAGTCATTACACTACTCCACTATAATTCCACTGCTGTTTGCACCACCCACACTGGCTAGGGAGAGCAGCACATGTGCAGTCACCACCTGCTCCTTTACTTCAGGCAGAAGTGGATTCTCACAAAGAGCTGTACTGTGTATGGTGAATATGCCCTATGTGTACACTTTGTCTGACAGCAGAGGTGGTTATTGTTGTGACAATAAGGAGAGTCCCTATTCAACATTCCGCACTTATACACGGTAAGTTGTGTCTCACATGTGCCTGGCCAGGCTGGCCGCACCACTGAACTTTTTTAATGCGGTGGGCCAGTGTATTAAACCCCTGCACCTGTGCCAATTAGACACTTTTTTGAAGCTTTAGTTGAACAGTTACTGCAGTGACAACAAAAAGGTTTTAATTTGAATTATAAACTGTAAATCTGTAAGAAAGGCAACTTTTACATTAAGTTTTGCATGTTCACCACGTGTAAATTCTCTCCAAATACTGGATTCTATCTTCTAAAAATATAAAGAAGGTGAACAGGCTCCATTAAATAGTACCTAGCTGTGGGTGAGTAAGTAAGTAAGTGTTTGAGTTTGTGTTGCCCTGTGTTCAATTTGTAATCATGCTTTGCACGCAGTGATGCCAGACCCACCGCAACCCTGATCATAATTATTATGTTAGTAAAACTGACAGATAAAAAGCCCTACATTTCTTTGACCATTTAATCTATTTACTAATGAGATAAAGCGAATCTGTTTTTTTTTTTTTTATGTATGTCTGTCTATCTATCTATCTGTCTGTCTGTCTGTGTCTGTCTGTCTGTCTGTCTGTCTGTCTAATCTATCTATCTTCTGTCTGTCTGTCTATCTATCTATCTATCTATCTATCTATCTATCTATCTATCTATCTATCTATCTATCTATCTATCTATCTATCTATCTATCTATCTTTCTATCTATTTATCTGTCTGTCTGTCTGTCTGTCTGTCTATCTATCTATCTACCTGTCTGTTTGTCTGTCTGTCTGTCTATACAGTGGGGCCAAAAAGTATTTAGTCAGCCACTGATTGTGCAGGTTCTCCTACTTAGAAAGATGAGAGAGGTCTGTAATTTTCATCATAGGTACACTTCAACTATTAGAGACAAAATGAGAAAAAAAAATCCAGGAAATCACGTTGTAGGATTTTTAAAGAATTTATTTGTAAATTATGGTGGAAAATAAGTATTTGGTCAATAACAAAAGTTCAACTCAATACTTTGTAACATAACCTTTGTTGGCAATGACAGAGGTCAAACGTTTCCTGTAAGTCTTCACTAGGTTTGCACACACTGTAGCTGGTATTTTGGCCCATTCCTCCATGCAGATCTCCTCTAGAGCAGTGATGTTTTGGGGCTGTCGCTGGGCAACACGGACTCCACAAATTTTCTGTGGGGTTGAGGTCTGGAGACTGGCTAGGCCACTCCAGGACCTTGAAATGCTTTTTACGGAGCCACTCCTTCATTGCCCGAGCGGTGTGTTTGGGATCATTGTCATGCTGGAAGACCCAGCCACGTTCCATCTTCAATGCTCTCACTGATGGAAGGAGGTTTTGGCTTAAAATCTCACGATACATGGGCCCGTTCATTCTTCCCTTAACACGGATCAGTCGTCCTGTCCCCTTTGCAGAAAAACAGCCCCAAAGCATGATGTTTCCACCCCCATGCTTCACAGTAGGTATGGTGTTCTTAGGTTCTTCTTCTTCCTCCAAACACGACAAGTTGAGTTTTTACCAAAAAGTTCCATTTTGGTTTCATCTGACCACATGATATTCTCCCAATCCTCTTCTGGATCATCCATATGCTCTCTGGCAAACTTCAGATGGGCCTGGACATGTACTGGCTTAAGTAGGGGGACACGCCTGGCACTGTAGGATTTGAGTCCCTCTCGGCGTAGTGTGTTACTGATGGTAGCCTTTGTTACTTTGGTCCCAGCTCTCTGCAGGTCATTCATCAGGTCCCTCCGTGTAGTTCTGGGATTTTTGCTCACCGTTCTCATGATCATTTTGACCTCACGGGATGAGATCTTGACCCCAAGGGAGATTATCAATGGTCTTGTATGTCTTCCATTTTCTTACAATTGTTCCCATAGTTGATTTATTCACACCAACCTGCTTGCCTATTGTAGATTCACTCTTCCCAGCCTGGTGCAGGTCTACAATTTTCTTCCTGGTGTCCTTCGACAGCTCTTTGGTCTTGGCCATGGTTGAGTTTGGAGTCTGACTGTTTGAGGCTGTAGACAGGTGTCATTAATACAGGTAACGAGTGGAGGACAGAAGAGCTTCTTAAGGAAGAAGTTACAGGTCTTTGAGAGCCAGAAATCTTGCTTGTTTGTTATTGACCAAATACTTATTTTCCACCATAATTTATGAATAAATTCTTTAAAAATCCTACAATTTGATTTCCTGAATTTTTTTTTCTCATTTTGTCTCTCATAGTTGAAGTGTACCTATGATGAAAATTACAGACCTCTCTCATCTTTCTAAGTAGGAGAACCTGCACCTGTGGCTGACTAAATACTTTTTGACCCCACTGTATATCTGTCTGTCTGTCTGTCTGTCTGTCTGTCTGTCTGTCTGTCTGTCTATCTATCTATCTATCTATCTATCTATCTATCTATCTATCTATCTATCTATCTATCTATCTTCTGTCTGTTTGTCTGTCTTCTGTCTGTCTGTCTGTCTGTCTGTCTGTCTGTCTGTCTGTCTATCTATCTATCTATCTATCTATCTATCTATCTATCTATCTATCTATCTATCTATCTATCTATCTATCTATCTATCTGTCTATCTGTCTGTCTGTCGGCCTGTCTGTCTGCCTGTTTAGTGTTAGAGCTTTTCAGGAGACATAACTCTAATGAGATACCAGACCAGTACCATCAAGAGACTTACTGTAATATCCAGTGCAAATGCATGACTAAATCAATTAAAAACTATTCTTTAAAATTTCATGATATATGCATAAAGAACAAATTCTTAGCAAGTTCTTTTTTTGAAGAAGGTCTTAATGCACAAGAATAAGCATTTACTACAGAGAAAACTGTAGAATAAATGCTTTATAGTGAAGGTTCTGCTATTTCTCGTGACTCATGACAATTGACAGATGGTGATGAAAAGCACACCCAACTCTTTGTGTATCAGCATTATTGCTGTAATAGGAAAAGTCTAGACTCATGAACTGAAAGCTATACAATTACTGTTTATAGCAAATAAACTGGTAGAAAATGAATTAAATGATACATCCAAGCAAGTATATACTTACTCAGCACTTTATTAGGTACATTCATTCAATATTTTATAAGCTGCAGCTACCATACGGACAAACTTTCTGGGTAAAGAGGTCTCTGTACATTTTGTCATCATCCGTACCCCACATCTAACCAGATGTTATTTGGTTGGGGGACCATTCTCAGCACTGCAACCAAATAAATAAAGCCAACAGAACCCTGTGAGGGTTAAGTGTCCACTGGTAAAAGACTAAATAAAGATCAAAAAAGCTCTAGTCTCTAACTGTACACCCCACAGTGCTAATAATATGTGTTCCATTATAAAGAGACCAGTAAGTATTAACAATATAAATCTCAATGAGAGTTCTACATCTAATGCACTCATGCCAGAACAACACACACTACCATGTCATTACCATGTTAATGTCATTGCAGTGCTAAAAAAGCTTCACCAACCAAACATGGGGTGACAAAGTGTATAAAATAACAGATGGGCTTCAGTCAGTAATTGCATACCCATAACATTATCTGTATAGTAGGTGTAGCTTATAACGTATACATTTACATAAAAGATAGTTGTATCTAATAAAATGCTTGGCGAGTGTTTATAATAGTAGATCTTTTACATATGGTGAACACATAATACATGTGCTTGCAGTTTAAAGAAAATGTATACCATATGGTCAAAATGATGTGGACACCCTGCCTAATTATTGACTTTAGGTGTTTGTCAGACCTATTTCAACAGGTAAATGAGATAGATGGATGGATGGATGGACAAATAGATAAACAGACATAAGGAGGTATGGTGTAGCAAATTTATGTATGCAATTAATTGTATGCAAATAAATTGTGCAATTTGTAATTTGTGCAACTGACAGTATGGCATGGACTTCAACTAAAAATAATAATAGCAGCAGTGGTATGTAGGTATATATATAAAATGTAAAATAAAATATCAGATAATATTAAATATGGGTATGAATGAATATATATAATAATATCATTAAAGCAGCTGTATAGATGATACAGATTTTTACATATACTGTATAAATATAAAAATATTAAAGAAGAATAAAATTGGTGATATACATTTATACCAAATTTGTAGTTAAAGTTTTGGGAACCCTTTCAGACGTTAAAATATTGTGGAAGACCTTACTAGAAGAGTGGAGGTTGTTATAGCTGAAATAAATGGAGTGGGGGCAGCATCATAATAAAGCCCACAGTCAGGGTCAGGGTGTCCATATACTTTTATAATGTTTTATAATGTACTGTTGATTGTCTTGAAGAGGTAATCTAGTATAATACAAAAGTCAGAAAGTGGCATGCAATGACAATACATTATACAAACTGTATGATAAATTATGATGTCTTTGCACTAGGCAGAGTAGGCAGCCAGGATGTCTGTGGGCCTATTAAAATACCAACAAATTAGTTGCCATGAATAATTATTTGCCCCCTTCTAATCTATTTGTCACACGGAACAGTTTCAGATCCAAAATGTAGTATTAGACAATGAGAACATGAGAAAATATTCATTTATTATTACATTTATTTACATTTTCGGCATTAAGCAGACACTTTTATTCAAAGCGACTTACAATTATAACTGAACACGATTTTTGATCAATTGAGGGTTAAGGGCTTTGCTCAGTGGCCCAACAGTGGCAACTTGGCAGTGGCTGGGCTTGATTCGGAAACCTTCTGATTATCAGTCCAGTACCTTAACCATTGAGCTACCACTGCCGTATGCAATTTATTGATGGCAAAAGGTAATGCAACATCTATTTCACCAATGTGAAGAAGTATCTGCCCCCAGAACTTTAAAACTGCTGTGTTTTACTTAGCAGCAACCAACTACAGCAACATCAACTATATTCTGTAGCTATAATAAAACCTTAAATATTAGTATTAAGCTTCAGATCTTGGAAGGATGACATGTTTATTACCCACCAGCATTTTCTTGTGAAAGCAAGTATGGCACACCATCACAAATGTGTAAGACTGTTGGTATGATAAACTTATTGTGAAATGCTGGGCTAGATCTATACCAGATTTAACAGGACTAATTCCTTTTTTTATTCATTGATGCATGGATGGATTTGGTGGATTCATTATTTACTTTTATGGAGAATGGCTCTCATAGTGGTTTGGTTTATTTCCAGATCTTTATAAATTGCTTCATAGCCTCATTTAGTCTGTTTTAGTTAATACAAGTTTTTCTCATTACTTTTGGAATATGTATATTTTGGAATGTGTATTGCTGTATTAATATTTTAATGATGTGTTTCATCACTGTCAAATTCAGTGATTAAGCCTAAGTCTAAAAACAATGATAAATAAAAATTATGCAACTAAAGCAAAGATACACAAACAGTGTGTAACGAATGGGCTAGACATGACAAGAGGGGCGGACACACATGCAGAGATGTTAACAAAACCTTTAATAATAACAAAAGACAAGACAGGGGTTCACAAGACAAGACACACCAACACCTGACCTATGCTAAATGCTAATGCTACTCTAAACATGAACAATGCTAAATCTAAACTAAATGCTATGCTAACTGTTAAGCTAACGCTAAACATGAACTAAACAAGACTTAAACAAGAAGCATGAGCAAACAAACAAGATCATGAGCGGACTAACAAGGGCATGACAACTAGACAAGAGCATGAACAAACCAAACCCAAATAACATGAGCAAGGAACCAAACAAACATGAGCATGACAACGGCAAAATAGTCTCTGCCTGACTAATCCACAGGCCTTCTTAAATGCCAAGGCACCAAGGCAAACAAGAGGCATCTGTGGATCATTAACAGGGACCCAATCTCAAGGGCTGCATTCGTGACAAAGAGATACGAAAGCTAAAGTTTGTCACAATTCTGACTGACTGAGTTTAGTGGACTGTACACAATGCTATCACCTTTATCCCTGTTTGTTGCTTGGGCCCAAAAATAAAATTTACCTCTCATAGTGGGTCTGGCCCATCCTGTAAAGACTGGGTGCTAAGCGGAAATACACAACAGGCAGGGTGCCAGTTCATTGACAAGCACCAAGCACTCACTTACTAATTTATTGAGCAAATCTAAGGGAGAGGGTGAGACATGCCAAGCCTCTAAAAGACTATAAATGGAGATGAATACAGAATGAATACAGAACACAGAAACTTCAACCCACCAACATTTTGCTTTTTTGCTTTAGGGTCATAATTAGGGTTTGTTTTAAAAACAAAGACTGGACTTGGTGTAAAAACATACTAATAATAATCCATCCATATTTGATTGCACTGTTAATTGTAAAGCACATAATTATAGCTTGTTTATTTGACTGGATTAATCCATATCAGTGAAAATAGCTCATTATTAAACAATACTGCCATATGTGCCCTGATTAAAAAATAGTGTTTTAGAACAGCCTTGAATTTTGATGCCAGTATTTTTGTATGACAGCCTGAGGCAGTTGGATGCAAATGCTTAGATGTAAATATTTATTTGGATTTCGAGTAGTCTTGGTCATAAGAGACATATTAGGTGATTCTAGGCAAATTCATAATTAAAAACCAGAAACAGAAACCATTCCATATGGCACATGAGGTAATCGATGGAACAGAAGCTATGAACAGTGATGGTTAAGAGTTGCATAAGCATGGATGAGCAATCAAAAACACAACATTGTGTGAACGAGGGGGTATAAAAACAGCATAATACATTATGGGTTTGGGCTACAGTGTGGCATCTTTGAAATAGGCTGTGGTGCCATTCTGGGGGCTTCCCAGTCGGTTTTACGTAAACAGTAAATCACAATAAATGATAAATGAAAGACGGCAAATGATTTGCCATAAAGTGTAAAGTGGCAATCTAGAGGGCATTCATCAGCACTGCCCTCATTGACTGATGCCAAACAATATCTTCCAGGGTCCTGTAAGCGCTGGCAATATGGTCAAATCTTCTTCAATAATGGGAAATAGAAATAATATCAGTGGAAATAAAAATGCTATTCCTATGTAGTTAGACCACAAAGCCACAGAACATTGAAGACCTGGGACTGTAGAATACAAGTCTAAAGCAGATAAACCAGAAATACAGCAAGACAAAGATATATTAGTGATAGATTTTTTATAGATGGACCATTTATGAAGCCTGAAGTATTTGGGCAAGTTCAGCAGACGGTGGTATTCTGATCAGTGATGCTGATTTGCTGGAGCTGGAACAGTGGTGAAGACTGGAGGAGAGGAGTGATTGATGGAGACTTAATGAGCTAGATTCATAATTTATAATAAAGGAGCTGGACTACTGATAAAGACTGGGTGTGAATAAGTGGTGAAAACTAAAACTGGTGGCATCAGTAATAGAAAATGATGGTTTAATGAGGCGGGTCCTGCCTTGATAAGGAGGCACCACATAGAAGTCCAATACCTGTGAGTTTGGAGAAAAAGAATCCAATTGCAGGACAATTAAACAATGCAGTGGCCACAAACATAAGAGGTAAAAAATAACTAAATAATGGAAAACAAAAGGACAAGAAAGGACAAGACAGGACAAAGGTAGGGAAGCAAAGGAAAGGAAGACATTTGCCCAGCAGGGACATAATCCTACACTGTCCCTAGCAAAAGTCGGAAAAGGCAGGTAACCATGCAGTTGCCAGAAATAGAAATCATCCACATCCGTGTTAAGCGCACAGCAAAACACATGACCCTTAAGATCATGTCTGGAAATAGATCAATTGATCTAGGTCAAAGATAAAAAAAAAATAGATCAAAGGAAAGGTATAAAAGCTGAGTTGTCACCTATGCCAGCTACTCAATCCACCAGTATCTTAGAGTCTAAAGAAAAAAGACAATAGAAGGTAACTTCATAAAACACCAAGGACTAAGCAAAGAACTACAACTTCCATAGGAGGGATATCAGGTAGTAGCCCAGGAAAATAATGCCAGCATAAGAGCCAACAGAAAAGAGAGCTGAGCATAGACTACACACCCTACCCAACACACAATGAGCCAATGGCAAATATTTAAAGCTCCTCACAGCTGAAACAAATGATTTACTAATGAGGCGCAGAAGCTGTTGAATCAAATAATCAGCACTAACAGTCATCTGCACCTCCAGGCCCCCTGCTGTCCCCAATGACATGGCAGGTGAGCATGATACTGCAATCCATGCCTCCTGCCACTCTATACAGTGGGTGTGCCTTGCTGGTTGATTGATGAAGAATAGAACTGCTGTGTTAATGATAGAGACAGGATTGGTCAGTAAGACTGGAGAAAATGGATTAGAAATTAAGTATTGCTGGATCAGCAATATAAAGTGGAGTTGCTGAATTAGTGATAGAGACGGGAGAAGATACATATGAGATTTGGAATGCTGGATGTGGACCCAAGTGGATGTACCAGTAATATAGACTAAAGGAAATTAACCAGTGGTAGAGAATAGAGAACCTGGATCAGTAATAATCACTAAAGGACATAACTCAGTTTTAAACACTAAAAGAGCTTAAACCATGATAGAAACTGGAGGATTTGGTCCAGTAATGGAGCATGTAGAAGCGGCATTAGTGATGAAGACTGGAAGAGCTGAAAAGGCTATATATAATTGATTGAGACTGAAAAAGCTGGACCAGTAATGTAATGAAGATTGTAAGTGTTAAATCATTGATAGTAAGGTAGCAAGCTAGTTTAGAATTGAAGACATGAGGATCTGGACTGAAGTAGCTGGATTAGTAATGGAAAGTGGAGTTGGATTGGATTGTTGGATGGAGACTCGAACTGCATGATCCTTGATTTAAAGGGGGTGAGCTGTCGATGATAAGGATCAGTGATACGGTCTTAAACTGGATCAACGGTGGAGACTATAGAGGTTGGATCAAAAAGTAAGACTGAAAGAGCTGGGTAAGTGTTTGAAACAGGTAAAAATTTGTGATATTGGAGAATCTGGATTATTGATTACTTTTAGAGATGAACCAGTGATTAAAGAAAGACCCGAGGATCTGACAACAGGAAATTTGGTTATTGGATAAATAAATGTGATTTGATATACATATAATTTAGAGCTAAGTGCTTTAAAGACTTAAGCTGGTTGGCTGATGGGGACTGACCATTGATGAAAACTTGGGGCACTAGGTCAGCAATATAGACTGGAAGAGCAGCAAAATTCTGAATAACAGAAAAGGTAAATTGGGGTGCAGACAACATCGGTAATGCAGTCAGGAAGAACCAGAGCAGTGATGCAGATTGGATAAACTAGATTAATTATGGTCAGAGATGTTCACAAGTCACAAAATACAAGTCTGAGTCAAGTCACGAGAGGCTCAATATAATATACACAAAACATATATTGGAAATGTAGCGTAGAAATAAACAAATAAGATGCAAGTTCAGATAAACAACAACAGATTAGCAACTGTATTTTGCCGTTTTACTTAGTGCCTTTACTTTCCTACTCATTGTGCAAATGAATGTAATTTCCGTAACAAGAAGGTACCAGTTAAAAGCTTAACCTGATACATTTTGTTTTCATTGCAAAATAAAAGCACGCAATATATCACAGCAAAGCGGCCAAAATCCAAAACACAGCAAAAAAATCATAACCACTGCTTACCTTAGCTTATGTTGTTCCATATGCTATCAAATTAATAACCGTGTGTTGTCCCATTAGAATATAATCCGTTATTTTGTAAATGTGCTTATTATTAAAAACCTCCAAACTTTTCCCGGTTCTGAAGTAAAACACTAATTCATTAGATAGCCAATCAAGCATTTCATTGACACATCATCTGTGTGACGCAAACTGAATATATGCAAATAACAGCATTTCTTACTAAAAATTTAAATCAGAAGGTCTGATTGGTTCAGAAAGCGGGCTTTCAACCATTAGCACCAATTCTGTAGGAGCGTTCCATTTACCCCAGTTGTTCCTGTGAAGCACTACGTAGGGTACTCCACCATTTTAAGTGAGATTTCAATCCAAAGGTAACAAAAATTTTCAAATGAAGTGAACTTCAAACTGTGTAGGGAGTAGGGAGCGACGCTTCATCACTACGCCGGAAGCTGGCTGTAACATTTACCCATTGCATGCGTTGCGGGTTAAGAAAATATATATAATTGTCACACAACTAATGTTAACACATGCTGATGCTAGGGACTTGTTGTTTACGAGTAATTTTTTGCAAGGCATGAGTCAAATCCGAGTAATTTGAACGAGTCCGAATCGAGTCTGAAGTCGCTGTGTGTGCGACTTACGTGCAACTCGGACTTGAGTCGCAGACTCAAGTCCCCATATCTGATTATGGTGACTGAAAGGTTTGGGCTGGATAAAATATAGTGATGGATACCTGTGGACTAACATGGAAAACTTCAAAGGCTAGACTGGGAACAAAGATCAGTGAAGAGAGATCAATAATATGACAAATCTTTAAAAAGTTTCTGCACTTTTATATTTTCATTGGTAATGGTGAGGGTGGGGGAAGTAGTAATTGGTCGTGTCTGGGAGACTGAGAGAGAGCTTATAGTCGGGATTTAGCACCATGTGATTTCCACCTTTTTGGACGCTCAAAGAAGCTTTAAGGGGAAGAAGTTTTCATGTGATAATGATGTGAAAGCAGAGGTGCATCAGTGGCTATGCGCTCAAAGTGCGAAAACTTTTCAAAGACCCCTCATATATCAAGTCAAGTCAAATTTATTTATATAGCGCTTTTTACAACATACATTGTCTCAAAGCAACTTTACTAAATCCAGGACCAACAGATACAAAAACCCCTGTTGAGCAAGCCGGGGGCGACAGTAGCAAGGAAAAACTCCCTTTAAATTACAGGAAGAAACCTTGAGAGCAACCAGCATCAGCAGGGCCCTTCCTTACTTGGGTAGCCTGAAGGATACTTTAAATAAATAGGATTTACACAAATCATACAAACACAAAATTAAAATAAACTAAAAGTTATAACTAGCAATAAATAAATAAATAATAATAGAGTTATTATTCAGTCCAGTCTGCAATAAAGCACTGTTGGCATGGCAGTCTTGACTTCATTCCTTAACCTCAGGTGGGTAAACAGGTTTCCATCAGAACCACCTCGGGGTAAAACAACAGAAAATGTAGTTAAAAATGTACAATGCGAGTTGAGTAAAATTTCAATTTTACAGAGAGTTTTAGACTCTGGCAGCCCTAATTATTACAGCATAACTAAAAGGGAGAGCGAGCAGGTAACAAGGTCATGAAGGCTTTCACAGGACATCAGCACCCACCTCCCCACCATCATCAAACCTGAGTGATCGGATAAGAGAGGCAGAACGACAGCAACCCAACAGTCTATACTAATCAAAAGCCTGAGAAAATAAATATGTTTTCAGTCCAGACTTGAACATTGAGACTGTGTCCAAATCCCAAACAGAGGCAGGAAGATTATTCCAAAGTTGTGGAGCTTTGTAAGAAAATGCTCTTCCACCAGCTGTGAACTTTTTAATTCTAGAAACAAAAATATTTACCATAATATTTATCAAAATATATTTTGTTTAAAGCCAGTTAGATATTGACAGTAACAAACTAGAGACACAGATGCACAGATTGAGAGACTGGGACAAAACAGATTAAAACAACAGACTCAGAAATTTGGAACAGGGGGAGACTGCAGACTGAGGGACTACATGAATGAACCCAATGCCAGTAAGACTGTAGCGAGGACCCCCTTCTGAGACACTGATGATACACCTTGATGGTAGACCCTCGTTCTGCAAATTGCCTTTTCAACACAATTTCAGTTCATAAAACCATACTGCACATAAACCATTTGATGTATACAATCTACCATTCAGACCTGCTCTTTCATGCCCTTTCTATATTTTGCTCATCTCTAGATCAGTGAGTCAAATAGTTATGAAGAAATTATGACATTTTGACCCATTTTCTCTCCCTTTGTTGAAGGTATCAGCACTATACAAAGACACAATGCACTAAAGGATAAAGGTCTTTTTTTTCATGCTTATTGTTTTCCAGTTTTAGTCATAGAAGCAGAATGTAATTTTAATTTCCACCACCAACAGTATTGTAAGGGCACGCAGATGCACATTTCTGAGCAAGCAGAATGTAGTGTAATGCAAAAATGTAGTGTAAATTGTAGACCCTACATACATTATTTATGAAGCACATTCATAACATATTGTACTATATATTGATCTTACATATACACTCTCTTTTTTATGTAGCAGATTTCCCTTTGGGCTTCCACTGCATATATTATAATTATATACTGCAATTATATTAGCTTGTTAATGGGTTTAGTTTTTACAGCAGCCCTTCCACTGTGATTAGGGCCTGTTTCATTGACGTGGACCTTGTTTTGTCCGCGGTGATCACTGCCAGTCTCATTCATCTTCCTCCAGTGCCCATGTTTATGCTGCCTGTCTGAGGTTTGCCCACCGCTGAGTTTGAGAGATTACTTGCTCCATTGTCTTGCCAACTTGCCAAGTAATGTGGAATATTCAGCTGTGCTCATAGTCAGCAGCTCTCATGATAAAGACTTTTTTGTTTGCGTACTGTGTATAAACAGGACAGCAATTGTAGACCATGGTATATTAAAAGCATCCCACCAAGCTGTGGTAGGTATATTGAAAGATTTTAATACTCGTGATGAGAAAGAGACAGAGAGAGAGAGAGAGAGAGAGAGAGAGAGTACATGGCATCTATGATGGATTAAAAATATCAGCATGATAGGTTTATTATAGCACTTAAAATCAAATATGACATAGATAAACAGAATGTGTTGTCAGGTCTCAGGAGTTACAGTTTAATATACCACTTTTCCATATCAGTGACCTGGTGAATATGATCCTGACATCAACCACAAAGCAATTTAATCAGCGTTATAGCAGGCCACTGTTGAATCCTTAATTTTAATTGGTCCAAAGGTTTTTCTTGTTTTAATTTTCTTTAACAGCTCAGATGTGATGCCAGGTACAGGGCAAGCACAGGTATTAATATTGTGAGAATTCCATGTCCAAAAATAATTCAAGAGTACTTACATTTACATTTTGTGCATTTAGCAGATGCTTTTATCCAAAGCGACTTAAAGTACTGTGACAGTATATTGAAAGGGTCAAGGGCCTTGCTCAAGGGCCCAACTGTGGCAACCTGGCAGTTGTGTGACTTGAACCAGCGACCTTTCGATTACTAGTCCAGTACCTTAACCACTAGGCTACAACTGCCCTATAAGAAAACACTGTACACACACTTTAATCTCTTACATTTACATTTTCAGCATTTAGCAGGCGCTTTTATTCAAAGCAACTTACAGTTCAAGCAATTGAGGGTTAAGGGCCTTGCTCAAGGGCCCAACAGTGGCAATCTGGCAGTTACCCTCTGCTTACTAGTCCAGTACCTTAACCGCTAGGCTACAACTGCCCTATCAAATAAAATCAAACTTGTACTTGTAGGCGGGGTGCTTTGCAAAATTAAATGTAGCCTAACAATAAACAGATTAAAGATATGACTCTGACAGTCAGACCTAATGCCAAGATGAATTTTAGTTGAGCAGTTTTAAATTTGAGCAGTAGGTTCTTAAGACCTATATTTTTCCAGCTGTACTGACCTGAAAAACGCTGCTGCAAGTCTATAACAGTTTAGACCATCGGCATAGGCCATCGGTGTTGTCAAGATTAAAATATGGCAGCTTAAAAACTCTTCCAAAATCATCCTGACATGTGTGGTCGCTCAGCTGTTGATTAACTTACAGTATAACAGCAAGACTCTTACATGACTACTGCTGAAGTAGTGCCAACTACAAGGCAAA
This sequence comes from Trichomycterus rosablanca, assembly GCF_030014385.1. Lineage (NCBI taxonomy): Eukaryota > Metazoa > Chordata > Actinopteri > Siluriformes > Trichomycteridae > Trichomycterus > Trichomycterus rosablanca. The sequence goes on from NC_085993.1 coordinate 15,544,094, forward strand.
CCACTGGTTAAAAAAAAAGTGCTTATTCCATAAGCAACAGGTAATCCACAATGATGTCTTTGCTCGGTGGGTAGCACTGTCGCCTCACAGCAAGAAGGTCCTGGGTCAATTCCTAGGTAGAGCGGTTCAAGGGCATTCTGTGTGGAGTTTTCATGTTCTCCCTGTGTATTTGTGGGTTTCCTTCAGGAGCTCAGATTTCCTCCCACAGTCCAAAAACATGCAAATGAGGTAAATTAGAGATACAAAATTGCCCATGCCCATGATCGATATATAACCTTGTGAACTGATGAATCTTGTGTAATCCTAATAAATATACACTGATCAGCCATAACATTAAAACCACCTCCTTGTTTCTACACTTACTGTCCATTTTATCAGCTCCACTTACCATATAGAAGCACTTTGTAGTTCTACAATTACTGACTGTAGTCCATCTGTTACTCTGCATGCTTTTTTAGCCTGCTTTCACCCTGTTCTTCAGTGGTCAGGACTCCCACAGGACCACTACAGGGCAGGTATTATTTAGGTGGTGGATCATTCTCAGCACTGCAGTGACACTGACATGGTGGTGGTGTGTTAGTGTGTGTTGTGCTGGTATGAGTGGATCAGACACAGCAGCACTGCTGGAGTTTTTAAACACCGTGTCCACTCACTGTCCACTCTATTAGACACTCCTACCTAGTTGGTCCACCTTGTAGATGTAAAGTCAGAGACGATCGCTCATCTATTGCTGCTGTTTGAGTTGGTCATCTTCTAGACCTTCATCAGTGGTCACAGGATGCAGCCAATGGGGCGCTGTTGGCTGGATATATTTGGTTGGTGGACTATTCTCAGTCCAGCAGTGACAGTGAGGTGTTTAAAAACTCCAGCAGTGCTGCTGTGTCTAATCCACTCATACCAACACAACACACACTAACACACCACCACCATGTCAGTGTCACTGCAGTGTTCTGAATGATCCACCACCCAAATAATACCTACTCTGTGGTGGTCCTGGGAGAGTCCTGACCATTGAAGAACAGCATGAAAGGGGGCTAACAAAGCATGCAGAGAAACAGATGGACTACAGTCAGTAATTGTAGAACTACAAAGTGCTTCTATATGGTAAGTAGAACTGATAAAATGGACAGTGTGGTTTTAATGTTATGGCTGATCAGTGTATATATATATATATAATAAATTACGTACATTTGTAGTTAAAAGTTGACAGACTTAGGGTGTAGGGTTCTAATAATGCATTATAGTAGTCTTTTTTAGCGTCTGTAGTTGTTATTTTCTTGTGAACGAATGATGAAACACACTTGTTTTCCCAAATGTATTAAGTAATCAATACGCTTTAATTAGAATTTGCAGCATGAATTAAGCTCATGTTAAGAAATATTGTAACTACTCTGTGCCTTTACCCAAATTGTCACCTTCTGATGTAAATGGTGCTGATACATAGGTAACACTACCCACAGTCAAAGACTGCTGAGCTAGAAATTAGCTCATGCACTAGAACAGGAGAGAAGGGTATGTTTCACTCATTTAAACACATACACACACTTACAAGCTGTTGCCTGTCAGACATAAATATACATCCCTTATAAGTCTATAGCTGCATCCGACATCGTTCAACTGCATTCAACTGGAACTGCGTAGGCATTCGAAGCAGAAGAAGAAACAAGAAAGATGGCGGAAAACGGAGAGTCCTCTGTTTACAAGTGTAAGTAAGATAAACAAAATAAAAATTTTATTATTGCATACAACCATAAATAATGCTATGATTAGCGATAAATATCCAAAATTTGGCGAGTGGGGCTTGTAATGAGCGCGCGGTCTGTAACTATGGTGATATTACGTCGTGACATCCTCATGTCATCACTTAACGTTGGTAAGATGGTGGACGTAGTACGTAGGGGTGTTGCATGCATACTGCACATTACTGTACTGAAAGCGCGTACTTCTTTACCGGCCGAACGGTGCGTACTTCCTCGAATCTAGTATGTACTCTGTAAGTATGCGATTTTGGACGCAGCTTATGTCTTCAAATGTACATAATTGATGCTTTTCTAACATCAAAGCAGTTCAATTAGCCTCTAACTGTGTAATGGAATGTTTCTATTAAGTAATTCTTTCAACTTTAAGTTTTGTCAAAGACATCCTATGCAGGCAGCCTGGTGTGAGTTTATTTACCATGGCTGAGCCACTAATAGTCACCTTGTTGAAGCAGTGCTGAATATTAATTAACATTAGCATGTTATTTTCACTTTTTAAACACCTGTTGTGCTTGATTTTTACATAACCGATATAGCATCACGTTACACGTAACGTTTATTTTATCATGCCCACACGTTTATGGTAATATAAGTCATCCCAATGCACTCACTCTCACTTACTTTCTTAACCGCTTATCCAGTTAGAGTTGGGGGGGGGGGGGGGGTTCTGGAGTGGGCGCAAGGCACACAGTAACACCCTGACATACACACACACGTGCACACATACACACACCCATTCACCTATAGGGCAATTCAGTGTCTCCAATTAACCTGTTTTTGGACTGTGGGAGAAAATCGGAGCTCCCGGAGAAAACCCACACAGACACGGGGAGAACATGCAAACTCTGCACAGAAAGGACCCGGACCACCCTGCCTGGGGATCGAACCCAGGTCCTTCTTGCTGTGAGGCGACAGTGCTACTCACCGAGCCACCGTGCATATCAATGCTGACAAAAAAGATGCTGACAAAAAAAATGCAATATTATTTAAAAAGCATAGAACAGAAAACAATTGTGTCTTTTAAAAGATTGAGTCCTATAAAATGTGTACGTACAATTTAACCAGGGAATAAACTTGCTGTGGAAATCAAAATATTAAGGTTTATGTTTAGCATTTAATATTTTCATTCGCGTAGTGTTTAAGTGCATTACGTTTACTGGTTAATCTGCACTATGAGGCAGTTCTAGCAATCCTACGGCAATTCAGTTAGCAATCGTTTAGTCAAAACACTACTCGGGTAACTGAGTTTGGAAAACTCCCAACCACTTCTGTGGACGCAGAGGGGGTATGTCAAATCACGGATGAGAATTTTTGTCTTTGAGACCATTGTTCTAGGTTTACATTCAACCGTTAAGGTAGGCTGTGCTGTAGGTGGCACAGCGGGATATTCCGCTAGCACACCAGCACCGAGATTTGAAACTTGGAGTTGCCACCGGTCAGCTGTGCGCCATCTAGCAGGCATAATTGGCAGTGCCTGCAGCAGACACGGTTCTGCTAGGGCGGGATGACTGGACAATATGGGGTCTTCAAACGCTGTTTAAGGACCCTGATTGGCAGATAGAGAGGCAAAAAAAGGGTTTCGCAAAGGGCTGAGCGTGAGGCGTGAGCAGCAATATACCCACCTCTACTGCAATCAGGGATCCCCCAGCAGTGGAAGACAAATTGACTACACTAAATTGGGAGACAATGCATAAATAAAATAGAAAAAGGGTAGGCTGTGCTGTGTATTGTAGCTTCCATTTATTCTATAGTTTAGTTTATGAGTGTTACTTAATGTCTGACGTGAAATGTGGCACTTTTCTGGAAAAATCCATGAAATCTGTGATTTTTGAAAAATGAGGTCTGTGAAAACAAGCACATTTCCAGTGAATTTAGTAAGGTCATATATATATATATATATATATATATATATATATATATATATATATATATATAATGCTTTTGCCAATGGTAAAAATCTAATAATTAAATAATTGTTAAATTAAAGCAACGCTATAAGCAGAAACTGTAAAAAAATTTACAGACATCACAGAATACAGAGACTTAAGGAACATATGTCTCTGTCCCTTTACTATGTAGTTCTGTGACAATTTACCCTTCATGTAGCTCGTACATTGCTGGGTTCACCTCTGGGTGAGATATTGATCCAGTCCCTACAGCCAGGTCCTTAACCCAGGACACGCACAGTAAATAATGCCACAGCACCTCACACTATCTAGAGGAGTAACACAGGCCTGCTGAGAGATTTTCTTTCTTATACTCTAGTCTCGGTGTGAATTCAGGTTAAGGTGGCTTTACTGGTCAGGCTGTATTAAGCATATTATTGCCAACACATGAATATTAAAGTTCAGCTAAACTACAAGTGGTTACGGCAACAATATGACTTTAGCGGGTTGTGCGCGGGTTGTGCGCGGGTTGTGCGCGGGTTGTGCGCGGGTTGTGCACGGGTTGTGCACGGGTTGTGCACGGGTTGTGCACGGGTTGTAGCCTAGTGGTTGAGGTACTGGACTAGTAAACAGAAGGTTGCTGGTTCTAGCCCCACCACTGCCAGGTTGCTGCTGTTGGGACCTTGAGCAAGGCCCTTAATTGCTTAGACAATATACTGTCACGGTAATGTAAGTCGCTTTGGATAAAAGCGTCTGCTAAATGCTGAAAATGTAAATGTAATGTAAAGCATAAGCAAATTATATATATATACTGTATATACACTGATCAGCCATAACATTAAAACCACTTCCTTGTTTCTACATTCACTGTCCATTTTATCAGTTCCACTTACCACATAAGAGCTATTCTCAGTCCAGCAGTGACAGTGAAGTGTTTAAAAACTCTATCAGCATTGCTGTGTCTTATCCACTCATACCAGCACAACACACACTAACACACCCCACCACCATGTCATTGTCACTGCAGTGCTGAGAATGATCCACCACCTAAATGATACCTACTCTGTTGTGGTCCTGGGAGAGTCCTGACCATTGAAGAACAGCATGAAGGGGGGCTAACAAAGCATGCAGAGTAACAGATGGACTATAGTCAGTAATTGTAGAACTACAAAGTGCTTCTATATGGTAAGTGGAGCTGATAAAATGGACATTGAGTGTACAGTGTATCACAAAAGTGAGTACACCCCTCACATTTCTGCAAATATTTCATTATATCTTTTCATGGGACAACACTATAGACATGAAACTTGGATATAACTTAGAGTAGTCAGTGTACAGCTTGTATAGCAGTGTAGATTTACTGTCTTCTGAAAATAACTCAACACACAGCCATTAATGTCTAAATAGCTGGCAACATAAGTGAGTACACCCCACAGTGAACATGTCCAAATTGTGCCCAAATGTGTCGTTGTCCCTCCCTGGTGTCATGTGTCAAGGTCCCAGGTGTAAATGGGGAGCAGGGCTGTTAAATTTGGTGTTTTGGGTACAATTCTCTCATACTGGCCACTGGATATTCAACATGGCACCTCATGGCAAAGAACTCTCTGAGGATGTGAGAAATAGAATTGTTGCTCTCCACAAAGATGGCCTAGGCTATAAGAAGATTGCTAACACCCTGAAACTGAGCTACAGCACGGTGGCCAAGGTCATACAGCGGTTTTCCAGGACAGGTTCCACTCGGAACAGGCTTCGCCAGGGTCGACCAAAGAAGTTGAGTCCACGTGTTCGGCGTCATATCCAGAGATTGGCTTTAAAAAATAGACACATGAGTGCTGCCAGCATTGCTGCAGAGGTTGAAGACGTGGGAGGTCAACCTGTCAGTGCTCAGACCATACGCCGCACACTGCATCAACTCGGTCTGCATGGTCGTCATCCCAGAAGGAAGCTGAGGCACAAGAAAGCCCGCAAACAGTTTGCTGAAGACAAGCAGTCCAAGAACATGGATTACTGGAATGCCCTGTGGTCTGACGAGACCAAGATAAACTTGTTTGGCTCAGATGGTGTCCAGCATGTGTGGCGGCGCCCTGGTGAGAAGTACCAAGACAACTGTATCTTGCCTACAGTCAAGCATGGTGGTGGAAGCATCATGGTCTTGGGCTGCATGAGTGCTGCAGGCACTGGGGAGCTGCAGTTTGTTGAGGGAAACATGAATTCCAACATGTACTGTGACATTCTGAAACAGAGCATGATCCCCTCCCTTCGAAAACTGGGCCTCATGGCAGTTTTCCAACACTGAAGGTAAAGGTGATGGACTAAACCCAATTGAGCACCTGTGGCGCATCCTCAAGTGGAAGGTGGAGGAGTTCAAGGTGTCTAACATCCACCAGCTCCGTGATGTCATCATGGAGGAGTGGAAGAGGATTCCAGTAGCAACCTGTGCAGCTCTGGTGAATTCCATGCACAGGAGGGTTAAGGCAGTGCTGGATAATAATGGTGGTCAAACAAAATATTGACACTTTGGGCACAATTTGGACATGTTCACTGTGGGGTGTACTCACTTATGTTGCCAGCCATTTAGACATTAATGGCTGGGTGTTGAGTTATTTTGAGGGAAGAATAAATTTACACTGTTATATAAGCTGCACACAGACTACTTTTCATTGTGTCAAAGTGTCATTTTGTCAGTGTTGTCCCATGAAAATATATACTTAAATATCTGCAGAAATGTGAGGGGTGTACTCACTTTTGTGATACACTGTAGAAACAAGGAGGTGGTTTTAATGTTATGGTTGTGTTAGGGTGCCTGCGGTAGCTGGTGAACTTACCCCGGGTTCCCGGCGAAGGAGGCGTTACAGACCCAAACCCAGCAAGGCCTCTAGTAGGAGAGCGGCTGATTAGGGCGATTGCCTGCAGCTGCACCTGGCTTATTTAATCTGCCAGTGTGCAGCAGCGGGGGTCGCACCTTTGTTTGTGTTGGCCTGTGTAAGCCCGGTGGCGAGAACGTCCTCTCGCTCCCATTTTGACAGGGAAAGACGGTAGCCCGAACGGTGGTTTAGGTCGTTCGGGATTGTAAAGCGCTTTGCTGAGGTATAGTCCTTTCATTTCTTTCATCTTAGGGAAAGTGGTGCGATTATGCTCAGCCCTCGCGCTGCCCGTTTGTTTATAGCTTTGTGCTAAGCTCCCCTGTTGCTAATAGCAGGACTTCAGCGTCTGGTGCCACGCTTGGTCCAGACGCTTATCTGTTCCTTGTGCCTTGTAGCTCTCTAACCTCTAGTGGGCGAGACTGTAGCGCGAACGCCCAGCATCGGAGTGATCGGGGTTCGCGCCTCGCTCTCATTCATTTGTTTTCTTTTTCTTTTTCAGCCCCCCAGCGCCTCTTAAGCGCATTTGCCTGGGCTGTTGTTATCCTCCGAGTAGCGAGACTGTAGCGCGAACGCCCAGCATCGGAGCGACCGGGGTTCGCGCCTCGCGTTCATTTATTATTTTTGTATTTATTCTTTTCAGTTCCACAGCGCCTCTTAAGCGCGTTTGCCTGGGCAGTTGTCATCCCCCGGTTGGCGAGATGGTAGCGCGGGCGCCCAGCATCAGAGCGATCAGGGTTCGCGCCTCGCTTTCATTTATCATTTTTTCCTTTTTTTTTGTTTCCGTTGCCTGCGGATCCTGCGGCGCAATCGGGGTTCTCCCGACTGCTTTTTGTTCTGGTTTTGTCTTTTACTTTGTCTTTTATTTCATAAAATAAATAAAATTTATTTTTTAAAAGAATCTGCACCTTGGGTCCTTTCTGCCTCATAACAGAAAGGTGCGACCAGTAATATGGACCCCGCAGATTCCTCCCCGGTAACTGACATCTTGCGCCACCAGGGGGTGGCTTTGGGCCGGCATGAGCTAGCGCTCACAGAGCTGGCACAGCGGGTAGGCGATCTTTACCTGCGTGTGCCGGCTACTGAGACCGGCCCAAGCCATCATGGCCATCTTCCTGGCCCCCCCGGAAATTCCCTGGGGGGCGAGACCCCTATTCCGCCCCCCGAGCGATTTTCAGGAGAGGCCAAAAAGTGCCGTGGGTTTCTCCTACAGTGCTCGTTGGCCTTCGAGTTACAGCCATCACGCTTCCCCACAGAACGCTCCAAGGTGGCCTTTATTATTTCTCTTTTAACAGGCCGAGCCTTGGAGTGGGCCACTGCGCTCTGGGAGCAGAACGCTCCCGAGTGTTCTTCTGAGGGTGCGTTTAGGGGTGCCCTCAAAGACACCTTCTTTCACCCCTCTGGAGGGCGGGAAGCAGGGCCTAGGCTACTTGAACTCACACAGGGCCATCGGCCGGTGGCGGATTATGTCATTGAATTTCGCACCCTAGCCGCTGAATGCGGTTGGGGCGAGGGGGCGTTAACCGCCATTTTTCACCGGGGCCTTGGGGAGAACATCAAGGACGAGTTGGCCACTCGTGACCTCCCCACCACTCTTAGCGCCTTTTACTCGCTGGCCACCTCCATCGACACTCGCCTCCGCCAGCGAATGCAGGAGCGAGGTGTTCGACCCTCTTTTTCCGGGCCTCAGGGTTCGTCCAGACCGGTGTCTCCTGATCCTGAACCCATGCAGTTGGGTTCCACTTGAGCGACTGCACCTCCGTCTTCGAGCCTTCCTCCTCGTTCACGGAGGCGGTTAAACGAGTAGGCCACTCTCGATTCGGGGAGTTGGGAGTGAGCCGTTTAAACATCCTCCGCCATGGCTTGTTCCTACAGGCCCAGCTGCGTTGGGGTTCAGGGGACACCAACCTAAAGGTCTGTGTGGACTCTGGGGCCGTAGAAAATTTTATTGACATCAACTTGGTACGCGGCTTGGGGATCGAGGTTCAACCCCTACCGACCCCCATCTCGGTTTATGCCGTTGATGGCAGGGCGGTTAGGGGTAGCCCCATCACGCACCAGACCCAACCTCTTACGTTGCGTCTAGGCAGCCACGAGGAACACATCACATTTATGGTGACTTGTGTTCCTCACCTCCAGGTGGTGTTGGGCTACTCCTGGTTGACCAAGCACAACCCTCAGATCGACTGGGCCACCGGTTCGATCTTCATCTGGGGAACTCGGTGCCGGGATTCTTGCCTCCTTCAGGCGGGTACGACTCCCGCATCGTTGGACCCTAAGATGGAGCTCCCGGACCTGGCCCAGATACCAGCCGTGTACCATGACCTGCAAGAGGTTTTTAGCAAGTCCAGGGCGCAGGACTTGCCCCCCCATAGACCGTTCGACTGCGCCATCAACTTGTTGCCCGGCACTTCTCCTCCTAGGGGGCGCCTTTTCTCACTCTCCGGTCCGGAGAAGGTCGCTATGGAGGAGTAAGTGCGTGAGGCACTTAAACAGGGGTTCATCCGTCCTTCTTCCTCCCCGGCCGGGGCGGGGTTTTTCTTTGTAGCAAAGAAGGACGGCGGTTTGCGCCCCTGTGTCGACTATCGCGGTCTTAATGCCATTACGATCAAGGATCGGTACCCGCTGCCGCTGATGGCCACGGCTTTCGAAGCCCTCCAGCGAGCCACTGTTTTTACCAAACTTGACTTACGCAGCGCGTACAACCTGATTCGGATCAGGCAGGGGGACGAGTGGAAGACCGCGTTCCTCACACCCACTGGCCACTATGAATATTTTGTGATGCCTTTTGGGCTGATGAACGCACCGGCGGTCTTCCAACGGTTTATCAATGAGGTCCTACGGGAGACCCTTGATCGTTTCGTCTATGTATATCTAGACGACATTTTGATCTTTAGTCGATCCATTGACGAGCATATAGGGCACGTCCGACGGGTTCTCCAGCTATTGTACGATCATTGTTTATTCGTCAAGCTGGAGAAGTCCGTATTCCACACCCCATCAGTGTCATTCCTGGGGTTTATCGTGTCACAGGGCGCCCTGCGCATGGATCCGGCTAAGATCCAGTCTGTGGAGAGTTGGCCTACTCCAAGTTCTGTCCGCCAAGTGCAAAGGTTTCTGGGCTTTGCAAATTTCTTCCGGCGATTTATTCAGAACTTTAGTACAGTCGCCGCTCCCTTGACGGCCCTTACTGGCAAGGGGCCTTTTAAATGGTCGGTGCCGGCCCAACAAGCCTTTGACAGGCTTAAGTCTCTGTTGACCACTGCACCGGTCTTGCAGTTGCCCGATCCTGAGGAACCCTTCGTTGTCGAAGTGGATGCCTCTGAGGTCGGGGTTGGGGCAATTTTGTCCCAAAGAGCGGGCCCTGAGAAGAAGCTACACCCTTGTGCCTTCTTCTCGCATCGCCTGACTCCAGCCGAGCGGAATTACCCGGTTGGAGACAGGGAACTTTTGGCCATCAAGTTGGCCCTGGACGAGTGGCGCCACTGGCTCGAGGGAGCTAAACATCCCTTCCTTGTTTGGACAGACCACAAGAATCTGTCGTTCATCCAACAAGCGAAGAGGATGAACTCACGTCAGGCTCGGTGGTCTCTATTTTTCGGACGCTTCCATTTCACGCTGTCCTATCGGCCGGGCTCCAAAAATGGTAAGCCGGATGCCCTGTCGAGACAGTGGGAGCCGACCAGACCGGAGACAGAGCCTGATCCCATTCTCCCTTCGACCCAGATTGCTGCCCCAGTGACCTGGGGAATATCTAAGGTCATCCGGGATGCCCAACGGGCAGAGCCGGACCCCGGTGGGGGACCTCCTGATCGACTGTATGTCCCCTCTACAGTTCGCCGTCAGGTATTTGAGTGGGGCCATGCATCCCCTTTTGCGGCGCACCCAGGCGCGACTAAGTCCCTGGTTCTGTTGCGCCGAAGATTTTGGTGGCCGGGGATGGAGAATCAGGTACGTGACTTTGTCCGTGCCTGCCCTGTGTGCGCTTTGAATAAGAGCACCAGAGAGCGCCCACGTGGGCTTCTCCACCCGTTGCCAGTACCCTCTAGACCGTGGTCCCATATTGCTCTGGACTTTGTGACAGGTTTGCCAAAGTCCAGGGGATTCACGGCGGTGCTGGTAATCGTAGACCGGTTCACCAAATCTTGTATATTCGTCCCACTGCCCAAGCTGCCATCCACCAATGACACGGCTCAGATCATCCTGCAACATGTGGTAAGAGCACATGGGGTCCCCTCTGACATTGTGTCGGATCGGGGCCCGCAGTTTGTGAGCCAGTGTTGGCGGGCCTTTTGCCAACTTATTGGCGCTACGGCTAGCTTATCCTCAGGCTACCATCCTGAGTCCAACGGGCAGTCGGAGAGGTTAATTCAGGACCTGAGCAAGATGCTCAGGTGTTTAACTGCAGGGAATCCGGCAGCATGGGCCGATAAGTTGTTGTGGGCTGAGTTCGCCCACAATACCCTGCATCACTCGGCTTTGGGTATGTCACCGTTTGAAGCTCAGTTCGGGTACCCTCCTCCGCTCTTTCCAGAGCAGGAGCAGCAAGTGGCGGTCCCGACGGTACAGCTTCATATCCGCCGCTGCCGCGCCGCCTGGCGCAAAGCAAGGAGGGTCCTTTTGGCCACCCAGCGCTCCATGAAGCGCAATGCTGACCGCAGGCGGCAACCGGCTCTCACTTTCCGGCCGGGTCAACGTGTCCTCGTCTCGACGAGGAATCTCCCCGTCAGAGGTGCCCCACACAAGTTGGCACCCAGATACGTTGGTCCGTTTAAGGTGGTCAGGCGGATAAACCCGGTGACCTATAGGTTGGAGCTTCCTCCCAAAATGAAAGTGCATCCAACCTTTCATGTCTCACAACTCCGACCATTTATGTGCGGAGGAGTTAGACCCCCCCCACAACCCCCCACCCCTCGTATCATCCAGGGTGCCCCTGCCTTTACGGTGCGTCGCCTCCTGAGTAGCAGGAAGGTGCAGGGTAGCACCCAATACTTGGTGGATTGGGAGGGTTACGGCCCCGAGGAGCGTTCATGGGTACCGGCTCGTCAGATCCTGGACCCTGAACTGATCCGCGAGTTCCGTAGGAACCAAGCAGCGGATCTTGGGACCTCGGGAGCTGTCCCTAGGGGGGGGGGGTACTGTTAGGGTGCCTGCGGTAGCTGGTGAACTTACCCCGGGTTCCCGGCGAAGGAGGCGTTACAGACCCAAACCCAGCAAGGCCTCTAGTAGGAGAGCGGCTGATTAGGGCGATTGCCTGCAGCTGCACCTGGCTTATTTAATCTGCCAGTGTGCAGCAGCGGGGGTCGCACCTTTGTTTGTGTTGGCCTGTGTAAGCCCGGTGGCGAGAACGTCCTCTCGCTCCCATTTTGACAGGGAAAGACGGTAGCCCGAACGGTGGTTTAGGTCGTTCGGGATTGTAAAGCGCTTTGCTGAGGTATAGTCCTTTCATTTCTTTCATCTTAGGGAAAGTGGTGCGATTATGCTCAGCCCTCGCGCTGCCCGTTTGTTTATAGCTTTGTGCTAAGCTCCCCTGTTGCTAATAGCAGGACTTCAGCGTCTGGTGCCACGCTTGGTCCAGACGCTTATCTGTTCCTTGTGCCTTGTAGCTCTCTAACCTCTAGTGGGCGAGACTGTAGCGCGAACGCCCAGCATCGGAGCGATCGGGGTTCGCGCCTCGCGTTCATTTATTATTTTTGTATTTATTCTTTTCAGTTCCACAGCGCCTCTTAAGCGCGTTTGCCTGGGCAGTTGTCATCCCCCGGTTGGCGAGACGGTAGCGCGGACGCCCAGCATCGGAGCGATCAGGGTTCGCGCCTCGCTTTCATTTATCATTTTTTCCTTTTTTTTTGTTTCAGTTGCCTGCGGATCCTGCGGCGCAATCGGGGTTATCCCGACTGCTTTTTGTTCTGGTTTTGTCTTTTACTTTGTCTTTTATTTCATAAAATAAATACTGTAAATATATACAGTGTATCACAAAAGTGAGTACACCCCTCACATTTCTGCAGATATTTAAGTATATCTTTTCATGGGACAACACTGACAAAATGACACTTTGACACAATGAAAAGTAGTCTGTGTGCAGCTTATATAACAGTGTAAATTTATTCTTCCCTCAAAATAACTCAATATACAGCCATTAATGTCTAAACCACCGGCAACAAAAGTGAGTACACCCCTAAGAGACTACACCCCTAAATGTCCAAATTGAGCACTGCTTGTCATTTTCCCTCCAAAATGTCATGTGATTTGTTAGTGTTACTAGGTCTCAGGTGTGCATAGAGAGCAGGTGTGTTCAATTTAGTAGTACAGCTCTCACACTCTCTCATACTGGTCACTGAAAGTTCCAACATGGCACCTCATGGCAAAGAACTCTCTGAGGATCTTAAAAGACGAATTGTTGCGCTACATGAAGATGGCCAAGGCTACAAGAAGATTGCCAACACCCTGAAACTGAGCTGCAGCACAGTGGCCAAGATCATCCAGCGTTTTTAAAGAGCAGGGTCCACTCAGAACAGACCTCGCGTTGGTCGTCCAAAGAAGCTGAGTGCACGTGCTCAGCGTCACATCCAACTGCTGTCTTTGAAAGATAGGCGCAGGAGTGCTGTCAGCATTGCTGCAGAGATTGAAAAGGTGGGGGGTCAGCCTGTCAGTGCTCAGACCATACGCCGCACACTACATCAAATTGGTCTGCATGGCTGTCACCCCAGAAGGAAGCCTCTTCTGAAGTCTCTACACAAGAAAGCCCGCAAACAGTTTGCTGAAGACATGTCAACAAAGGACATGGATTACTGGAACCATGTCCTATGGTCTGATGAGACCAAGATTAATTTGTTTGGTTCAGATGGTCTCAAGCATGTGTGGCGGCAATCAGGTGAGGAGTACAAAGATAAGTGTGTCATGCCTACAGTCAAGCATGGTGGTGGGAATGCCATGGTCTGGGGCTGCATGAGTGCAGCAGGTGTTGGGGAGTTACATTTCATTGAGGGACACATGAACTCCAATATGTACTGTGAAATACTGAAGCAGAGCATGATCCCCTCCCTCCGGAAACTGGGTCGCAGGGCAGTGTTCCAGCATGATAATGACCCCAAACACACCTCTAAGACGACCACTGCTTTATTGAAGAGGCTGAGGGCAAAGGTGATGGACTGGCCAAGCATGTCTCCAGACCTAAACCCAATAGAACATCTTTGGGGCATCCTCAAGCGGAAGGTGGAGGAGCGCAAAGTCTCGAATATCCGCCAGCTCCGTGATATCGTCATGGAGAAGTGGAAAAGCATTCCAGTGGCAACCTGTGAAGCTCTGGTAAACTCCATGCCCAGGAGAGTTAAGGCAGTTCTGGGAAATAATGGTGGCCACACAAAATATTGACACTTCAGGAACTTTCACTAAGGGGTGTACTCACTTTTGTTGCCGGTGGTTAAGACATTAATGGCTGTATATTGAGTTATTTTGATGGAAGAATAAATTTACACTGTTATATAAGCTGCACACAGACTACTTTTCATTGTGTCAAAGTGTCATTTTGTCAGTGTTGTCCCATGAAAAGATATACTTAAATATCTGCAGAAATGTGAGGGGTGTACTCACCTTTGTGATACACTGTATATATATATATATATATATATATATATATATATATATAAAATAAACATGTTACTAGATGTTTATTAGCCTTATGCAATGCATTTCATTAAGCTCTTTTTAATGCACCCCCCTCATTTGTCCTCCCACTCTAGTCATATCCAATTGCCTGATTTGTATTTCCATATTTACTGCTGCTGATCTCTACTTCTGACGAACCCACACTCCCTTCAATACGTGCAGTGTCTGACCACTTCTTTTCACCTGCACAAAGCAGGTTTATATGGGGATCCGTATCGCGCATGGAGAATCACACATCGATCTCCATTATCCCCAGTGCAGGAGTCATCGATCAGCTGTGACTGCTGCAGTTATGAGAAATCCCCTCCAGCCTTCCTCCCTTAGACCAGTCAGTCATGTCCGTGTAGGCACCTGGCTTCTGGGGGGGGACTTTTACTTTGATGAAATAACAGTGTGAAGGATCATGATGCATTGGACGAAACATTGTGCTCTTACTTCTGAGAAACAATGCAAAATATTACAATGTTGCATCCAAACACCTCAAGAAGAATTCCGTAAAATGGTAAGTCTATTTATGTAACATTTATTTTCAATTCTTGTCATGTTTCTGGAAATAAATAAAAATAAATATAGAAATATATATAACACCAGAGCTGGGATTTCGAATACATTGTATAGAATCTCAGCCCTGCCATCCAGCTGGGCAGCAATATGAACAACGATTGGCTTGTTGTTCATACAGGGTGGGTAAGCCGGAGCAAGGACCTCATAACTGATACAATTACAACCTCTGCTGGCTGATGAGTGCCGTCTGCACAGAGTTGGGGAATAATGTGATCAGCATGTGGCTCTCCATACACAAAGCTGATTTGCATATGAACTTGCCTCGTGCAGGTGAAAAGATGCAGTCGGCTACTGCACGTGTCGGAGGGGGCGTGTGTAAGTCTCGCTCTCCTCAATTGGGACGGGGGTCAGCTCCAGTAGAGAGGAAGCATAATGCAATTGGGTAAAAATTGGACGCGCTAAAAATTTAGAGAAAAGAGAAGAAAAAAAGAAATATATATACAGTATACATATACAGTGCCTTGCAAAAGTATTCAGCCCCCTTGAACTTTTCAACCTTTTGCCACATTTCAGGCTTTAAACATAAAGATATGAAATTGTAATTTTTTGTGAAGAATCAATAACAAGTGCGACACAATTGTGAAGTGGAACGAAATTTATTGGATATTTTAAACTTTTTTTAGAAATAAAAACCTGAAAAGTGGGGCGTGCAATATTATTCAGCCCCTTTACTTTCAGTGCAGCAAACTCACTCCAGAAGTTCAGTGAGGATCTCTGAATGATCCAATGTTGACCTAAATGACTGATGGTGATAAATAGAATCCACCTGTGTGTAATCAAGTCTCCGTATAAATGCACCTGCTCTGTGATAGTCTCAGAGTTCTGTTTAAAGCGCAGAGAGCATCATGAAGACCAAGAAACACACCAGGCAGGTCCGAGATACTGTTGTGGAGAAGTTTAAAGCCGGATTTGGATACAAAAAGATTTCCCAAGCTTTAAACATCTCAAGGAGCACTGTGCAAGCGATCATATTGAAATGAAGGGAGTATCAGACCACTGCAAATCTACCAAGACCCGGCCGTCCCTCTAAACTTTCAGCTCATACAAGGAGAAGACTGATCAGAGATGCAGCCAAGAGGCCCATGATCACTCTGAATGAACTGCAGAGATCTACAGCTGAGGTGGGAGACTCTGTCCATAGGACAACAATCAGTCGTACACTGCACAAATCTGGCCTTTATGGAAGAGTGGCAAGAAGAAAGCCATTTCTCAAAGATATCTATAAAAAGTCACCTGGGAGACACACCAAGCATGTGGAAGAAGGTGCTCTGGTCAGATGAAACCAAAATCGAACTTTTTGGCCACAACGCAAAACGTTATGTTTGGCATAAAAGCAACACAGCTCATCACCCTGAACACACCATCCCCACTGTCAAACATGGTGGTGGCAGCATCATGGTTTGGGCCTGCTTTTCTTCAGCAGGGACAGGGAAGATGGTTAAAATTGATGGGAAGATGGATGGAGCCAAATACAGGACCATTCTGGAAGAAAACCTGTTGCAGTCTGCAAAAGACCTGAGACTGGGACGGAGATTTATCTTCCAACAAGACAATGATCCAAAACATAAAGCAACATCTACAATGGAATGGTTCACAAATAAACTTATCCAGGTGTTAAAATGGCCAAGTCAAAGTCCAGACCTGAATCCCATCGAGAATCTGTGGAAAGAGCTGAAAACTGCTGATCACAAACGCTCTCCATCCAACCTCACTGAGCTCGAACTGTTTTGCAAGGAAGAATGGGCAAAAATTTCTGTCTCTCGATGTGCAAAACTAATAGAGACATACCCCAAGCGACTTGCAGCTGTAATCGCAGCAAAAGGTGGCGCTACAAAGTATTAACGCAAGGGGGCTGAATAATATTGCACGCCTCACTTTTCAGTTTTTTATTTCTAAAAAAAGTTTAAAATATCCAATAAATTTCGTTCCACTTCACGATTGTGTCCCGCTTGTTGTTGATTCTTCACAAAAAATTACAATTTCATATCTTTATGTTTAAAGCCTGAAATGTGGCAAAAGGTTGAAAAGTTCAAGGGGGCTGAATACTTTTGCAAGGCACTGTATATAAAGAAAATAATGAAAGTGAAAACCATACTCAAAATAATTATATTTTACTTCGGATATTTTTCTATAGCCTTATGCTGGGAAAAAAACCCCACATTTTATATGATAGTTGCTGAAAATGTATGACCTTACAGAAACAAAACAAAAAATGAATCTTGTGAGCTTTTTAAAGCTGGAATCCATGGCAAGGCTGCCATGTAAAAACTTAACACCAAAGGCCAATGTGCAAACATGCATAATGCCGTGTTTAACACAATCCCTGGACATTTAAACTAAACAAAAAAAGCAATATGGTCTGATATTCTTCAACCATTTTTTTTACAACTGGGTAAATTTATGTTGGGAGAAAGCCAAATAACTCCTTAAACCTACATTGACAGCTGCCGATCCATTCTTATTCATAGTGATTCTGCATTACACAGATGAGGCATAACACCTCCTTGTTTCTACACTCACTGTCCATTTTATCAGCTCCACTTACCATATAGGAGCACTTTGTAGTTCTACAACTACTGACTGTAGTCTATCTGTTTCTCTGCATGCTTTGTTAGCCCTCTTTGATGCTGTTCTTCAATGGTCAGGACCCCCACAGGACCACTACAGAGCAGGTATTATTTAGGTGGTGGATCATTCTCAGCACTGCAGTGACACTGACATGGTGGTGGTGTGTTAGTGTGTGTTGTGCTGGTATGAGTGGATAAGACACAGCAGCGCTGCTGGCTTTTTAAACACCTCACTGTCACTGCTGGATTGAGAATAGTCCACCAACCAAAAATATTCAGCCAACAGCGCCCCGTGGGCAGTGTCCTATGACCTCTGATGAAGGTCTGGAAGATGACCAACTCAAACAGCAGCAATAGATGAGCGATCGTCTCTGACTTTACATCTACAAGGTGGACCAACCAGGTAGGAGTGTCTAATAGAGTGGACAGTGAGTGGACATGGTATTTAAAAACTCCAGCAGTGCTGCTGTGCCTGATACACTCATACCAGCACAACACACACTAACACACCACCAGCATGTCATAGTCACTGCAGTGCTGAGAATCATCCACCACCTAAATAATACATGCTCTGTGGTGGTCCTGTGGGGGTCCTGACCATTAAAGAACAGTGTGAAAAGCAGGCTAAAAAAGTATTTAGAGAAACAGATGGACTACAGTCAGTAATTGTAGAACTACAAAGTGATTCTACTGTATATGGTAAGTGACATAGATAACATGGTAAGATAACATGGTAAGATAACATGGACAGTGAGTGTCGAAACAAGGAGGTGGTTTTAATGTTATGCCTCATTGGTGTATTTTGGCATCCACAGTCACCAGATTTAAACAATATTAAACCTTTATTCTACTGTGAAGTAGATCTCCACCATCATTTATTCATGTATTTATTGTCTGTTTTTGCCTTTTATTGGTCAGAGTCACAGTGGGTTTGATTCATTGAGCAAAAGGCAGGTAACACCCCCGACCGGTCTCCAGTTCATCACAGGGCAGATACACACACTCACACCTAGGGCAATTCAGTGGCCTGACTGGATGTCTTTAGACTTGTGGGAGGAAACCGGATAACCTGGAGGAAACCCACACGGACACAGGAAAAACATTCAAACTCCACACTGAAAGGGCGAACCTTTTTTTGCTGTGAGGTGACACTGCTATCCACTGTGCATCCGTGCCCTTTATTCAAAATGTTTTTTAGAAGAGTGCACCATCTCAGCACACACACACACACACACACACACACACACACACACTCCTAGGGCAATTCAATAGCTCCAACTGACCTGAATGGATGCCTTTAGACTTGTGGGAGGAAACTGGATAACTCGGAGGAAATCCACACAGACACAGGGAGAACATGCAAACTCAACACTGACTTATCGAACCCAGGCCTTTTTTGCTGTAACCACTGTGCAACCAAGCCATCCATCCAAAATATTTTCTTTTAGAATAATGGTCCATCTCAGCACACACACACACACACACACACGAAGAAATAAGGACTCATAGGACAGCATTTTAAGCATAATATAAGCTGTTGTTTTGCAGGCAAATGTCATCCCCAATCATGTTTCCTGATATTACTATATCATAATGAGGTCCGTTATCCCAAGTTATTATCAATAACAGTGGAGAGATGACGTAGAAGTGACTTTTACTTATTTTACGCCTGCAGAGGGGAACCCTTACGGGTGGAGGGTGTACCCTTTGGATAAAGTATGGCACAGATAGTCATAATCACTTCAGAAAGGACCGCGTAGTTTCTCATCACCCATCTCACGTATCTCTCTCGTTTCTCTGCGCGGCCACAAGAGGCTCCGCAGGTTGCGCGCTGCATGAGCGTTGAGGGTACAACGAGAGCGCGCCGCGCGTTCACGCCACACGCGCCTTATTCGAGGAGCTGCTCGAAGTGAGAGCAACTCGCTCCGACTCAGCCACTGCGCTCGGCTCGGCTCGGCTCAGCTCAGCTCGGCTACTTCTCACCGGTAAGTGTCCGCGTTTATGCTTATTTATTTTGGGTATTTTTGGACTGACCGATCAGCCGGGTAAAGCTGGGGCATTAGTGAAAGAGAAGCGGGTGCGTTTTTTTGGAACTGGTACATTTACGCGCGGACAGGTTGCTGATAACAAGCCGCACCTGGTTGCTTGATTTTTTTTAAAGGATTGTCTGAAAGTGTGACTTAGTGATTGTTTTGATTTATTCTAAATGTGAATAAACAATCAGGTACAGTTTTATTTATTCTATCAGTTTTTTTTAAGACTGATGCGCGCAAAAATGTGCGTCCCTGGGTCTTGATAAAAGTTAAAGAAATCGATTTAACGTTGTCTGTAAAATTCCCTTATTCATATTATGCCTAATGTATGATTGCTACAGCTTTAATATGGGCTGCTTTTTGTTAGTAGTGTGTTTTAGACAAATGAAAATAAGGAGAATTTAGCTCAAAGCAGATTGCCTATAATAAACCCTAGTTATATAAATTATGTAGAAAGAGTTATACACATGCATCTGATATAAACTGTAGTTAGACATTTGAGGCTGCATGTGGTTATATGATTTTAAGACCACAATTAATAATTTAACATTGAGCAGTTCATACAAATCTGCAGATTTTAGTTAATCATTGTAGCCTCACAACAAGAAGGTCCTGGGTTTGATCTCCAGGTGGGGCGGTCCGGGTCCTTTCTGTGTGGAGTTTGCATGTTCCCCCAGTGTCTGTGTGGGTTTCCTCCAGGAGCTCCGGTTTCCTCCCAGTCCAAAGATATTCAAGTGAGGTGAATTGGAGCTACAAAATTGTCCATGACTTGGTTGAGACTTGAAGAGATGAATCTTGTATAACGGATAACTACCGTTTCTGTCATGAATGTAACCAAAGTGTGTAAAACATGACTTTAAAATCCTAATAAATAAAATTTGTAGTTATACAAATAGATTTGATAGAATCACCAAGTAGAAATTTGGAACTGCACGTGATTATACGCTTTTATGACTGCAAGTAATAATTTAACAATGTAGCAGATTTTCGTTAGTTAATCTAGCATTAGAGCATGTTTTGCACTTTCTGTTCATTCAGCAAAGTAGCATACATGCTTCCTATTTGAATGAATCACTAAATGTTAGTTAATCACAGCAGGTGTTAATGTAGCAAAAACATGAATGACCGGTATAGTTTCTTAGTAGGTGGTATTTAATCAATAGACATGTCCATTTAGCATATAACTAATTACTGAAAGGTGCATTTGTTAGTTTATTAATCTTGGCGTTGATATAAAACTATAGGATTTGATTCTGCAATGGGGATTTTGTCTTGTGTCCACTTGTAGTAAGCCGCCGCCAAGCTCAACAGCTTCATTCATTTATTTTTTTGTTGCTTTGATTCCTAACTTTAACTCTGCAACTCATGCTGGTTGCATATAGAATTGCTGTAGAAGTGTACATCAGATCAGTTTTGATTCATGGCTTTAAGGATTTGTGGCTCTCCATCCTCTGCTGATTTTAGTTCTCGTCCTGTATAATGTACAGGTGATGTAGAATTACGTGGTGAGTTTGACAGTTTTGTTTGAGATGCTGCAGAATGTCAGAATAAGTGGGACATTTTATGCACTGAATGCTTGAAAAAATGCATTGTATATTATAGTTGCTGAAAAAAAGCTGGAATCCATGGCAAGTCTGCCATGTAAAACTTTAAACATCAAAGACAAAGGTGCAAACACGCATAATGTTGTGTTTATCACAGTCGCTGGACATTTAAACTAAAGAAAAGAAGTAGTATGGTCTGATTTAACGTTGAGAAGAAGCCAGATAATTCCTTAAACCTACAATGACAGTTGCTGATTGTTTTTTTATCCTGGTGATTCTCCTATATTTTATTATGATGATAATAATGTCCCTCACTAGAGTAACTAAATGACCACTAGGATGATCTGCTGTGTTATTTTGATTTATGTCTTTATGGCTGTATGGATTTGTGGCTCTCCATTGTTTGCTGATTTTAGTTCTCGTCCTGTATAAGGTACAGGTGTTGTAGAATTATGTGGTGGGTTTGACAGTTTTGTTTGAGGTGCTGCAGAATGTCAGGATAAGTGGGGCATTTTATGCACTGAGTGCTTGAAAAAACGTGTTTTATATTAAAACTGGAATCCATGGCAAGTCTGCCATGTAAAGACTTTAAACATCAAAGGCACATGTGCAAACACACATAATGTTGTGTTTATCGCAATCCCTGGACATTTAAACTAAAGAAAAGAAGTAATATGGTCTGATTTCACAGTTTTCTACAACTAGGTAAATTTGACATTGGGAAGACGCCAGATAATTCCTTAAACCTGCAATGACGGCTGCTGATCGTTTTTTTTTTATCTTGGTGATTCTCCTATATTTTATTTTAATGATAATAATGTCCCATACTAGAGTAATTGGATGACCACTAGTATGATTCGTTGTGTTTTTTGTTATTTATGGCTTTATGGCTGTATGGATCTGTGGCTCTCCATTGTTTGCTGATTTTAGTTCTCGTCCTATATAAGGTACAGGTGTTGTAGAATTACGTGGTGAGTTTGACAGTTTTGTTTGAGATGCTGCAGAATGTCAGGGTAAGTGGAGCATTTTATGCACTGAATGCTTGAAAAAATGCGTTTTATATTATAGCTGCTGAAAAAAAGCTGGAATCCATGGCAAGTCTGGCATGTAAAAACTTTAAACATAAAAGGCAAATGTGCAAACACGCATAATGTTGTGTTTATCACAATACCTGGACATTTAAACATTAAGAAAAGAAGTAATATGGTCTGATTTCACAGTTTTCTACAACTAAGTAAATTTAACGTTGGGAAGAAGTTAGGTAATTCCTTAAACCTACAATGACGGCTGCTGATCCGTTCTTTTGTCCTGGTGATTCTCCTATATTTTATTATGATGATAATAATGTCCCATACTAAAGTAACTGGATGACCACGATTTGCTGATTTTCTTTATTAATGGCTTTGTGGATTTGTGGCTCTCCATCCTCTGCTGTATAAGGTACAGGTGATGTAGAATTATGTGGTGAGTTTGACAGTTTTGTTTAAGGTGCTGCAGAATGTCAGGGTATTTGGGACAGTTCATGCACTGACTGTTGCTGTTGCTGAGATCTGTTTACTGAAACACTATCTTGCTAAAAACAAGAAATAAATATTTTCTCAGGCAACCACAATGATTAAATCAACAAAATAAGGCTTTGCCTTTTAGCATCGGTTTCTGAAATGCTGCACTTTGTATTTTTCTGTTTTTACAGTCAGAACAGTAATAAGTCACATAATGCACAGGGTCAGCATTATGTGCATAAAACACTGAATAGAGAGGAACATTTAAAAAAGAAACCACCCTAAAAAGAAACAGAAGTGAGTATAAAGTAGATTAGATGTCCAAAACCATAACATAACCATACAAACCATACAAATCTTACCACGTACAACTAACTATTAAACATTACATTATAACAAAATCTTATTCCAAGTGTGATGATATACTAATGCTGTTTTATTAAGTTACATGTACTGTGCTTAATCACGTTGGCTCCCCAACCCTTAATTAATAAGGAATATCATTTTGCAGTTCAAGTATTTAAGACTAATTAAAAACTGAGCTGATGTACTGACTAATTAAAATCTAAATCATTGCTTTATCCCCGAGACATGTGTGAACTTCTCATATAAAACTAGACATGCATTATTATACGTATTATCATATTCTAAGACGAAAAGGTTGCCAGTAGGCTAATTAAAGCATATAAGATTGGTGCATGGCATTTTGGAGAAAAGGACATTTGGTGCGTAGGGAAAAAGGTGTTAAAACTGTTAAGAGGGAGGAGGTAGAAATCATAAAATCTCCAGTGCTGAATTAATGCTTTGAGTGTTCAACTGGGTCCCGCTGGACATAAACGAACACTGTAGGTGATAATTCAGCATTAATATATTTCTTTTGCTGTGTAGGTGTTAAGGGGGCAGCAGGTACTGCTCTATGTAAATTGGCACGTTGGCACAGTACTGCAGAATCCTGATAAAACTGATTCTATCTATTATTATTTTCTGTATCGCTTGGGAGCCCCTATCAATTTGATGTTATGTATAAAAATCGAATGTAAACCAAACACCTACCTGCACTGCGATAAATATAGTTTTTTTTTGGTATTTGACCATCAGTGATTACATTCTACAGCACTTCTATGGTAAACATGGACCAGTCAGTGTCTGATTTGAATTTGACCACAGACATAATAGCATTTTTCTAATCTGAAAACATGGGTCTTGTCTCAATGTCCAGAACTTACAATGGACTTTATCACAGACTGGACTGAACGATGAAGAACTCCAATTATTTTTTGCTAGTTATAACTTTCAGTTCAATTGAATTCTGTGTTTGTATGATTTGTTTAAATCCTATTTATTTAAAGTATCCTCCAGGCCACCCAAGAAGGATGGGTCTCTTCTGAGTCTGGTTCCTCTCAAGGTTTCTTTCTGTATTTTTAAGGGAGTTTTTCCTTGCCACTGTCACCCTCGGCTTGCTCAATAGGGGTTTTTGGTCTGTCGGTCCTGGATTCTGTAAAGTTGCTTTGAGACAATGTATATTGTAAAAAGCGCTATATAAATAAATTTGATTTGACTTGACTTTAGCTAAAACTAGGGATGTAACGATACACTCTAACCACGATGCGATGCAATTCACGATACTGGGTTCACAATACAATACGATTTTTTCCCGATTTTTTTATTTTTTTAACAAAATTAAATTGAAGACAAATCATGACAAAGTTTCATTTTATTATTTCTCTTTAAAAATAATGAAATAAAATACTGTATTTGTGCTTATCTTTTACTTATCTGAATAATGAATGCACTTTTTTTTTGAGGTAGGTACAAACTATGCAAAACAATACTGTACATTTCCCTTTTTGTGTAAAAAACCCCCCTGAAATTAAATAAATTCCACATTAAATAAATAAATGAATAATACAAGTAAAGAAAGTATCCTCACATAAATAAATTTGGCTGGAAAATTCCGAACCTGGCAACCCTGTAGTGACATCAACCAGGCGAGGTGAATAGCGCCAGTGCCCTCTGCTGTTTAAAGTGATTATTTTTAACTTTCTTGTGGTGCATTGTTACATCCCTAGCTAAAACATGTCCAGTCAGTTTTATTTAAGGTAGACTGGACTGAGAAAAAAAACATGCCTGTTTAAAATTTTACTAATATAACCTTAATTACATTGAATTGCCCACAGACACTGCATTGCTATCTTTATTACCAAAGTCCTGAGAGATTTAAAGAAATTGGTATTACTTTCTCTAATTATCTAACATTCCTCTTTTCCGACAAGCAGCTGTTTTATAAAGTGGAGAAGACAGTCTGATCTGCCGGGAAGCTATGAATAAAGTTGAAGAAATTTTTTTTTCACATGCCGACCCCATCCATCCATCGCTCATTTATTTTGTGTGTAAATATGGGCGGTCGGCGTGACTGTAAATTATTGGCACAAAACGAACGCGCTATAGATTGGTTGTGATTTATGTTTGACACCCACAACCGCAAGGGCACCTACAGTCTAAGCCACAGCTCTTGATAAATCGATTGGATAAAGCTGCGAGCCTGGGACATTGATTACAGTTTACTGAGAATAAACCAGACTCTGTGAGGGAAAGAAGAGGGAGTTAAAAACCAGGGAGGTAATATGGCTTACAAATGAGAGAGGTTTTATGGTTTGTGGAAATGGAGTCATTAGGGTTTTTCTTTTTTGTAATTGATGCAGACTCAGTGGGTTGGAGTTCAGGGCTCACTGCTGCGGTCCTGCACCTGCTGCAGGAGCCTCTGCTGCAGAACTTAAGTTTAAATTAGCCACTGTGTTACGATCTCACACCTGCTCTGAGAGCCAGCGAGTGCCAGAGGAGCTCGCTCCTCATCTTCCGCCCAGCACTCTGTGGGGGTGTGTGTTTGTGTGCAAATGTGTGTGAATGTTTCAGTGTGTATGCTTTTTCTCAGGTACCGGTGCCAGCGTTTTGTTTTCCTGCTGTTGTTTTAGAAAAATGACATGGATTTGTATATGATATTCAATTCTGTGTAAGAAATGAGTGTCTGGATTGTTTTTCAATTGTTCTTTCAAATGTTCTTTCTTGTTGGTGTTCGATTTATGTCAGAACCTCTTAGACTAGCAAAATAAATACACATCCATGGTCCATGAGGGGAGGGGGGGGGGGAAGAGCATAAAAAATGTATACACTGTGTATAAAAAATTTATACACTGATCAGCCATAACATTAAAACCACCTCCTTGTTTCTACACACATTGTCCATTTTATCAGCTCCACTTACCATATAGAAGCACTTTGTAGTTCTACAATTACTGACTGTAGTTCATCTGTTTCTCTGCATGCTTTGTTAGCCCCCTTTCATGCTGTCTTCAATGGTCAGGACTCTCCCAGGACCACCACAGAGTAGGTATTATTTGGGTGGTGGGTCATTTTCAGCACTTCAGTGACACTGACATGGTGGTGGTGTGTTAGTGTGTGTTGTGCTGGTATGTGTGGATAAGACACACAAATGCTGATGGAGTTATTAAACACCTCACTGTCACTGCTGGACTGAGAATAGTCCACCAACCAAATATACCCAGCTAATAGCGCCCTGTAGGCAGCGTCCTGTGACCACTGCTGAAGGTCTAGAAGATGACCAACTCAGCAATAGATTAGCGATCGTCTCTGACTTTACATCTACAAGGTGGACCAGCTAGGTAAGAGTGTTTAATATAGTGGACAGTGAGTGAACACAGTATTTAAAAACTCCAGCAGCGTTGCTGTGTCTGATCCACTCATACCAGCACAACACACACTAACACACCACCACTATGTCATTATCACTGCAGTGCTGAGAATGATCCACCACCTAAATAATACCTACTCTGTGGTGGTCCTGTGGGGGCCTGACCATTGAAGAACAGGGTGAAAGCAGTCTAAAAAAGTATGTAGAGAAATAGATGGACTACAGTCAGTAATTGTAGAACTACAAAGTGCTCCTATATGGTAAGTGGAGCTGATAAAATAGACAGTGAGTGTAGAAACAAGGAGGTGGTTTTAATGTTATGGCTGATCAGTGTATATGATAATGATACAGTATGTGTGTAGCGGTGGGGGTCGGGGGGTTAGACGGCCGAGGATTAGAAGTCACAGTTTCTTCTTTTCACATTTCATTTTCATCAACTGCTTTATCCTGGTCAGCTGGTCAGCATAGGCGTAACTGACTTTAGTTAAAACCTGTCCTGTCAGTGTTATTTAAGGTAGGTTTGAACTGAGTAAAAGCATACCTGTTTAAAATTATACTAATATAACCTTAATTACATTGAATTGCCTGCAGCCACTGCATTCATTTTCATCAACTGCTTTATCCTGGTCAGGTTCATCGTTGTCTATTATATATAATATATTTGCATTGCTCAGGCATTTGTATGCAGTAGTGGCATTTAAGCATTGTTTTGTGTTAGTATGTATTGTTGGAGTGCACTGTATGTTTATTCTATTTGTAAAGTACAACAGTGGGGATGGTCTTATTTTTTAAACTGATCAAGTCTACAGCACCTGATTATAGCTGAGTAACTGGATCTTCAAATTTTTTTCCATACTGTGTTTATACTGTGCTGATTTGTAATCTTAGTGGAAGAAGTATGATCACTATAATATAAAGCTATAATCATATGCTTACATGTACATTGGGGCCAAAAAGTATTTAGTCAGCCACTGATTGTGCAAGTTCTCCTACTTAGAAAGATGAGAGAGGTCTGTAATTTTCATCATAGGTACACTTCAACTATGAGAGACAAAATGAGAAAAAAAAAAATCCAGGAAATCACATTGTAGGATTTTTAAAGAATTTATTTGTAAATTGTGGTGGAAAATAAGTATTTGGTCAATAACAAAAGTTCAACTCAATACTTTGTAACATAACCTTTGTTGGCAATGACAGAGGTCAAACGTTTCCTGTAAGTCTTCACCAGGTTTGCACTCACTGTAGCTGGTATTTTGGCCCATTCCTCCATGCAGATCTCCTCTAGAGCAGTGATGTTTTGGGGCTGTCGCTGGGCAACACGGACTTTCAACTCCCTCCACAAATTTTCTATGGGGTTGAGGTCTGGAGACTTGCTAGGCCACTCCAGGACCTTAAAATGCTTTTTACGGAGCCACTCCTTCGTTGCCCGAGCGGTGTGTTTGGGATCATTGTCATGCTGGAAGACCCAGCCACGTTCCATCTTCAATGCTCTTACTGATGGAAGGAGGTTTTGGCTTAAAATCTCACGATACATGGCCCCGTTCATTCTTCCCTTAACACGGATCAGTCGTCCTGTCCCCTTTGCAGAAAAACAGCCCCAAAGCATGATGTTTCCACCCCCATGCTTCACAGTAGGTAGGTGTTCTTGGGATGCAACTCAGCATTCTTCTTCCTGCAAACATGACGAGTTGAGTTTTTACCAAAAAGTTTTATTTTGGTTTCATCTGACCACATGATATTCTCCCAATCCTCTTCTGGATCATCCATATGCTCTCTGGCAAACTTCAGACGGGCCTGGACATGTACTGGCTTAAGCAGGGGGACACGCCTGGCACTGCAGGATTTGAGTCCCTCTCGGCGTAGTGTGTTACTGATGGTAGCCTTTGTTACTTTGGTCCCAGCTCTCTGCAGGTCATTCATCAGGTCCCTCCGTGTAGTTCTGGGATTTTTGCTCACCGTTCTCATGATCATTTTGACCTCACGGGATGAGATCTTGCGTGGGGCCCCAGATCGAGGGAGATTATCAATGGTCTTGTATGTCTTCCATTTTCTTACAATTGCTCCCACAGTTGATTTATTCACACCAACCTGCTTGCCTACTGTAGATACACTCTTCCCAGCCTGGTGCAGGTCTACAATTTTCTTCCTGGTGTCCTTCGACAGCTCTTTGGTCTTGGCCATGGTTGAGTTTGGAGTCTGACTGTTTGAGGCTGTGGACAGGTGTCTTTTATACAGATAACGAGGTCAAACAGGTGCCATTAATACAGGTAACGAGTGGAGGACAGAAGAGCTTCTTAAAGAACAAGTTACAGGTCTGTGAGAGCCAGAAATCTTGCTTGTTTGTGGGTGACCAAATACTTATTTTCCACCATAATTTACAAATAAATTCTTTAAAAATCTTACAATGTGATTTCCTGGATTTTTTTTTTTCTTCATTTTGTCTCTCATAGTTGAAGTGTACCTATGATGAAAATTACAGACCTCTCTCATCTTTCTAAGTAGGAGAACTTGCACAATCAGTGGCTGACTAAATACTTTTTGGCCCCACTGTATGTATGCAAGAATGTACATGTCAAGATCTACACATCACATGTACATCTTGCATGCTACACATTAGGTGTACTGACATGGGTTATGGAACCCTTGGAACCCCTATTATACCACTAACATCAGGGGCAAGCATATTTTGTTCCAGCTAGGGATGTAAATTCTACCAATAAGAGAAGAATAACTCATCTAAATGTCAAACAAATAAGTGTGTTTTAGGTGCAAAGTCTAATTAAATAAAACAAAACCTAATATAGTTTTAGCTCAAGTTCTAGAAATGGTATCTTCTTCTTCTTTCGGCTTTTCCCTTTTTTCAGGGGTCGCCACAGCGAGTCATCCTCATGATCGCTCATTGATTTGGCACAATTTTTACGCCGGATACCCTTCCTGACACAACCCTCCCTAATTTATCCGGGCTTGGGACCGGCACTACAATGCACTAGTGCATCTAGCGGCTAGGTATCTATAGGACAATTCAGTGTTTCCAATTAACCTGGTGGCATGTTTTTTGGACTGTGGGAGGAAACCGGAGTACCCGGAGGAAACCCACGCGGACACGGGGAGAACATGCAAACTCCGCACAGAAAGGACCCGGACCGCCCCACCTGGGGATTGAACCCAAGACCTTCTTGTTGTGAGGCGACAGTGCTACCCACTAAGCCACCGTGCCACCCAAGTTCTAGAAATGGTATGACTAAAACTAACATTGGGTGGCACTGTGGCTCAGTGGGTAGCACTGTCACCTCACAGCAAGAAGGTCCTGGGTTCGATCCCCAGGCGGGGCTGTCTGGGTCCTTTCTGTGTGGAGTTTGCATGTTCTCTCCGTGTCTGCGTGGGTTTCCTCCCACAGTCCAAAAACATGCAGTCAGGTTAATTGACGACACTGAATTGCCCTATAGGGAAATAGGTGTGTGTGTGTCTGCCCTGCGATGGACTGGTGCCCTGTACAGGGTGTTACTGTGTGCCTTGCGCCCATTAAAAAGCTGGGATAGGCTCCAGCAAACAGCCCCCCCTCCCCACGACGCAAATTGGATAAGCGGTTAAGACAGTGAGTGAGTGAGTGAGAGTGAAACTAACATTAACAATGCATAATTTAAACAAAGCTACAAGTCAATTTCAATTTTTGGGTGACTAAGTTGTCCATCTAGTGATAGATTTATGTTCCACATATCTACAAAACCAAACTTCAGATGGGCTTGTTTACATTTCTTGTGTCATTTATGTTATAGACCCCCAGGAAATGCAGTCAGTATTCTACCAAGTAACAACATGGTAGACTTTCTTGCTGTATGGTTAGAATTTCTTAATTCTATGCAATTATTCCTCACGTTTCTAAACATATAGCTCTATTTTCAAATCATATCCATCTATCCGGGGGTACTCGTGTGGCGCAGTGGTAAATTGCACCAACCCACTAGTGCAGGCATGCAGGGTTTCCACAGCAGTGCTGTAACCAGTCAGGTGTCTACATAAGGACATGATTGGCTGTTGTCCGGAGGGTTAGGGAAGGAAGGGGTTTGTTGAAGTCTCACAATTAATTGGCCAGGGTCGTGGGGATTCTGTCCAGAGCGTGTTTCTGCATTGCACTCTGATTCTGGGGGAATGGGACCCACCGTGGCCATGACTAGGACAAAGCAGTGGTAAAAAGATTAAAATTTAATTAAAAATACATCTTTCCGAACACTCAAAGTGTGCATACTTATTTTATACTGCATGTTTTTGCTTTTAATACACAAAGAAGTATGCATTGGTGGCCCCAAGTGTACTGATGTTTTGTGCATTTTACTTGGGTTCTTCAAAAAGTTTCCACACTTTTTAAACTCTATTCATTAAGAATTTCAAAAACAAATGACATAACTTTTCTACACAGTCACCTTCCTTTGGAATGTATTTTTTCCACCATTGAACCAACTTTTTAATGCCATCAGCAAAAATGTTTTGGTTGAGTGTGTAGCCACCAATGTACTGCTGCTTTGACGGCATCATCACATGAAAATCTTCTTGCTCTTAAAGCTTCCTTGAGCGGTCCAAAAAGGTGGAAATCAGATGGCGCTAAATCCGAACTATAAGATCTTTCTGTCTCTCAGACACGACCAATTACTACTCCTCCCACCCTCACCGTTTCCAACCAAAATATAAAAGTGCAGAAACATTTTGAAGATCTCTCATATTTCTCTCATTTCCAAGTACAGTAGAAATGAAAATCTAAACATGTCTGTACAAACTATATGCTTATATTGTAAAAAATATCAAATTTTACACTTCTCACCCTTTGCATCAACAAAGATACAACTCCACTACCCCATTCGTTGCTTTCCCAGTTTTATTTCAGACCCGATAAAGACACTACTGACACTAACAATAGTTTGTACCAGGTTGCATTGTTATTTTATACAAAATAAACAATACTCATTGATGATTCTGATTGCTGATGCTAAATTAGTGCATGCGATTATAGCAATTACAAACGTTTACGCAGGTCAAGTGCCTCTTCAGGATCATTGTTTAAAGTGGTGTACATACGAGGTGCCAGAACAAATTAAATTACTGCTTTATTAATGTGTTAGCCTCTGACCTGCGCTGTTGTCACTCAAGTGTTGGCCTTGCAAATGAAATTCACATGGAAATTAAGCATTCTTACATGCCATAGTTCAACTGTGCTTGATTATATTCATTATAAATGCCACGGTGAGCCTGGAGGTAAAATATTTTAAGTGTGGATTATATTTATTTATTTGGTTAGCACAGGACTGAATATTTTAAGCCTAGATTTTTGAGCATTTAAGACTGGGCTTTGGAATTGATAAACCTTAGTCGATCTCAGTCTTCAGTGTTAGCAATTTGGTATGTTTTCTTAATGCCTGAGTAGGTCTGCTCTGACTTTTTCTAAACATTTAAAACATTGAATGGCAAATTTTAATCGACTTCAGGTAAGCAAGTGAATGTACACCGACCAGGCATAACATTATGACTATTGACAAGTGAAGTGAATAACACTGATTATCTCTTCATCACGGCACCTGTTAGTGGGTGGGATATATTAGGAAGCAAGTGAACATTTTATCCTCAAAGTTGATGTGTTAGAAGCAGGAAAAATGGACAAGCGTAAGGATTTGAGCGAGTTTGACGAGGGCCAAATTGTAATGGCTA
Organism: Trichomycterus rosablanca; assembly: GCF_030014385.1. Taxonomy (NCBI): domain Eukaryota; kingdom Metazoa; phylum Chordata; class Actinopteri; order Siluriformes; family Trichomycteridae; genus Trichomycterus; species Trichomycterus rosablanca. Next base: position 15,575,879 of record NC_085993.1, read on the forward strand.
GACGACTGGGTCAGAGCATCTCCAAAACTGCAGCTCTTGTGGGGTGTTCCCGGTCTGCAGTGGTCAGTATCTATCAAAAGTGGTCCAAGGAAGGAACAGTGGGAAACCAGCAACAGGGTCATGGGCGGCCAAGGCCTTATTGATGCACGTTTGGAGCGAAGGCGAGCTCCTGTAGCTCAAATTGCTGAAGACGTCAATGCTGGTTCTGATAGAGAGGTATCAGAATACACAGTGCATCATAGTTGCAGGGCTGTTTTGGCAGCAATGGGGGACCAACACAATATTAGGAAGGTGATCATAATGTTATGCCTGACGGTGTATGATTGTGAGTGTTGCCCTGTGATGGATTGGCACCATAGATTTACTCCTGCTTTGCACCCAGTGACCCACAGCAACCCAGGCCAGAACAAAGCAGTTAAATAGTGAATGAATGAAGGAATAAATGAACCAATGTGTTTTTTTATTTTTTTACCTTTACTGTATAAATTGTGATGGATGGTACTAATAATACAATCTTTGTATAATAATAATGAAGCTAATATAAATATGATATAAATTCAGTGTTTTGGACACATTCTAAAGGCTGTATGTATTTATTTCCTTTTTCAACTGGCAATTACTAAGTACCTAGTTACCATGGTAATTTAGCTTGGCTGAAGATGTTGGCATTTGTTAAAAAGAGCAGACAAAAAAGCTGTGAAATTATACAACATACTGTCACTTTTACACTATTTGCAGGTCTAGTGCTACATGTAAGATGTGTTTCTTTCATTTTTGTCTTTTTATTCTCACCTGTTTGTTTTCTGAAGTGAAACATAAGTCATTCTGTTGTCAGCAGTCCATATTACATAACTTTTTGGCAAGCTTCCATGCATGAATTTATTTATTTTTTTGTAGCAGTTAGTAGAATTTTAAATAGAAACGGTCTGCATTTCCAAACAGACCTAATGCATTTGTAATATTCTCTCAAAACAATGCTCCAAAATTATTAAAGCTGGCTAAGGAGGGTAATGAAAGTGTGTTTGGGTGGCGCAGCAGTCTGCAGGCCCAACACTGCTGAAACTTAAGGCTGAATGGGGATTGAAACAGACTCCTTCTGTCTGGTTGAGCTCTGTAACACAACTAACCTAAAATGGTACAACCCCAAATCAGAAAAAGTTGGGACGGCATGGAAAATGCAAATAATAAAAAGAACGCAGAGTTTCTTACATTTACTTTGACTTTTATTTGATTGCAGACAGAATTAACCTGAGATATTTCATGTTTTATCTGCTCAACTTCATTTCATCTATTAATAAACATCCATTCATGCAGTTCAGGCCTGCAACACATTCCAAAAAAAGTAAAGCATTTACCACTTTGTAATGTTGCAACAGTATGGGGTTGTCGCTGTCGCATTATTCATTTCTCCATACATTATCTAGATGTAGATACATACATCTATTGGGGACAGGTCAGGACTGCAGGCAGGCCTTTGTAATGTGTGCAGCATGTGGTTTTGCATTGTCTTGTTGAAAAATGTATGGACGTCCCTGGAAAAGATGACGTCTTGAAGGCAGCACATGTTGCTCTAAGATCCCAATGTATTTGTCTGCATTAATGCTGCCATCACAGAAGTGAAAATTACTTTTGCCAAGGGCACTGACACAAACCCTATACCATGACAGACCCTGGCTTTTGGACTTGTTGCTGATAACAGTCAGCGAGTACTGATTCATCTGACCACAATACATGTTTCCACTGTGTGATGGTCCATCCTAGATGCCTCCGAGCCCAGAGAAGTCGACGCTGCCTCTGGACATGGTTATAATAAGGCTTCTTTTTTGCACAGTAAAGTTTTAAGTGGCATTTGTGCATGTAACTCTGTATTGTAGTGCTTGACAAAGGTTTGCCAAATGAAATCCCTCACCCATGTGGTTATATCAGCTATTGTTGAGTGCCGGTAATTCTACGTATTTTACAGTATAATTGTGTAAAACCACGATCTGCTGTAGTTCTTTTTGAAACCACTAGAGTCAAAATTCTTCCATAATTACCTTTATTTTCTTTGTTTATGTTAAATATTAATCTATTCAGAGAAATTAAGCATTTCTTTAGAACATAACTATTGTATTTATAAATTAGATTAAATTATTATATTTGTAATATTTTTAAAAACCCAACCCTTTATAGATTGCTAAATGTCTCAAAATAAATAGGCGGGGCGTCCGGGTCCTTTCTGTTTGGAGTTTGCATGTTCTCCCTGTGTCTGCGTGGGTTTCCTCCGGGAGCTCTGATTTCCTCCCACAGTCCAAAGACGTGCAAGTGAGGTGAATTGGAGATACAAAATTGTGCAAGTGAGGTGAATTGGACATACAAAATTGTCCATGACTGTGTTTGACATTAAACTTATGAACTGAAGAATCTTGTGTAACCAGTAACTACCCGTCCTGTCAAACCAAAGTGTGTAAACATAATGTTAAAATATATAAAGTTAAATAAATATATTAAATCATTTACTCAGTTAGCTATCATACTAAATTGGTTAAAATACACTGGTCAAGTTTCCTTGCTTAAATAAGAACACTAAATAATTTAAAATGTATAAAACTCTTCTCTTCAGCTCACACCACATCAAGAGCAGGCAGATTTTATTTTGTATTTAAAATCTTCTAATATTTGTTAAGTCATGTATCCCAACAAGATACCCTAAAACTGGGCCTAAAACTTTACCATAACGTATAATATGTTGTCTTTATAACTAGTATTTTATCATACCAAAAAAAAACACCAACTATTTGTTATTACTGGTTAGTTTACCAACAAAAATATGTTGGTAGCATGTAAGTGGTGCCTACTTGTAAATCTGCAACTTCCCTGGGGGCAAAATATACATACGTTCTGATACAGGCTTTATTGCTGCTCCAGTTGTTTTATCCCTCTTAATTATTGCCTTAACACTGCAAAGAAGTATTTTTAGATGTGTAGCTATTTTTACAGCCACTGCCTGATTTACTGAGGTCAACAGACATTTATCTCTTTTTATTTGTCATTTCTGTAATGTTTATTTATGTTGAGTTACAGAGGGAATTTGGTCATGGTGTCACTTTTCATTGATACACCATTAAAGCAAGTCATGGGTGAGTGTTCCTAATTACTACTTTAAACTAGAAAAAACTCAAATATACACTGTCCATGAAAATTCCCAGGTTTGCCTACAATTCTGACATACACCGATCAGCCATAACATTAAAACCACCTCCTGGTTTCTACACGCTGTCTATTTTATCAGCTCCACTTGCCATATAAGAGCACTTTGTAGTTCTACAATTACTGACTGTAGTCTATCTGTTTCTCTGCATACTTTTTTAGCCTGCTTTCACCCTGTTCTGCAATGGTCAGGCCCCCACAGGACCACCACAGAGCGGGTATTATTTAGGTGGTGGATCATTCTCAGCACTGCAGTGACAATGACATGGTGGTGGTGTGTTAGTGTGTGTTGTGCTGGTATGAGTGGATCAGACACAGCAGCGCTGGGGGAGTTTTTAAATACTGTGTTCACTCACTGTCCACTCTATTAGACACTCCTACCTAGTTGGTCCACCTTGTAGATGTAAAGTCAGAGACGATCGCTCATCTATTGCTGCAGTTTGAGTTGATCATTTTCTAGACCTTTATCAGTGGTCACAGGACGCTGCCTATGGAGCGCTGTTGGCTGGATGTTTTTGGTTGGTGGACTATTCTCAGTCCGGCAGTGACACTGAGGTGTTTGAAAATGCCATCAGCACTGCTGTGTCTTATCCACTCATACCAGCACTGTAGTCACTGCAGGGCTGAGAATGACCCACCACCCAAATAATACCTACTCTGTGGGGGTCCTGACCATTGAAGAACAGGGTAAAAGCAAGCTAAAAAAGTATGTAAAGAAACAGATGTGGAGCTGAGAAAGTGGACAGTGAGTGTAGAAACAAGGAGGAGGTCAATGTTATGCCTGATCAGTGTATATTACTTGACAAATAGCTATTAGATTTTATTATTATGATGATTTAACTTTTATTTAAAAAATTTTTCTTAATTTTTATGACCTGTATTTCTATATCAGCCTTTACTAAGAGTGCCAATCATTCCTGCTGACTGAATAGGGTTATTTCACAATCTGCTCTATATATAAAATTAAAGGGAGGAAGAATAGTTGCTTTGTCTCTTTCTGGCACTTTTTCACTCACTCTTCTTTGCCTCCGTTGCACCCTAGCGCTCTACACTTCCTTACCGGAAAGGAATTGAAATTTCAAATGATACTGAATGATGTATGACTTCTCAAATCTGGTGGTGAGGAAGAACTATCAGGCCTCAAGGAAATACTTTAGTGGGTAGTGGGTATGAAAGGGTATTTCTGTGACCTCTGGCTCAGCCAGCAGGCTTGGACTGGGTATGATGATTTATCCTAGTGTAAGATGTGTGATTGTACTTCCCCCAGTGGATTCACCTTCAGGCTGACTGTGCTGGGATTTTAAATGAAGGAAAAATGAAGTGAAGTTTTAAAGTTTTACAATGACATAAAAAATGTGAGGAATTAACTCAGGCATTCAGGTCCCATGTTGCTTTGCTGCACCATGTTGATCTGCCACCAGGTTGCCTCAGATTAGGAATCATTCAGCAGTTGTAAAAGCTTTACTTTAATATTAGAAACCCACATATATGAAATATTCCTGTGGCGTCATGGTGGCGGCATGAAAATGTGCTTTTAGGGTAAGACCTTAATTTATCTTCACCCTGATAAGGAACAGTGGATCTGGAAATCTTGGACACAAAGCGGTAATACACTCTAAACAACATGCCAGTCTACCACAGGCATCACACACATACATATAATAATAATAAAAAAATAATGTTGCCCAGGTGGTGCAGTGGGATATTCCGCTAGCACACCAGCGCCGAGATTCTGAACTCCTCGGTTCGAAACTCGCCATTGCCACTGGTCGGCTGTGCACCATCTAGCGGGCATAATCGGTAGTACCTGCAAAGAGGGATGACCAGAATATGTGGGCGGGGTCTTCAAACACTGTGTTAGGACCCCGATTGGTGGAAAGTGCATGGGTGGAAAAGGGTTCCGTTAAAGGCTGCGCACGGGTTGGAGGAGGCGTGAGCAACAATATACCCACCTCGACTGCAAAAAATCGGGGATCCACAGCAGCAGAAGACAAACTGGCTACACTAAAATTGGGAGAAAATCGGAGAAAAACACATATACAATACATACATATATATACAGTATATATAAGTTGGATTAATATAGTGCCTTCTTGTATATAAGGTCATTTAACATACCAAAAGGTAATGGGGGGAAAAAAACCCCCGAAGGAGGACGAAGGAGAGGGAGGAAGGAAGTGCTGAGAGAAAAAGTAGGTTTTTAGCTGAGTTTTAAAAGAAGAAAATGAATAGCAGAGGCGTAGACTCTGAGTTTCATAGCTTGGGTTCCAAAATAATGAATGATCTGCCATCGACAGTTACTATTTTAAATTTTGAAACAGACAAAAGAGCACTATCTGCTGCTCAGGTGGCACAGTGGTAAAATACGGTTGGGCTGGGCAGCTACATGAACAACGATTGCCTGTTGTTTATAGGGTGGGATAAGCTGGACCAGGGTTCCTCATAACTTCCTCTGCTGGCTGATGGCGCCTGCGCAGGGTTTAGGAATAATGCTGATCAGGGTGTGGCATCATTAAGTGTAGTCATTAACAAATCATTGATTCTCATTGAAGATCTGATTCTCGGGCGCTTGGATGGCTCAACAGTTAATTGCGGTAGCCCAATACTGCTGGGACCCAGGGTTTAAATCCCCAAAGGTGCTATCGGTTGTTCTGGTGTCTACATGCATACATGATTGGCCATGTCTGAGGTGCGAGGATGACCGAGGCATTGCAGTAAATTGTTGTTTTGTTTTGTTTCGGGGGGTTTACTGCATTGTGTCAGTGATGCTGGAAAAATGTCAGACCCATGGTGACCCTGATCGGGAAAAAGTGCTGGTTCAACATGAAAAGGAAATAAAAAAAATCTGCTTTTCCTTATTTGAAGACTGTTATTTTGATGGACTAAAACATCTGGGCCAGTTTGTTTTAGAATTTAAAATAAGGTTTATTAAAGTCCAAAACCTGTCTAGACTCCGAACACAGGGACAGCACTGTATCGGTCTGTGCACCCAGCTTTCAGCAAGCCATCAAAGTAAGCTGTCAGTTCTCTCATGAAAGAGTTCATTGGGTTGAATTATTGCTCTTCACTTACTTCGATCTCTCTGTAGACGAGAAGTATTACAGGACAATTCATATTTGATTATGGCTGCTGCCGACAGCTAAGGCGATTCTAACAGAATCTCAATCCCGTGTGAAGGAGAGAGAGTGTGGAGTCAGTGAGCCGGTCCTGTCAGCTGCTCACATCATGGGGACAACAGACAGGCTCGGTCCCAACTGACCAGTCTTGATCAGCTCCACTTATCCCAGAGGCTGGCTTACTCTCTCTATCCTTTCCCTCATTTTCTGTCTAATTCTCTCCCTGATTTACTCTCTCATTCTCTGTTTGTTTATCTTTTATTTTTTGCTCTTTGTCTTTGATCATCCTTGTTTTGCTTGTCTTGCTTTCCATCTCCATCTCTCGTTTTTAATGTATTTTATTGTTTCTCTCTGTCTCTTTTACTCACTGTCACTTGTACTTGATGTCTGTCTTTTATTCCCTCCGTCCCTCATCCTTGCTGTCTCTCATTCTTGCTCTATATCTGTCTGCTGTTTTTGCTTTCTGACCATTTCTCTTTCTTGCTGTGTCTGTCTGGGTCTCACTCTTGCTCCTGGACTGTCATTTTTACTTTCTGTTTCTCTCTCATTCTCCCTGTCTGTCTGTCTCTCATTCATGCTGTGTCTGTCTTTTATTGTTACCCTTTCTCTGTGTTTGTCTGTCAGCCTGTCTTTCAATCTTTCTGTCTTTCATTCTCTATCTCTGTCTCTGGCTCTCTTATCACCTATTTAAAATTATGCCTAGCAAATACACAATCGCATGGAGACATTCTGATCCAGCCTCTAGACACCAGATGATTGAGACCCCAACCTGTAATATACACAGCCATAGCATTAAAACCACCTTCTTGTTTCTACACTCACTGTCCATTTTATCAGCTCCACTTACCATATAGAAGCGTTTTGTAGTTTTATCCCCCTTTCATGCTGTTCTTCAATGGTCAGGACTTTCCCAGGACCACCACAGAGTAGGTATTATTCAGGTCGTCAGTCATTCTCAGCACTGCAGTGACACTGACATGGTGGTGGTGTGTTAGTGTGTGTTGTGTTGTATGAGTGGATAAGACACAGCAATGCTGATGGAGTTTTTAAACATCTCACTGTCACTGCTGGACTGAGAATAGTTCACCAACCAAAAATATCCAGCCAATAGCGCCCTGTTAGCAGCGTCCTGTGACTACTGATGAAGGTCTAGAAGATGACCAACTCAAACAGCAGCAATAGATGAGCAATCCTCTCTGACTTTACATCTACAACGTGCACCTACTAGGTACATTTACATTTACATTTTTGGCATTTAGCAGACGCCTTTATCCAAAGCGATTTACATTACAGTTACAGTATACAGTCTGAGCAACTGTGGGTTAAGGGCCTTGCTCAAGGGCCCAACAGCAGCAGCCTGGCAGTGGTGGGGCTTGAACCACCAATCTTTGGATTACTGGTCCTGTGCCTTAACCACTAGGCTAGGTAGGAGTGTCTAATAGAGTGGACAGTGAGTGGAAAACTCCAGCAGCGCTGCTGTGTCTGATCCACTCATACCAGCACAACACACACTAACACACCACCACCATGTCATTGTCACTGCATAGCTGAAAATGATAGACCACCTAAAAAAAATACCTGCTCTGTGGTGGTCCTGTGGGAGTCCTGACCATTGAAGAACAGCATGAAAGGCTGAGAAAACACTGAAGTCTGGGCAAACAACAAGGGGTTGGTGGACTGTGCACATGTCGAAGGGAACATGTGGCAGGCAAATATACCATCCTTGGATGTGATCGGGGTCTACCGCAGTGGAAGACTAATGAGTAGTACTTAATAGTAAAATAGTACTACTACTTCTACTACTACTAACAACAATAATTATAATAATTATAATTAAATGCAACCTTGGATGTTGGTTGTTGGATTTCCACATGTAGTTCACACTGGTTTTGCTATGCATTGTCCGGCATTATACTGGTAATGGTGATTTTTTTGGTAAAAATCTGAGAATGCACTAAATGATGGCAAAACTTAGAAAAAAATATCAAAACAACCTATAACGAGGCTACTTTTAATTGTTAATGTAAGTCATTAAAATAAAGACAGATAGATTATAGATAGACCTCTACACTCCATGGCTAAGCATGGGTAAACTAATGTGCTGGAATCCCATGAGAAGTGTCAGTACACAAAGAAAACAGCGGAAAAATCCAAAGTGCTGATACTGCGCACTGATAATGAGCATCAGTACACCAGAGGCACTGGCTTTATGGATATTTTGTGGTGCTGTTAGTGGTGACGGTGGGGTGTGTTCATTGCTTTGTCATGCTGGGTTCAGTAGGATCCGGCTAAATTGCTCACCAATTGCTGTTGAGAGAAAAGGCCGAGCCAGATAAGTTGACTGAAGAAATGGGAAAGAGAAAGCTCAGAGTACAACTACTTTGATGTAACAGCAGGCTGGGATGGTGGGCTGCTGTGTCTCGGGTTTCCATCATCGTTGAGGCGTACTCTTCAGCTAACATACCGACTGCAATTGGATAACTGGGATTAGATCCTAAATCAGCTCTCCAGTTGCTTTGTGAATACACACCTCATGTTTGTAATGAAGGACTGGGGAATCGTTCATTATGTTCGAGTGTGCATATAGAGTGCACACGCATGTGCACTGATGCATTATGCGTGCATTTGTGCCCATGGGAATTACTTGAATCACTTGGGGTCTTTATGTCAGTCTTATGAATTGCAGAGCAGACGTCAGCAGTCATGTAATAAAGAATGTGTAGGACTGTGCTGAGATTTTCCACACGGCTCATCGCTGATACTTTCCATTAGTGCCAGCATGTTGTTTGTTGTTGTCAGACATGGTGTGAAGAGCCAGTGTTTGAATATTTCTAATTACCTCACATTTTAGGCCTGATTTACAGTCAATTGGGACTCGAACTGTGATTTAGATTTGCGAACTGGAGATCCAATCTGGCAACTTCAAACTGGGAGTCAGTTGTGTAACCAGTCTGATTTTTACAGCACCTGTTTCATGCATGCAGTATGTTTGCAACACATGTTCCAGCACTGCTCGGTGATCAAGGCCAAAATAGTGTACAAAATCCAGTGTACATCACTTCATGCCACTATGAAAACGTAAGTGTAACTGCCTCTACCTTGTAGCTTCATTCAAGCTATCAGAAAACACAACATAAATAAAACCAATAATGCAATAGTTGACAGCACAGTGACAAAGCTGGTAAAGTAAGTGTCACACACCAATGTGATTCCTGAGGTCCTGGTTTTGATCCTTGCATTTTGTCACTGTCTGTAAGAACTTTTGTCTCTTTTCCAGTCTGTCTGGGTTGGTTTTGGGTGTTTGGGTTTTCTCTGACCTTCCAAAAGTATGCAGTAGGTTGAACACCCAGGTGACGCAGCGGGATATTCCACTAGCACATCAGCACCGAGATTCTGAACTCCTCAGGTGCCATCTGGCAGGCATAATTGGCAGTGCCACTGTATCTACAGGGTGGGGACCGGACTATGTGTGGGTCTTCATTTGCTATGTAAGGACCCTGATTGGCAGAAGAGACGCCTGTGGAGAATGCAGGGGCGAGAAGAGGAGGGCTGTGCATGTGTCAAAAGAGGCGTGTACAGCGACATGCTCTCCTCTGATGCAATCGGGTTTCCCTCAGCAGCAGAAGAAAATGCATAAAAAAAGTATGCAGAAGGTAAATAGGTTTCATTTCATGTCCCTCAGTGTGAGTTAGTAAGTAAATACCAGGGTGTGTGTCATAGTGTAACTAATTGGCCTCCTGTTCAAGATGTATTTTTACCTTGTGTGTGTTTAGTCTTTCCAGATGGCGCCAAATCTACTGCAGCCCTGTTTAGAATAAAGCAGTTTTTAGAATTGATGAATTAACAAAGTAGTAAATAAAGCAAAATAAGAAACAATGTTAATAATCTTCAACAAGAGGTTCATTGATATCGGGACTTAACAATATTAGTACATATATTATTATGATTGCAGTATAGTCATACATTTTTTATTAATTTGGAATTTTTAATTAACTTTTAATTAATATAATATTTATATGAAGACATTTGTTATATTTATGTTAATTTATGTTTTATTTCTAGAAATGTGTTAATGCTAGAAATAATGTAACATCATGTAAAATATTTTGTTTTTATTCATTAAATTTTTTTTAGTAAGTAATTATATAACGCTAGACATTATTATTAATTGTAATATTATGCTGTACTGGTATGTCTACTGGTATGTACACCAAATTTATTTCTGCATTTCTGTAAACTTATTGACAATGAGTTTTCTTGAAACACAATATAAAGCCTCAGTAGAATAAACTATACAATGACTTCAACAAGAGGTTTATTGATACCAGTACTAAACAACCTTAGTACATATATTTATTGTCATTGCAGTACACTCATACATTTTTTAGTAATTTGGAATTTTTAATTAATATAATATTTATATAAAGACATTTGTTATATTTTGTTTTATGTCTAGACATTTATTAATGCTAGAAATCATGTAACATCATGTAAAATATTTTATGAAATAAATGTTGTAAAAATCCTCATTTTTTATTAATTTAATAATTTTTACATTAAATAAGTATTTATATAATGCTAGACATATGTTAACATAATTATAGTCTTTTGCTGAACTGGAATCACTACTGGTATGTACACTGTGCAATTTATGTACATTTATTTCTGTAAACTTAATTGATAATGAGTTTTCTTGTACTGAAACACAATGTAAAGCCTCAGCATTAGCTATACAGTCAACTAGAGGTTTACTGATACCAGTACTAAACAGTATAAGTACAGTACATACAGTATATTTACTATTACTTTGTACATTGTACATATACATATATTCCCCTCAAATAAATCTAAATATGGCATTGCTTTTAATCATGATAATCATTGTATATAATAAAAATGTAAAGGCCTGAATTGGGCAGTGATGCAAAAGCTTATGACATAGAAATGATTGTGCTCCACCTGCAATGCTTCAAGTAAAATGCACAAAAAAATGTGGTGACATAAAACAATTTAACATTTTGTGAAAATCTTAATTTTTAATTAATATAATAATTATATAATGCTACACATTTGTTAATGCTAGAAGTCATATAACATAATGTAAAACATCTAATTATCAACTTAATGTTGTAAAAATCCTACATTCTAATCTAGAAATCCTTTTTTTTAATTGAATAAATTTATATTAAATATACTATAAATATGTTAACAATCATTGTCTTTTGATGAACTGGAATGTCTACTAGTATGCACACTGTTTTGCATCAAAACTGCTTGTGTGCAGGTACAGAAGTGTTAATTTTACAGTTACTTTGCCTACTTTACAGTATTGGCACCATATGGATTAGAAAAAAGTAAACATTTGCTGAAAAAAGCCCCAGGTTTTGAAACTTAATACTCAAGAGACACAAAAGTATTTTGAGCTGGGTGAGGACTGTCAGACTGGCCCAGTTCTGAGCGTATGTGTGGAATATAGAGGATGCTGGATTTGAAAATGATCACCATGATCCTTCCTGGTCCCTCTTCTCTGCACTAATTTTTGCTGTTTTAAATCATGTTTTTCTTTCCTTTTAATTCATTTCCAGTACACTTAACTGTACTGTCTATATACTGTACCTTTAAAATTACTGTGTTTGTAGGATATTATTTAGGTTGAATGCACATATGTTGGTTATTTTCTGTTCCACTGTTTCTCCTGTGGAACAATTCACTCATTTTCTCTATTATTCTTTCCTTTTTTAGAGTGCACCTGCTCATTTTAGACTCTCTCAGAGGCTGTGTAACAGTTAACATCTTGAACAATATGCAAAACTGAAAGTGGCAGAATGAATGAGCAAGTGCTTCCATCATAAGGTCGTTTATTCGGTTTGGCTCATATCAGTCTGACTTGATTTGGCTGGTTTGCGCTTGGAGATCTGGTTGGTGAGACGCGCTGGCCTTTCCAAGCTTAATTTCAGTCAGATGCCCATTTACTGTGTCCAATCTAATGACCTTTATGTCAATCACAGATGAGTAGTCGGAGGTGCCAGGAGGCTGGCCATCGTTCCTTAATGAACACGTCCAAGCCTGGACATGATTCACTTTGTCAGATGGAAATTTAAAACTCATGCCCCAATTTAAACAGCCTCAGACACACAGTGACAAATCAAGGCTTTGCTCTGGCTATGTGACTAAGATTGGGTCTAGAAGGCATTTCAAAAGTAAATGACAAACAAATCTTTTAGCCTCAGGGTATGTCAAGCACTTTTATTTATTCATCAGCCCTTTTTTATGTATAGAACTTTTGATATGTAGTTGACACATCCAGCTAGTTGTGGAACTTTGCAAGAACATTTTTATAGTATGAACATGACAAACACATACACTTGCAACCGGAAATATTATACCAATGTAAATATAATAGGGACAGTGTAGCCTAGCGGTTAGGGTACTGGACTAGTAATCAAAAGGTCACTGGTTCAAGCCCCAACTCTGCCAGCTTGCTGCTGTTGGGCCCTTGAGCAAGGCTCTTAACCCTCAATTGCTTAGACTGTGTACTGTCACAGTACTAAGTCGCTTTGGATGAAGGTGTCTGCTAAATGCCAAAAATGTAAATGTAAATATTCACCCCATCAAGGAAAATAAGAATTTATAATTCTAAACTTTACTACAGAGCTAGTGGCTTTAAAGCACATCTTTATCAGTTCAATGATATTGGAAATGAGCAAAAAAACGTGATATAGTATTTTAAAGTAGCAGGATATTTTGTTAACCCTTTGATGCACAACCTGGGTCAAAAGTGACCCAACTGAGTTTTTATTTTCAACATCTTTGCAATATATTAATTTTGTCATTCAAGCTTCCATTAATTCCTCAATTAACTTGTTTTTGATCATCACAAATACAGTACCATACACCATAATACATTTCCGTCTGTTTTTTTTTAATAAAATGTATCTACCAGAAAGAACAATAACGCTCATATTTCTCTATTATTTCCTTCTTTATTTTAATAGTGTTGTATTTTGTAGGTGTAATTGCACGAAAGAAAGACTACTTTACTGAGCCGAATTCCTTCTTCTCTTTCACTCACTGTCCCCTCTGTCTGATACACAGTGACATCTACTGGCAGGAGTAATTATACATTTACATTTACATTATACAACAACAAATGTAATCGATTTGTTCATTTTCTCACCACTAAGCTGTCTCTGTACATGGGGCCATTTTAATATAGAATTTTACAAAATAAAAAGAAAACACCGAAAAAACATCGTCTGCTGCCCGAATGTTCGCTCACTGTAAATACAGTGTATCACGAAAGTGAGTACACCCCTCACATTTCTGCAAATATTTCATTATATCTTTTCATGGGACAACACTATAGACATGAAACTTGGATATAACTAAGAGTAGTCAGTGTACAGCTTGTATAGCAGTGTAGATTTACTGTCTTCTGAAAATAACTCAACACACAGCCATTAATGTCTAAATAGCTGGCAACATAAGTGAGTACACCCCACAGTGAACATGTCCAAATTGTGCCTAAAGTGTCAATATTTTGTGTGACCACCATTATTATCACTGCCTTAACCCTCCTGGGCATGGAATTCACCAGAGCTGCACAGGTTGCTACTGGAATCCTCTTCCACTCCTCCGTGATGACATCACGGAGCTGGTGGATGTTAGACACCTTAAACTCCTCCACCTTCCACTTGAGGATGCGCCACAGGTGCTCAATTGGGTTTAGTCCATCACCTTTACCTTCAGCTTCCTCAGCAAGGCAGTTGTCATCTTGGAGGTTGTGTTTGGGGTCGTTATCCTGTTGGAAAACTGCCATGAGGCCCAGTTTTCGAAGGGAGGGGATCATGCTCTGTTTCAGAATGTCACAGTACATGTTGGAATTCATGTTTCCCTCAATGAACTGCAGCTCCCCAGTGCCAGCAACACTCATGCAGCCCAAGACCATGATGCTACCACCACCATGCTTGACTGTAGGCAAGATACAGTTGTCTTGGTACTTCTCACCAGGGCGCCGCCACACATGCTGGACACCATCTGAGCCAAACAAGTTTATCTTGGTCTCGTCAGACCACAGGGCATTCCAGTAATCCATGTTCTTGGACTGCTTGTCTTCAGCAAACTGTTTGCTGGCTTTCTTGTGCGTCAGCTTCCTTCTGGGATGACGACCATGCAGACCGAGTTGATGCAGTGTGCGGCGTATGGTCTGAGCACTGACAGGCTGACCTCCCACGTCTTCAACCTCTGCAGCAATGCTGGCAGCACTCATGTGTCTATTTTTTAAAGCCAACCTCTGGATATGACGCCGAACACGTGGACTCAACTTCTTTGGTCGACCCTGGCGAAGCCTGTTCCGAGTGGAACCTGTCCTGGAAAACCGCTGTATGACCTTGGCCACCATGCTGTAGCTCAGTTTCAGGGTGTTAGCAATCTTCTTATAGCCCAGGCCATCTTTGTGGAGAGCAACAATTATATTTCTCACATCCTCAGAGAGTTCTTTGCCATGAGGTGCCATGTTGAATATCCAGTGGCCAGTATGAGAGAATTGTACCCAAAACACCAAATTTAACAGCCCTGCTCCCCATTTACACCTGGGACCTTGACACATGACACCAGGGAGGGACAACGACACATTTGGGCACAATTTGGACATGTTCACTGTGGGGTGTACTCACTTATGTTGCCAGCTATTTAGACATTAATGGCTGTGTGTTGAGTTATTTTCAGAAGACAGTAAATCTACACTGCTATACAAGTTGTACACTGACTACTCTAAGTTATATCCAAGTTTCATGTCTATAGTGTTGTCCCATGAAAAGATATAATGAAATATTTGCAGAAATGTGAGGGGTGTACTCACTTTCGTGATACACTGTATATAGAGCGAGACGGTCGGAGTCAACTTGTTCGTGACATCTCGTGTTTCGCGAATTTCGGTTTGTAATCCGAAATTTGTTCGTACGTTAAATTGAAAAAGATCGTTCGTAACCCAAAATGTTTGTATGGTAAACTGTTCATAACTCAAGGGTGTACTGTACTTTCATGTCATAATTATTCAACCTCTACATAATAATGCTGATCTTAAAACCTACTGCTAATTTGGATGACCTCAGGTTGGGTTACAACATGATTAACCCAGTGGGAACTCATCACACATATAAGCACCAGCCAGAGATTTAAGTGTTGAGAACTAAGGAGATGTCACAAAAACCTGAGAGAGAAGATTTCATTGAACCAAAAGAGCAATGAGTATAAGATGATATCCAAAATCTTGCACACTCCTAGAAAGACCATTGGGATTATTGTCCAAAAGATCCAAATTTATGGCTCAGCAGCATACTGTGGGCTGTGGGAGGAAGCTCACAGTTTTGTCCAAAGGTCTTGTCCAAAAGCAATGTCATTAGGGCAACAAAGAAAAAAAACCCCTTGTTACTTCAAAAGATGTACAGCAGGGGTGTCAAACTCATTTTCACTGAGGGCCACGTCAGCATTATGGTGGCCCTCAAAGGGCCGATTGTAACGTATCCTGCTGTGATTGCAGTCTGCCTTTTAATTCTTGTACAATTTGTTGTCACACCTTATGTGGGCAAGACAATAATACCAAGCACACTTCCAAGTCAGCCAAAGTTGGTTAAAGAATCAGTCCTGGAATATCCTGAGTGGCCTTTTTTACTCTCTAGTAGGGATGTAACGATGCACCACAAGACAGTTAAAAATCGATTCACAAGTATAACGATTTAAATTCGGTTTACATGTATAATGAATCGCTATTTACTTTAAACAGAAGAGGGCACTGGCGCTATTCACCTCGCCTGGTTGACATCACTACAGGGTTGCCAGGTTCGGAATTTTCCAGCCAAATTTATTTTTGTGAGGATACATTTTTTTATTTGTATTATTCATTTATTTATTTAATGTGGAATTTGTTTTAAAATTTCATTTCAGGTTTTTTTTTTTTTTTTTTTACACAAAAAGGGTAAGCAGCAATGTGCAGCATTGTTTTGCATAGTTTGTACCTACCATAGAAATAAAAAGGCATTCATTATTTAGATAAATAAAAGATAAGCACAAATACAGTATTTTATTTTTTAAAGAGAAATCATAAAAGGAAACTTTGTCATCATTTGTCTTCAATTTCATTTTGTTTAAAAAATCGGGAAAAGAATCGTATCGTGAACCCAGTGTCGTGCATCGCATCGTGGGTAGAGTGTATTGTTACATCCCTTCTCTCTAGGTTAAAATTCCATACAAATCATTGATGTGATTCAAAGAAAGCACTTGCAGCATGAAACCAAGCCGCAGGGGGTTGAAAATTTCCAATTGCGAGATAGAGAACGTGTGAAATTCCTCACATCCAGTGACCAGCTGCAAGCAGTCTGCTGCTCTAAAATGATAATTTCGTTCATTATAAGAAAATAAATATACATTGACAATTATTACTTTAAATAATCTCTGGCAGTTTTACTAATCCTCGTTGACTCCAGCAGCACAGAAATGCTCAATTCCCCTAATAAAGCATTCAGGCAAACGACCACTGTGCCAGGATCACGACGCATTTAAACAGATATTATGAGCATTAATGTTTAATTGTAGAGCTACAGTAAATACCAGTTTACTTGAAAACCATGCAATTAAAAAGTTTCACGTACTTAAAATTTGGAATTAGAGCCATCTTTCACTCTCATAAGACCTGCTTAACTTTACCAGTGCAAAATGAGCAAGTTGTATGTTTGCATCTAATATTTTAAGGGCCCAGTTACTGCTCGTTAATGTTATCCCAGCACAAAACACTGTAAACTTAAAAATCATTGGCGTCGAGCCGGGCAGCACCAATGCAGCGTGTGTTTTTAAAGTTGTCATGTTTCACAGCTCCCTTTCTGCCTTTCTACTGAAATATTGCAGTGGCGAATGCATAGTTTCTCTTTCAATTGCTCCTCTGGGAGACGGCCATGAACAAATTGCTAACAAGAGCGGGCTGGACCGTAAAAAGAAGGGCGCTCATCAGAGAGATCTCTGTCTTCACGCAAAATGGGAAAAGAGCGACTTTAGGAGTGTTCTTTATCCGTCGTGTCAGGTGACTTTGTTGTGATCTTGCCATCTGCGACATTTCGGAGCTTAGTTTTTTTCCCATTTCTTTTTGTATTTAGCTGTTATCTGAGGAAATGTTGATCTGTGCTATTGTATGGACAATAAGGTCAGTTTATTACATTAATAAACTCTGCAGTGTTGCCTTTTTTATTCACCTTTAAAGCGTTAAAGCTTCTTAACCTTAACATTTTTTGTTTTTAACTCTACCATAATTCAGTTAGCTTACATTGACGCTCCTGTTAGCGCTCAGGTGTCATAGCGGTCTATTATGGTAGCCGACGTCCGCTAAGGTTGCCGTTCAATCCTCAGGGAAGTCTAAGGGGGTTGTCCGAGGCCCGCGCGATGGATTGGCACCTTGTCCAGGATATTTCTGCCTTTCACTTAATGTTTACCATGTGAAACCAGAGCACCCTCAACCCACTCATTTACTCTCTTTATTTACATCTAGTTTAGCAAAGCCAATTGACCATTTGTATGATTTTGGGCGGTGAGAGCGAATTTAAGTATCTAGAGGAACAAATCCAAACCTTTAGGATTCACGTCTATTTGTGGTATCATCTCTACCATCATAATTGAAAAAGAAACCAATATCATATGTAATGCAATGACTAATCTCTAAATCTCTTACAGAATTTTACCTTTATTAATCCATTACTTTAACCTTACCAGACAGCATTTATTTACTCCACCGCTCTGTCTTAGCATGTGATTTGTGCCCGGTTAGTTAATGGTATTTTGTGCTGAGGCTGCCGGCAGTACGAGTCAGGGTCTGTTAATGGCCCATCAGTGATGTGACTCACGTTGACCCAGACCTGACTCACCTCCTCGGGGGCCTCGACTTCATGTCACTTTAATTATTTATCAGTCAACCCGGGCTGCCAAAGACCGGTGACACCTGAACTGGATCAATCACATACAAGTGAAGTCAGGTACCCTAGTAGGGTCTGATAGCAGAGGCTAACACACACAAAGAGAGTGTGAAGTGGCAGCGCTACCCTCAGCAAGTCCCCTGACTATGCAGTTTCAGATACAGGAACATACAGTACGCCACAGCTTTACTTAGACACTGGGCTAGAGTTCCCACAGATCTAGGACATCAAAGGAACAAAAATGGATTTCCATATGGTGCCTGGATCAACTCAAGAACCTCTCATAAGGTGTTTACCAGTGATGAGTCATGATCATATATTTTTCCCTCTAAGACATACATATTTTTTTTTATATAATATTGCACTTTTACAGCATCGTAGAAGAAAAATGTATTAAGTGCATTAAGTGCAAGGCAGGAATGACCTGGACAAGATGCCAATCCAATGCACTGGCCCCAAACAACCCCCTTAGACATACCCAATCAAATCTGTATAACACTGCTGAGGATTGAACGCCAACCTTAGTGGAAGTGGGCTACCATAATAGACTACTATGACACCTGAGTGCTAATAGTAGCTCCAATGTAAGCTAACTGAATTATCTGCTTGAATGTCTGCGCTAGAGGTTAAGAAGCTTCAACATTTTAAAGGTGAATTAAAAAAGCAACACTGCAAAGTTCAGTAATGTCATGAACTGACCATATTTTCTATACAATAGCACAGAGCAACATTTCATGAAATATCAACTTTATTTTATATTAGGGCTGTCGAAGTTAACGCGATAATAACGCATTAACGCGATTTCAATTTAACGCGATTAAAAATAATAGTGCCGTTAACGCAAATTCTAGTTAATGTTGAGACTTGACTGGTAGAACTACAACGCTCGGTTACATTATGTTAACATTATGTTAAAACAAACGTTTTAATGTCGGACTTGCCATTGTTTTTCATTTGCGGTTTGTTAACATAATGTAACCGAGCGTTGTAGTGATGCACTTATAAAGAAATAAATACACGCTATATTCACAAGTTGTCGGGAGCAGAACACTTTTATTAACTTATTCTGTTAAGGTACCAAATACCGGAAAGCTGAGTCAAGCACGTTAGTCCATGCACTATGGAAGCCCCAAAGGGTCAAAACACACTCACTTCGTGTAGAAACGGCCATCAAACCATTGTCACAATACAACCACAGAAAAGTCTGTTACAATAACTACGCCTTATCCCACCTAAAGCACCGCTGATCTACAATGTTTGCTGATGGAGAAATTCTAACCTACAATCTGACATTTACTGCCTAGTACAGTGTATCACAAAAGTGAGTACACCCCTCACATTTCTGCAAATATTTTATTATATCTTTTCATGGGACAACACTATAGAAATAAAACTTGGATATAACTTAGAGTAGTCAGTGTACAACTTGTATAGCAGTGTAGATTTACTGTCTTCTGAAAATAACTCAACACACAGCCATTAATGTCTAAATGGCTGGCAACATAAGTGAGTACACCCCACAGTGAACATGTCCAAATTGTGCCCAAAGTGTCAATATTTTGTGTGACCACCATTATTATCCAGCACTGCCTTAACCCTGCTGGGCATGGAATTCACCAGAGCTGCACAGGTTGCTACTGGAATCCTCTTCCACTCCTCCATGATGACATCACGGAGCTGGTGGATGTTAGACACCTTGAACTCCTCCACCTTCCACTTGAGGATGCGCCACAGGTGCTCAATTGGGTTTAGTCCATCACCTTTACCTTCAGCTTCCTCAGCAAGGCAGTTGTCATCTTGGAGGTTGTGTTTGGGGTTGTTATCCTGTTGGAAAACTGCCATGAGGCCCAGTTTTCGAAGGGAGGGGATCATGCTCTGTTTCAGAATGTTACAGTACATGTTGGAATTCATGTTTCCCTCAACAAACTGCAGCTCCCCAGTGCCTGCAGCACTCATGCAGCCCAAGACCATGATGCTACCACCACCATGCTTGACTGTAGGCAAGATACAGTTGTCTTGGTACTTCTCACCAGGGCGCCGCCACACATGCTGGACACCATCTGAGCCAAACAAGTTTATCTTGGTCTCGTCAGACCACAGGGCATTCCAGTAATCCATGTTCTTGGACTGCTTGTCTTCAGCAAACTGCTTGCTGGCTTTCTTGTGCGTCAGCT